>NC_063342.1:28353414-28383154 GCF_021869965.1 Rhincodon typus
CTATCCCCTTCCTAACTCCCTACCTACACTCACCTTTCCTGGCCCCATCCCCGCCTCTTCGACCTGTTTGTTTCTTCTCCACCTATCCTCTCCTCTATCCCTCTTCTATCCGCCTCCCACTCTCTCCCTATTTATTTCAAAACCCCCTTCCCCTCCCCCTTTTCTGATGAAGGGTCTAGGCCCGAAACATCAGCCTCTCTGCTCCTATGATGCTGCTTGGCCTGCTGTGTTCATCCAGCCCTGCACCTTGTTGTCTCGGATTCTCCAGCATCTGCAGTTCCTACTATCTCTGTCTAATGTCATCGTTGTCTTTCTCCCTCGTGATCTTCACGTCTCTCATCAACTTTCAATCACATCCTTCAGCAAGGATTATGGCCAATTTAATTCTATTCACTAATGATTTTTTTGTCCTCCACCAGCCCGAGAACCTCCTCATCAAGCTTACAATGTCTCCAACTGAACCATCTCCATTCTTTTTCAGAATCACAAATCATTACTTTCAAGACTTTGGATGTTTGCTTTCCTCAGGAGCCATGTCCATCCTGCACACAACACATTTCAAATCACTGACCTGATAAGATGTAACAGGCAATTTAAATACTTGCACGATAAAAAGAAGATAAAAAAGGAACTCTTTATTTTACTGACAAATAAATATTTATACGTATTAATGGAAAACCACTCATATAGTTGGCAATGCAAAATAAATTGTTACAATTGGGTGAGGAGAGGTGAAATGTCCACACTTTGCCCAATCATTGTTTGACCATGATGGGGCTTTTAAAATGATATGTTTGCCCAGTCGATGAATGTTTAATGGTCTATGTTCTGTGACTGTTGGAGCCACAAACAGAAAAACTTCCTTGAGCATTCACAGTCATAGAGATCTACAGCACGGAAACAGACCCATCGGTCTAACTCATCTATGCTGATTAGATATCCTAGATAAGTCTAGCCCCACTTGCCAGCATTTGGCCCATATCGCTCAAAACTCTTCCTACACATATACCCATCCAGATGCCTTTTAAATGTTGTAATTGTACCAGCCTTCACCACTTCCTCTGGCAGCTCATTCCATATGTGCACCAACTTCTGCGTGAAAATGTTGCCCCTTAGGTCCCTTTTAAATCTTTCCCCTCTCACGTTAAACCTATGCCCTCTAGTTTTTGACTGCCCCACCCGGGGAAAAGACCTTGTCTATTTAGCCTGTCTACGCCCCTCATGATTTTATAAATCTCTATATGGTCACCCCTCAGCCTCTGACGCTCCAGGGAAAATAGCCCCAACCTATTCAGCCTCTCCCTGTAGCTCAAACCCTCCAACTCTAGTAACAAGCAACTGTGGGGAGGTGATGGCCTAGTGGTATCTTCACTGGACTATTAATCCAGAGACCCTGATAGTGTTCCGGGAACCCGGGTTTGAATCCTGCCATGGCAGATGGTGGAGTTTGAATTCAATAAAATAACTGGAATTAAGAATCTAATGATGACCGTGAATCCATTGTCGATTATCAGGAAAAACCCATTTGTTTCACTAGTGTCCCTTAGGGAGGGAAACTGCCATCCTTACCTGGTCTGGCCTGCATGTGACTCCAGACCCACAGCAATGTAGTTGACTCTGAATTGCCCTCTGGGCAATAAGGGATGGGAAATAAATGCTGCCTGACCAGTGACGCCTTCATCCTGTGAATGAATAAAGAAAAAACAACCTTGTAAATCTTTTCTGAAACCTTTCAAGTTTCACAACATCCTTCCTATAGCAGGGAGACCAGAATTGAACACAGTATTCCAAAAGTGGCCTAACCAATGTCCTGTACAGCTGCAGTATGACCTCCCAACTCCTATACTCAATGCACTGACCAATAATGGAAAGCATACGAAACACCTTCTTCACTATCCTATCTACCTGCGATTCCACTTTCAAGAAAATATGACTCCGCACTCCAATGTCTCTTTGTTCAGCAACACTCCCCAGAACCTTATCATTAAGTGCAAAAATCCTGCCCTGATTTGTCTTTCCAAAATGCAGCACCTCGCATTTATCTAAATTAAACTCCATCTGCCACTCCTTGGCCCAATGGTCCATCTGATCAATATCCCATTGTACTCTGAGGTAACCTTCTTCACTGTCCACCACACCTCCAATTTTGGTTTCATCTGCAAACTTACTAACTGTACTTCCTATGTTCATATGCAAATTATTTGCATAAATGACAAAAAGCTATGGACCCAGCACTGAACATTGTGGCACACTGCTGGTCACAGGCTTCCAGTCTGAAAAGCACCCCTCCACCACCACCCTCTGTCTTCTACCTTTGAGCCAGTTCTGTTTCCAAATAGCTAGTACTCCCAGTATTCCATGTGATATAACCTTGCTAACCAGTCTACCATGAGGAACCTTGTTGACCGTGTTACTGAAGTCCATATAGATCATGTCCATCACTCTGCCCTCATCAATCATCTTCCTTACTTCTTTATAAAATTCACTTAAGTTGGTGAGACAAGATTTCCCATGCACAAAGCCATGTTGACTATCCCTAATCAGTCCTTGCTTTTCCAAATACACAGGAACCCTGCCCCTCACGATTCCCTCCAACAACTTGTCCACCACTGATGTCAGGCTCATTGGTTTATAGTTCTCTGGCTTTTCCTTACCACCTTTCTTAAATAGTGGCACCATGTTAGTCAATCTCCAGCCTTCTGGTACCTCACCTGTGGCTATCAATGATACAAATATCTGAGCAAGGGGCCCAGCATCGCTTCCCTAGTTTCCCACAGAGCTCTAGGGTACACCTGATCAGGTACCAGGGATTTATCGACCTTATATGCGTTTTAAGCCATCCAGCACCTCCTCCTCTGTAATATGGGCATTTTTAAAGATGTCATTATTTATTTACCCACGTTCTATACCTTCGACATCCTTCTCCATAGTAAACACTGATGCAAAATATTCATTTAGTATATCCCCCACCTCCTCCGTTTCCACACATAGGTGGCCTTGCTGATGTTTAAGGGCCCCTATTTGTTAAAAGAGAAAAACAATGATGGTTTTTATTATATTGAAGTGGTAGGGTTAGATTACAGGATTGTTTTAAAATCCAATAAATATCAAAGTGGTACTGTTCTCATTGGTTGATGCCTTAGGAGGTTTCACCGTGAACTCAGTGGGCCAGTGACAGTAAAGGAATGGCGATCTATTTCCAAATCAGGTTGGTGAATGGCCCGCAGGGGAACTTGGATTGCCTGTCATAGCTTCCTAGGTAATGAATGCAAGTTTGGAGGGTGCTCTTTGAGGAAATTCAGTAAATTGCTGTCGTGTATCTTATAGATGGTACACACCTCTGCCATTGAGTGTCAAGGGTAGAGAGAGTGAATGTTTGTGGAGGTGGCGCTCATCAAGCAAGCTCCTTTATGCTGGTTGGTGTCAAGTTTCTTGAGTGTTGTTGGAGCTACACCCATCCAGGCAAGTGAGGAGTATTCCATTACACTCCTGACTTGTGCCTTGTAGATGACAGACAGGTTTAGGGGAGTCGGGAGATTCATTACTTGCTGCAGAATTCCTAATCTCTGACCTCTTCTTGTAGGCACAGTATTTATATAGCTCGTGCAGTTCAGTTTACGATTGATGGCAAGCCCCCAGGATGTTGATATTAGGGATTCAGCAATGATAATGCTACTGAATGTCTTTGGTTGATAGTTAAATTCTCCCTTTTTGGAGATGGTCATTGCTTGGTACTTGTGTGACACAAATATTAATTGTCACTTGTCAACCCAAACTTGGATATAGAACATAGAACATAGAACGGTATAGCACGGCACAGGCCCTTCAGCCCACAATGTTGTGCTGAACTTTTACCCTAAACCTAAGGTCTATCTAACCTCCACCCCTACCTTATACTATCATCCATATGCCTACCTAATAGCCGCTTAAATGCCCCCAATGAGGCCGACTCCACTACCCTCTCCGGCAATGCATTCCACGCCCCGACCACTCTCTGAGTAAAGAACCTACCTCTGACGTCTCCCCTACATCTACCTCCACTCACTTTAAAATTATGTCCCCTCGTAATAGCTACTTCCACCTGAGGAAAAAGTCCCTGGCTATCCACTCTATCTATACCTCTGATCATTTTGTACACCTCTATCAAGTCACCTCTCATCCTTTGTCGTTCTAAAGAGAAAAGCCCTAGCTATCTCAACCTTTCCTCATAAGACTTTCCCTCCATTCCAGGCAACATCCTGGTAAATCTCCTCTGCACCTTTTCCAACGCTTCCACATCTTTCCTGTAATGAGGCGACCAGAACTGGACACAATACTCCAGATGTGGCCGGACCAGGCTGTTGTATAGCTGGAGCATAACTTCACGGCTCTTGAACTCAATTCTTCTATTAATGAAAACTAACACACCATACACCTTCTTAACAACTCTATCCACCTGGGTGGCAGCTTTCAGGGAACTGTGGACATGAACCCCGAGATCCCTCTGCTCCTCCACACTGGATATTGTCCAGGTCTTGTTGCATTTGGTTACAGACATCTTCAGCATCTGAGGAATTGCTAATGGTGCGTGCTAAACATTATGCAATGATCAGTGAACATCCCCTTCTCTGACGTTATGATGAAGGAAAGGTCATTGATGAAGCAGTTGAATATGGCTGACAATATGCCATCAATAGTACCAAGACTTGTACTCCAGAATTTGCTGTGCCCCCAGCTAAGCTGTTCCGGTATAGCTACAACACTAGCATCTAACCAAAAAATGTAGGAATCGTCCTAGCCTGCAGAGATATCCTAGAGCTTTCTTTGTGTCAGATATGACTCCAACCATTGGAGATCTTTCACCTAGTGCCCATTTCCTCTAATTTTGTTCAGGCCCCTGGATGCCATACTTGGTCAGACGTGGCCTTGGTGGTAAGAGCAGTCACTCTGATATCCCCTCTGGACTTCAGCTCTTTAGACCGTGTTTGAACCAAGGCTATAATTAGGTCAGGAACTGAGTGGCTGTGGCAGACACAACTGGGTGTCACTGAGCAGAGTGTTTCTAAGTAAGCACTGCTTGATAGCACTGATACCTTGCGTATTTTATTGATGATTGAGAGTAGATTGGTGAGCTGGTAATTGGCTGGCTAGATTTGTTCTCCATTTTATGTACAGGACGATTCCCACATTTTTTGGTTAGATGCTAGTGTTGTAGCTATACTGGAACAGCTTAGTTGGGGGCACAGCAAATTCTGGAGTACAAGTCTTGGTACTATTGATGGCATATTGTCAGGGTTCACAGCCTTTGCAGTATCCAGTGCCTCCATTTGTTTCTTGATTTCACTGAAGATTAGAATCTGTGATGCTTGGGTCCTCTGAGAAGGCCAGGATAAATCATTCAGCACTTTGGCTGAGGATTTTTGCAAATGCTTCAGCCTTAGCTTTTGCACTGATGTGCTGGCCTCCTCCGTAATTGAGGATGGAGATGTTGTGGAGCCGCCTCTTCCAGTGAGTTGTTTAATTGTCCACCACCAATCATGATCAGATGCTCCTGGTGCTGTTTGGCACTCAAGTAAGCCGTTGTTGCAGTTTCACCAGATTAGCACCTCATTTTTAGCCTGGTGCTGCTCCTGGAATGCCCTCTTGCAGTCTTTATTGATCTAGGATTGAACCCCTGGCTTAATGATAATGTGGGAGTGGGGTTGGGTCGGGTGAGGGGTGTGGAGGCATGCTGTACCGTGACATTGCTGATTGTGTTGGAACACATTTCTGTTGTAGCTGATGGCCCACAGATACTAAGGCTTGAGTTGGTAAATCTGTTTGAAATCTACACCATTTTGTACAGTGGCAGAGCTGCACAATGTGATGAAATAGTTCTTCAATGTAAAGATGGGACTTTCTCTCTCAATGACTCTGTGGTGATGTTCCCAGGACCAGGCTCAATATATTTACATGTTTGATTTGGCCTGATGTTAGGAAATCTCATTGATTGGCCAAGTTTTTTTAGTCCAGTAAGGATTAAAGTGGTACTGTTCTCATTAGTTGATTCCAGACTGAGTTCAACGCTCTTTTGGTTTTAGCATTGAGGTGGTTGTTTAAAGATGTAAGTGGACAATTTATCTGCTTTCCTGGAAACAGCAGCTGCTAATTTCAGTTCCTTAAAAGTATCTCTGTTTGAAGCACATGGATTGTAAAATTGCAAACAGTTCTTTTAAACAGGGTGAAGAGAGAGAGAAGGAGGGAGGGAGAGAGAGGGAGGGAGGGAGAGAGAGAAAGAGATAGGTACATACAGGAATCTTTTGTGCTGTTAAGTTCCACACTGGCCTGTTTATCTTAGGTTTTTGGTGTAAATTTATTATACTTTCAACGTTCATGCTGCTCTGTAAGTGCTGGTCCTAAACATGCAGGCAGTACTTTGAGTTTTGGGTAAGTGCACAGACAGTAGGAGCTGTGAATTCCAAAACTGCTTTATTCTCAGCCTGACCATTAAAGAGGTGGACCCCACATAGAACCGTTTCATTCTGAACTTTCCAGACTCTGTAATTATGAGTCTAGGCAGAAATTACAAAGTTCAGCTGATTCTTGGTGAACATTCTAATAGCTTGCTGGTTTAGTCCTTTTAGAGATTTTAAGCCAGCAAATAAGCAAAGTCAGCTTGATTGTTGAAAATCCACAATTGTTTTTAAATGATTTTCACATTCAGTAGTACAGAATGTAAATATTTCTGAACACACTATCAGCAAACTCCAAATTTATATATTTTGTTGTTTGGTTATTTTGTGCTCAACAAAATGAGAGATTTAATGAGTGGAAGAATGTTGAGAAGTGAGACCCATGTAACTGACATGATCCCCCAGGTCAGGCAGGATGAAATAAAATGCTGAGAATGATTCACTTTACTCTATCTGAAGAATGAAGTGCTTTGGATTTTTTTAAAGTAATGTGTCAGTCACAGGTTATGTGGGCTGGCCGCGTGCATCATAAAGACTGACCTGAGTTCAAGATGCAAATAGAGATTATTGATTTCATTACTTAGCATTGAAGCCTTTATGTGGAGAATTTTTTTAATTGGGAAAAACCCTTTGCTGCCCACATCATCTGTTGCATAAGTTGACATTTAACAAAGGTTTTTTAATAATTTGGAACATTAAGATATTGTTTTGAGTGAGTAATAATAACTTCAGAGGTAACTGTTAAAAAATCATGAACAGCCTCCCCTTGTTCTCCAGTCTTTCAACAATTGTCACCTTGCAATCTCTCCAGTTCTGTATCTGAATCAGCATTGAAACGTTCTAACTAAAATCACGAATTGTCAATTATGTGACTGTGATATTACTTCAGGGTTTCTTCTCAACTTATTTGACCACTTGCCAGCCTTTGACACAGTTGGTAAGATCACTGTCCCCTTAATGCTTCCTCTAGATTAATTAGCCCTTGACTGGTTTCACTTCTACCTATTTAACACCAAACAGACCTTTTCCAGAAGTGGGCTCTCTTCCTGTCCCTGGAACATTACCTCCAACGATCTCGACTGAACTCTTATTCTCTTCATTCTATGCTGTTTATTAGGGATATTGAAGATACCATTCATAGGCATGCAGTTAAGTTAACGGATGTTCTGACAACTTGTAACTCTATGTTTTTGCTCACTGCCCAGCGTCTCTGAGTTGGCATTGATGAGCTACAACTCCCTGCTATTAAATAATGGAAATATCAGAGCTTCCATCACAACCAAAAACCTTTTGCATCATCAGTGATTTTATGAAATGTTCCTCCCATTATCTCTGGTTGAATCACACCCTTTTGCAACATCTGCACATTATTTCATTCAGAGCAAAGCTTCTGATTTCATCTCTCCATAATGACTGCATGCTTCCACCTCTTTGATCTTTGAGCTATTCCTAATTATTATCTAACTCCACAGTTTTTGGCCGAAAACTCTTCCCTAAAATCCATAAGCTTCAGTTCATTCAAAATTCTGCTACTATTCTATCCCGCCTGGTCCTACTCATCTGCTATCCCGACATTTCCTATTCTGCATTAGCTCTTGTTCCCTCAATAGCTCCAATTTCTCAATTATTTTTGAATTAATCTTTTTATGGATTAACCTCTAACTGGTATTTCATTGAAATAATGGCATAGAAACATCCATCATGCAAACCAGGCTTCCATCCATTGACTCCGTCTACACTTCCTGCTGCCTCGGGAAAGTAGCCAACATAATCAAAGATCCCTCCCAGAGATAGTAAGAACTGCCAATGCTGGAGTCAGAAACAATGCAGTATGGAGCTGGAGGAACACAGCAGGCCAGGCAGCATCAGACGAGTAGGAATATTGACATTTCAGGTTGAGACCCTTCTTCAGAAATGGGGAGGAGGAAGGCAGATCAGAAATAAATAGAGAGAGGAGGGGTAGGGCTGGGAAAGGTAGGTGGGATGGTGATAGATAAGTGCAGGTAGGCAGTGGTGGGGATTGGTCAGTGAGGTGGGAGGGGTGGGTAGATGGGAGAAAAGATGGACAGGTTGTGTCAGGTCAAGTAGGTGGGGATGAGAGGGAGGGTTGGTCATGGGATGAGGCTGGGGGTGGGGAGATTTTGAAACTGGTAAAACCCACGTTTAGGCCATCGGGCTGTGGGACCCGAGGTGGAATACGAGGTGCTGCTCCTCCAGTTTCTGGGCGGCATCATTGTGACGCTGGAGGAGGCCCAGGATGGACATGTCACCCAGGGAGTGGAAGCAGGAGTTGAAATGTTTTGCGACCAAAAGCTGTTGCCGTTTGTCGAGAACAGAATGCAGGTGCTGTAAAAAGTGATCTCCGAGCCTCTGCTTGGTCTCATCGATGTAGAGGAGGCCACATCGGGAGCATCCCATCCCATCCCGGTTATACTCTTCCAACAGGGAGAAGATATATAAGTTTGTGTGCACATAGGAATAGATTCAATAACAGTTTCTTTCCCATTGTTATTAGATATCTGAATGGACCTTTCAAATTTTAAATTTAATGTTGATCTTGCTTTTTGTGCACCTTCTCTGCAACCGTAATATTGTATTCTTTGGTCTGTTCTGTTATCCTATTGCACTTTGTGTGGTATGATCTCCCTGTACTGCACGTAAACAAAACTTTTCACTATACCTAAGCACACATGATAATAATAAATCAAACCAAAGAAATATTTGATCTCGGGGCAGCACAGCGGTTCAGTGGTTAGCACTGCTGCCTGACAGTGCCAGGGACCTGGGTTCAATTCCACCCTCGGGTGACTGTCTGTGTGGAGTTTGCACATTCTCCCCATGTCTGTGTGGGTTTCCTCTGGGTGCTCTTGTTTCATCCTACAGTCCAAAGATGTGCAGGCTAGGTGGATTGGCCATGCTAAATTGCCCACAGCGCCCAGGGATGTGAGGCTAGTGGATTACTCATCAGGAATGCAGCGTTACAGGGATAGGGTAGGGGGATGAGTCTGGGTGGGATGCTCTTCAGAGAACAAAAACAGAAGTTGCTGGAAAAGATCAGCAGGTCTGGCAGCATCTGTGAAGAAAAATTGGAGTTAACATTTCGGTTCCAGTGAGCCTTCCTCAGAACTGATGGTAGCTAGGGAAAATGTCAGTTTATATGCAGAAGATAAAGTGGTTTTTCAGTTTTTATGCTCTTCGAAAAGTTGGTGTGGACTTGTTAGCCTGAATGGCCTGTTTCTACACTGTAGGGATTCTATGAGATTTTGCACATAAACCTTAGCTCAAACCTTTGACCTAATTCTAAATTCACCACCCATCTCTGTAACCTTCTTCATCCTTTCACACCTCCAAAGCTCTGCAAAACTCTTAACTATCTTATTGCCTTCAGTTGTACAGACCCTATGCACTGGAATTCCCTTCCTTAGTCTCTCTGTTTTTAAACCTATGTTTCTTCATTTAAATCCTCCATAAAATGTAACTTTTCGACCAAGATTTTAGCTAACAACTGCATCCTCCAGAACCCCAAGCCCCACCACCATTGCAATCCCATCCCAAAATATCTTTGACTTTGACTTAGAGTTGTTTTTTTGTCTCTGGTTACATCTGAGAAGTATCTTGGGATTTATTATGTTCTGTGAATCTAAATTGTTGTCATTAAGTCAACAATGCTGACCAAAATTCAACATCTGAACAAACAAATATTTTTCTCTACAATTGCACAGAACAAAATATCAGTTGTTCACCATCATTGAAATAAAACGAAGAACTGGAGATCTGAAACAAAAACAGAAATTGCTGGAGGAACTCAGCAGGTTTGGCAGCATCTGTGGAGAGAAAACAGATTAACATTCAAGTCCAGTTCTGAACAAAGGTCACTGGAGTTGAAACCTTAACTCTGAGTTTCTCCAGCAATTTCTGTTTTCACTCACTATCACTGAATGGTTTAATGTAATGGGTGAAGGAGCAGCCAGAGCTGACACTGAGTGTTACAGGCCAGAAACGCACTTCATTCAAATCCAGATCAGTACAGACACATCTCAGGCAGGGCATCAGACATCATCACCATGATGTCTCTAGGGCAGGGAGGAGAATAAACAGACTGCACTATCTGTTTCTGCTTTTTATCCGAAGCCCTGATTGGGTTTGGGTGAGGCACCAAACGCACGTCATTTCACTTAAGTTGTTATTTCTGACTCAAGCATCAGAATATGTTTATTAACTCTCTTCCTTCCTACTATCCGACAAGAGTCTGCACTTGTGTGCTGTTTCAAACATTTAACTGCAAGCAATTCATTCCATTCACCAGTTGGACTTTAGCCTCGAAATCAGGCTGTGTCTATCCCGTCCCTGGACCCCCACAGGAATATGTTGAAATGGGCCATGATGATGATTGTTGGTTCAGCTAGATGATAAAATCACATCGCTCTCCAAAATTAAGGAATGTGAGGGCCCAGCTGCCATTTCCAAATGACTAACTAATGAGCTGAAGCTCGATAATGATCCCAATTATCTGAATTCTTTTAGTGCCTGCTGCATTTCTCAGGTGTTGTCCAGAAAGCATTCTGGGAGGTTTCGTATCAACTATAACAAGAGCATAAGGGCGGAGGAGACGCTAGTCTCCAGAATCTTGGCTTAAAGTACCAGCAGAGTCTGCTGGTGAATAGAAGAATGTGAGAAATAGGAGGCGTAGGCTATTCAGCCCTTTGACTTTGCTCTGCTATTCATTGATTTCATGGCTGATCTTCTATTTCAGCTCCATCTGCATGAACTAGCCTCATCTGCCTACGTAGAAATCTGTCAAAGCTCAATCTTGAACATACTCAATGACTGAACATCTGTCCAGAGCCCTCTGAGGTAAAGCACTCCAAAGATTCATCACCTTCTGGGTGGCCTGTGTCTTAGTCTGAGACTGTGTCCCTGGTTCTAAACCTCCTACCCTGGAGGTGGGGGCAGGAGCATTCTTTTTCCACCAACTGTGTTGATCCCTGGAAATATTTTTTTCAAGTTTGAATGAGATCACCTCTCATTCTTTTATAGGCTATCCCTATCACTTGAGTTTGGAGGCCTATTCAGGATATCAATGACCTGAAACTCAAGATAGTACACAAAGCAATATGACTTCTGTTAATTGAATCATCAAACAGTTCAATGATACTCACACAAGTGCTAACTCCATGCTTTAGTTGCTTAGTTCCCTTAGAAACAGAAAGAATTAGTGTTCAACATGCCCTTGTCCATCCACCTTTCAGATACCTTCCTTGTTCAGCTACAATGAACACCATGCTGAAATACATCTCTGCATCCTGCCCTGCCCCATATACACAAGCTGATTGCCCCATTCCTACGATGGGAACGCTACTAGATTAGTTGGCTTACTTTCACACCAGCAAAACTCCCTGAAACAGAAAGGTCCCAGTGAGCACTGACCAACTTCTTTCTAGACCTGCTTAATTTCATGGAAATTGAGCTGCATTCCTATGGACGTTCAGGGTCACATCCTGTTTACCCCATGTGATTTCTTGTATAGAGATGATGGCCCATTCACCCCATTTGTTCCCACTTTCCCTAGGTGAATATTCACAAGAGTAATTGCAAGTTGCAAAATACTAGTTACTTAATTCCAATTAATTACACTAGGTTTTGGCCAAAATAAAAACCCACCAAACTGTAAGAAGGCTGCACATAAACATTTACACTAGAGTTTAAAAAACACTTGTCACAATTATAAGTTACATTTTCCAGGCTCTTTGTGTTTAGCTATGTTGGCCTTGTAAATATGAGGGCTCAGTTAGCTTCGATGGCTGGTTTGTGATGCAGAGTGATGCTAACAATGTAGGTTCAACTTCTGCAATTGTTGAGGTTCTTCTGAAGGACTGTCCTTCTCAACCATCCCAGTGACCTGAGGCAGGGTGACCTTCAGGTTGAACCACCAACAGTCATCTCTCTCTCTAATGGGAGAGCAGCTCCTGGTTAGACTATGGTGACTTTACCTTTAAATATACCCTAACAGTTCCACATCTCCGATCACCTCATGTTGGCTCTACTAATCTCTGCTAAGTCAGGATATAATGCTACCAAATATCAATTTCCTTGCATTCATGAAAGTCTTCCTGAATGCAATGGTCCTTTCAGTATATTCAAATACAACAGCTCCCACACCACAGAGTGATAGTTTCTGGTTTTTTTTTATGCTCATTGTTGAGCTTTTCTGAACATTCAAGAAAAGATAGTGACATTCAGAGAGTATGAGGTCTATAAGATTGGAGATGAGTCTGACTTCTTGTTTGTGGCATTATCTCTGTTCCTCATGACGTCTCTCTCCTACAGTCCTGCCTGTGTACGGAAAAACCACTTTGCTACTCTAATTGACTTCCTTGCCATTAAATTACCATTAATTGGCCATCTAAGGATTGATGTATGAGATGAGAAGTAAGCACCAGGTATAGGGGGAATCATTCATTTTCTGTTGCATTTCCTCCACAATGCTGAGAAATGTAAACCCCAAGTTATTGTGCTTAAAAACACAATAAGCCAAGTTTCAGCAATAACTTGTTCTTTAAACTGAAGGACACTATTTTGATGCTGTGCTTTATATTCTGCTATGTGAACTGAAAGTAATCACCCTCACGGTTGCTTTAGGTTCAGAAAATAATTTATATTGATCTTCCCTGGTGTTCCAGTTTCTTATTGGTGTTATTACCTAATATATATGCGTCATAGCATTATGGTGCTAGAGTTCATGTATACAACCCAGGAACGTTTATAACATTTGATAGCAATGAAAAGCAATTTGAGCATTTACATTGCCAGTTTGGCTAAAAGTGCTCTTGTCAGAAATTGGGAGTTGGCTGGCACTTTGAGCAGGAACTGAATAACGAATTTCCAAATTTTGCACGGAGATGAGAGAAAATTTAAAAAGAAGCAAGTACTCAGGTTTTAATGTTAAAAGTAGAGTATAAAACCAAATAGCAGGTAAAAGCATATTGTTCAGATGTGGATTAGACTATAAGGTTTGAATTACGTTATTAGTTTCATGTCCAAATACTTATATGGAGCACATTTATGAGGCGGATTGAACTATGCAGCGGTAACATGTGGAAACTTAATGTGCTCATGTGAGAATCCTTAACTGGACTAGTGATACTTTGCAAATTTGACTATAAAGCCCGTAATGACAAATTGAGAATTGTATTCAGTTTTAAAAAGTCTCAAACAAAAAACTGTTATCAGTAAAAGTGACCAGGATGCTGATCAGTTGTGTAAAAAACTCAATGATTGACCAATGTTCTTTATAACAAAAAAATTGCCATACCCAATGAAACCAAAATACAGCGGATGCTGGAAATCTGAAATTGAAACAAAAAATGACTCATAGAATAGAACTGGAGAAACTCCGCTGGTTTGGCAACTTCAAAAATATTCTGATGTGGAGACATACTGGACTTGAAATGCTATCTTTGTTTCTGTTTGCGCAGATTTTGCCAGACCTGCTGAGTTTCACCAGATTTTATAACTGCCATCCCTAGAGTGGCCTACATTTAACTTCAGTCTCATTGCAATACAGTTGACTTCTAACTGTCCTTTGAAGCAATCTACTCAGTTGATCCACCATTGCTTCTGCCGCACAAATAGGGATGAGAAATCAAGTGCCAACATTGTCAGCAGTGGACTAAAAATTTTTAAAAGAAATGCTCATTTGTAGCTGCAATGATATAGAGCTCTGAGACATAGGGACTCCACAGTTACGATCAGAAACATAATTTTACAACTGATCAAATTACTACTGTGGGAAGGCATAATCCTTCTGTTTAATTTTGACACCACTGTTGATTTCATGCACCAATGTAAATTATTCAGTATCGGGATTATAATTTGGGACGTGCAGAAGTGAAATTGGTGTGTAAACTTAGTTTCTGACATACCAGTTTCGTCAAATGTGGAACACAAAATAAAAGGAAGAAGCAGATATCTTTTGTCTACCTCAGCAAACTTTGTATACCCAAACAGTATCAACAGAATGACACGTAAAGTAGCCATCTGTTATTTATTTACTACATATGTAGTATGCCACTTTGCTATAGGAAGGACGTTATTAAGCTGGAAAGGATCCAGTAAAGATTTACAAGGATGTTACCAAGACTAGAAGGTTTGAGTTATAAGGAGAGGCTGTACAGTCTGAGACATTTTCCATGGAACGTTGGAGGCTGAGAGGTGATCTTATAGAGTTCTATAAAATCATAAGGGTCATAGATAAGGTGAATTGCCAAGGTCTTTTCCCAAGGTAGGGGAGTTCAAAACTAAAGGACATAGGTTTAATGTGAAAGGGGAAAGATTTAAAAAGGACCTGAGGGGCAACTTTTTCGTACAGAGGGTGGTGAGTACATGGAACAAGCTGCTGTCGGAAGTGGTAGAGTCAGGTACAATTACAACACTTAATAGATATTTGAACAGGTACATGAACAGGAAACGTTTAGAGAGATACAGGCCAACCTTAGGCAAATAGGACGAGGTCAGTTTAGCAAACCTGGTCGGCATGGACAAGTTAGGCTGTATGATTCTATGACTCTACAAGCTGAAAAAGTCAAAAAGATTTAAAATGCCTGCCAAGTGCACCCGAGGGAATTCTATGCAAGTCAGTTGACACTAATATAGATTGTCATCTTATTGAGGATTTAACTACTCTGTTCCTTGAACAGTTAAGAAGTGAGGCAATTAGGCTTAGAACTTGCCCTGAAAGCCAGAAAACCCACAATTTTCAATGGGATACCAGCAGTTTACAGGTTGAAATGAAGACATTGAAATAGATACGATAGCAATAGACAATTAATATGGAGCAGCAGAATTTAGATTTTCAGGAAAAAGAGGACCCATAAAGAGAGGAGGGAACAAAGAATGAGACAGAGAGAGACAGAGAGAGAGAGAGAGACAAAGAAAGTAAAACGCGAAAGAGAAGAAAGGGCAAGGAGAGAAGAGAGAAAATTCCAGGAAACATAGCAAGCAAGGGAGGTTTAACTAAGATGTCAGATCAGAGAAGCAGGAGACCTATTACATTGACTCACACTTAACGGTAGAGGCAAATCAGTTTGTTCATTTCATTTCTACATTGGATGAGAAACAGGTGGAAGCCATCTTTATCTTCTTAGAGCAGGTAGCAAGGTAACTAAAATGACCAGTCCCCCACTGGTCCTGAATACTGCAGGGGAAAGCTCCTGAGGTTTACTTGCTCTTGCCTGAGGAGAATGTCTCTGATTATGAGGCAGTAAAAAGGCTATATTAAATGTGTAATTAGAATCTGAGGTGCAATGACAGAAACTCTGTACCCTCTGGAAATGGCCTGATCAGACACACCTGAAATTTGAAAGGATTAGATGGCTTGCTTTTGACCAGTGGGGAAGGGCACTTAAAACAGAAGCCACTTACTAACAGCTCTGTGAAATATTTAAGTATTTAAAACGTCATTGCCTTCCCTGCCCAGAGGAAGACAGGCTGACTTTCCCCAGGCAGGCCAGCACACTGGCTGATGATCATGAGTTGATCCACAAACCCATGTTCCTGAACAAACACTTCCCAAGTCACCCCCAACCAACTGGAAAATGGGAAAAGTGCTGGGAGTCCTCCTGAGACAGAAAGGATGGAGGTGAAATTGAAAGAAGAGACCAAGAAGCCTGTCTGTTTTAGTTGTTGAAAGGTAGGGCTAATCTGGGCCAACTGTTGGAGGCTACAGGAAAAATCAATGGCATTTCTAAGGACACATACATGTGGTGCAGAGCCTGTGAGTCCGTCAGACAGTTTAGCAGACCATGCTGTGACACTGACTGTGGTTGCAAATCCCTGTAAAAAGCATTCCTGAATGTGTAGATGAGGTTAAATAAATCCCTGAGGTCCAAAGGAAGGGTAGCCACTATTCTCAGGATGAGGTAAGCACACCTGTAATCATACTGTGGTATAACAGGGCCAGAAAAACTCTACAACTAAGTAAAGGCATGACCTGCCCACCAGCGATTGCAGTAAGTACCAAGGTGTTGATATGGTGCCAAGGAAGAGGGAAAATAATGCCCATCCCCCTCTACCTGGTGACTCTAGAGTGTGACCTTGTATAGAGGCAAGTGACCATGGGATTCATCTCCAGCATGCCTGTAGCTGGGGTCAACCTGCTCCTCAGTAATGGTCTGAGATCGTAGATAATAGCGTTCAAAGTGGTTTATGAAATCAGGGAGACTGAATAACTGCAGACGAAAGTGCCAGGCACTTTCCCTGACAGTGTGGTCCATGGCTCGGCAAGTTTGGCCACTGGAAGTTGAGGTGACACTGCAAACAGAAGACCTTCCGGTCGGGTTATCTATAAAACGTACTTTGGGAGCCTAGAAGAGACCAGTGAGGTAGTAATAGAACTTCTTTGGTAGCAGCCCAATAAGCTGTCTCTTCATTCAAAACACTCACTCATGTTGGAGCCAAGACAGAAGCAGTCGCTGAGTGTGCAATATTGAAAATGTGGTGGTGATGATGAAATGGAGAGCCCCTCTCCAAACCTGCAAATAATGAGTAAGCAGTGATCCAGCAGGTAGTGGCGTTACCAACATACCATGGGGAAATGTAGGGGAAAAACTGTTAGCGCATGAGATTGCGGTGGTCGGGCATGTTGGTATACGCAAAAGCAAGCCTGCATCATCTGGCACTTATACTAGGCCCAGCTCCATAAGGATATAGTAACATTTTGTTGAACTCACCACACCTGCTTGTTTGTGGGAAAACCACATCCTGCTATAAGACCTGCATCTCTGTTTCCTGTGCCTGCTTTTAGGGAACCACTCAGCAAGGTATTCGTGAAATGTGTGGCACCCCTGCTGAAAACCAATATTGCCTTGTAGCTCTGGCTAAGGGGGCTAGATGTAAACAGGTGGGGCAAGGCCTGTCGTCTGTAAGTGATTGAGCACTAAGAGAGCCAAGCAAGCTGCCCCAAGATGCTGCCTGGGTTTAGGCCATGAACTGGGTGCCTGACACTGCCCTCAAAGTGTCCTTGCAACAACTTTTCAATGTCATTTGCTTGTACACCATAAGGTGCAGCAATGAAGGAGAGAAACGTGGTCCAAATAGATTGAAGAGGTACCTGAGAGGCTGGCAGGTTTTGGATGCCAGTGTTCATGGATGAGGTGACTAGATTCCAGGGGTGTGCTCTGAGATGTTTCTCTCAGGTGTTCAGAGGGCAGCGTGGAGGAGCAAATGGTGAGTTTTGGGTTACTGGTTACCCACTCTGACTTTCATGTCACAAGTTGCCAAAGTCTAGTTTCCTCATAGCAGATTGTAGGATAGGAAGCTGCATATAAATGAGGTGAGCTTCAGGGTTAATGAGGCTATTAACGAGCAACAATCCCTGTTAATAGACATCTCACTGTTGCCAAGCAAGAATCATGTCTCAACACCAAATTCTGTTGGAAAATGCAGCCGGTTGCTCCGGACATCACTAATAAGTCTCACTGGAATTCTTATGTGGTTCTGTTAGATTTCTCACCATTAACTACATTATTCAGGCTCCTTTAAGATTCTGCCCTTTGTAACCATTTATTTCTTGTAATCTCAATATATATTTTTGTTTAATTTTCTCCTAGTTAGTACCTGAGTAGAATTGAATAGCAAAGAAAGGCTGGAGCCTGCATGTGATTGGAGTGAAGTCTTTGAATTCAGTCCAATATTCCAACATGCATAGTGACCTACATTAGATCCCTTTCTGACAGTGTCTTGATTTTAAACTTCTCATCTTTGTTTTCAAAACTGTATCTTGCCTTCATTTAGATTGAATAAATAACTGGATTTTTTTGAGCTTTTTTTTAAACACAATGCAAGTCTGATTCTAATATCTCTTGTAGACATAAATTGCCTGATTGGATTTTTTGGCGAAATGTTTGAGGAAAACAAGTAAGATGAGATGTGGCTGACAGACTGTGTGTCTGATTATGCAGGTCGTTAGAAAATTTAGGAATCAACGGCAGGAAGTGGGTCAAGGGTGTGACTACTCCGCGAACAAAGCCATTCAACAGGAAATAGAATAGAAATGATTCATTGTCACTGAACCCGAACATTTCTCCAACATTCAGTAGCATGTTCATTCTTCAGCAGCAGGCAGGAACAGAGCAGCAAAAAAGTGGCATATTTTATCTAAAGGCAAAATACCACAAATACAGAAATAGAGTTGTATAGTATGGAAACAGACTCTTTGGTCCACCTCATCCATGCTGACCAAATGTCTTAAGCTAATCTAGTTCCATTTGCCAGCATTTGGCCCATAACGCTCTAAACCCATCCTATTCATGTACACATCCAGATGTTTTTTAATTGTTGTAATTGTGCCAGCCTCAACCACTTCCTCTGGCAGCTCACTACCCTCTGTGTGAAAAAGTCACCCCTTACGTCCCTTTTAAGTTTTTCATTTCTCACCTTAAACCTATGCCCTTCAGTTTTTGTCTTTGCTACTCTAGGGAAAAGACCTTAGCTATTCACCCTATCTATGCCCGTCATGACTTTATAAGCTTCTATAAGGTCACCCCTCAGTCTCTGATGCTCCAGGAAAAATAGCTCCAGCCTATTCAGCCTCTCCTTATCTGAAAAGACTGCTGAAGAAGAGTCATATTAGACTCGAAGTGTTAAATCTGTTTCTCTCTCTCCCTAGGTGCTGAATTTCTCCAGCTTTCTCTGTGTTTGCAGCATATTTTATCATTTAGGGCAGGGCTGGGCGAATAGTACTGATTCAGATCCAACATTGTTGTTAAGGGCTGCTGTGGGGGCAATAGCAGCAGCGGCAGAAGACTGATTGCAAAAAACGTTGTTCTGGCCATAGAATTACAAAAATAATTTTTTCAGATCACATGTGTTGTGAGTTTGTGGTTGGCTTCTTTCCGTCCAAGTGTCAATTGCCCGCTGGAAGAATTGAAGCAAGATTTCAAAGATTAGAAACCAGCCATGTGTTGTGAAGTAGAATGGAATCAAATACTGTCAGCAGGGTTTGTATTAATTTCATCTCAGACAACATGTTAAAACTAATCATTGAAATCTAGTTCCACAGGACTCCAATGACCCACTGACATTTTCGGTCTGAAATATGTGTTTGATGTAACAATTTTACAAGTGAGATTTAGTATTATTTAAACATTTTTTGAAAAAATCCAAAGATGAAGGTCACTGATAAGATGCCTGCCTCTATTCACAAAACCTGATGTTATGCTGGGAACTACCAAAACGCATTTCAACACCCAGCTACTGGAATGCTTACTGGTCTGTTGCATTACTTCTATACACATTGTCATAATTATGTGCTGATATTGTTCAACACATTTACAAAGATTACTTTTAGGATTATGGAATCCCTACAGCGTGGAAGCAGACCATTCGGCCCATCGAGTCCACACCGTCCGTCCAAAGAGCATCCCACTCAGATTTACTCCCCACCCCGGGGGAGGCAATAGCCTCGTGGTAGAGGGAGGCAATGGCCTACTGGCATCGCCACCAGACTATCAATCCAGAGACACAGCAATGCTCTGGGGACCCAGGCCCGAATCCTGCCACAGCAGGCGGTGGAACCCGAATTCGACAAAAAAAAAGTCTAGAACTAAGAGCCCAGTGATGACCATGAAACCAAATGTCAATTGTTGGGGGGAAAACCCATCTGGATTATCGTTTAATTTCTCATATACCTCAAACATACTGGCGTGGCTGTTTGGCCGTATCTAAAATAGATTCTTGTATGGTGTATATTAATCCATATGAATGGGACTCAATTTTACTAGAAATCTGCTAAGAATCAATTTTGGAGAGTTTCATGAAGGGTTTTGCATCATGAGTTCCAGTGAGGTTTCTCATGCTATTCCCTGAAAATCTCCTTATTATCTATGCACCATGCTGCCATGGGAACCTGCACATTATATCTTCCCTTTAGCCAGAGACAGAGGTACTCACCACTTCTAGAACACACCTGGAATTACTGATGCCAGTTCCATTTTTAAACCTCACCCATGCACTAGGTCAAGCATGGCTGGCAGGAGTTGCCCCTCACCAGGTACATAATGGCAGGGTAACCAAACAAAAAATTCTCAGGATGTGTAGGTGGCAGAGCTGACAGTTCATAAATGTATTGCCATTTGCAAAGTAAGCTGCACATCCTCAGCCTTGTCCCATCTCAGAGCCCTGTCTAAGAGAATGCTACTTTTGCTCCAATATCCAGTGCATCCTACAGCTTGGTCATGCCAAGATTCATCCCGTACTGTCTCCTGGTTGAAGCCAGGGTCATTGTGACCACAGACTCCACCATGTTTGCTAATGTCCTATCATCTCTTCTCCCCTTATACGTTGTTTTCACTCCCCCACTCCCACACAATTATTATCATTTCTGCCTCCCGGCTTGCTGCATCCAGAACTGACTTCTCCAACTTCCCTACTAAAGTAGTGGCCCTGATAATCCCCTTGACTTTCACCAGCCACACCTAAACTCTCCGTTTATCCGACTCTGGCCTTTTGTACATTAGCCCTTTCTTCACCTCACAATTTACCTTTAGCTATCTATGCCTGATTTCGTGAGATTATCAATGCAAGGCTTACTTCCCTCTTCTTTTAGATTTTGTGATGTTTCTACATGAAAGGAGCTATTATAAATACAATTTCGCCAGTTTTAAAATGTCCCCACCCCGGCCTCATCCCATGACCTCATCCCATGACCAACCCTCCCTCTCATCCCCGCCTCCTTGACCTGACACATCTTCTCTCCCACCTACCTGCCTCTCCCACCTCACTGACCAATCCCCACCACTCCCTACCTGTACTCAGCTATCACCATCCCACCCGCCTTCACCAGCCCCATCCCTCCTCTCTATTTACTTCCAGTTCCCTTCCCCCTCCCCATTTCTGGTCCTGACCTGAAATATCAACTTTCCTGCTCGTCTGATGTTGCCTGGCCTGCTGTGTTCCTCCAGCTCCACACTGTGTTGTCTCTGAATTCCAGCATCTGCAGTTCTTGCTATCCCTAAATACAATGTTGTTGTTATTGATATCACTTTATTGTTAGCATCTCTTTATTGTCTAAAACAAGGGAAAATCTAATTTTCAGCAAGAGGACAATTTTTTTAAAAAGTTACTAACTCAGGACTCCCATTTCACAGATGAACGATTATAAAAAGACATTATATAAGCTGAAAAATGAACTTAACACATGCTGCAGTGAATTGTCCATTTGTTACCTGTTGTTTATGATTTAGTTAGGAGTTAGTAAAATGTCTTATTGTTCACAAATTGGCAACAGCAATTGGAAAAAAGTGAGCATAGAAATTCGGTTGTGCAGCAGAAACTGGGTACTTAAGGGTACAATATGAGTAGAATGCACATGCTAACTCCATTTCAGAGATACACTTCCAACTACATTAGATTGGGCTCTTCCCTTATTGTCAGAATATGCACTAAGAATATTAAAACATTCCTTACTGATAGAAGGGGGTGAAAAATCAAAGTGAAGTACGATGGAGTGATTATATGTAAGTGCAGGGAAGTAGGGACGTGAGTGTCTAGGGATGGCGAAGATGTAGGTTGTGTTGGAGGCAGTTCAGAGAAGGTTAACCAGACTAATATCTGAAATGAGAGAGTTTTCTTATGAGGAAAGATGGGATAGGCTAGAGCTGTATCCAGTGGCATTTCGAAAAGATTATTGGCAACTTGATTGAAATATATAAGATCCTGAGGGGTCTTGGCAATGTAGACGTGGAGAAGATATTTCCACTTATGGGTGAAAATCCATAAATAGGGGTCACTGTTTAAAAATCGGTGGTTGCCCATTTAAAACAGAGATTAGGTGAAATTATTTCTCTTAGAGGATCATGAATCTTTAACTCTGTTCCTGAGAAGGAGGTGGAAACAGAATCCTTGAATATTTTAATGCACAGAAAGGTAGCTTAGGCAAAGGGTATCAGGGTAGGATTTGAGATTGCAGTCGGATCAGCCGTGATCTCATTGAATGATGGTACAGGCTTGAGGGGCTAATTGGCTTAGTCCTGGTCCTGATTTGTAAGCTCATGTGTAAGTTTGTATGTAGGAGCAGATATGGTGAGGGGGTAAGATCATTAGCTTTGCTGAAGCTTCAAGATGTCAGGCCTTTGGCATTGACTTCCTTGGTGCCCTCGTCCTACCAAAGGAACACTGTTGTCAACAGCACACCCCAACAACTCCCAGCCCTACCTCGGGGGGAACAGCATCTCTCTCCTTTTGTAAAATCTCGCAAACTACCCCTCACAATTTGGCTGCCCTGTCTGTATCTCTTCTGACCATTTTACCCTTGCAAGGAAGGAAGTATCCAGCAGCCAAAGTGCATGGTTTCTTTAAAAGGGGTTGACTGTCTTTGAGCAGCAACACTGAACCCTGGATTCCCACCACATCTGCCAACAAGCAGGAGTGCAGTGAGTAACACAGCCTAAAAAGCCCATTCATGCATGTTTCACTTGTTTCGTATGAACACTTCCGCCTCCATCTACTTAGTACTACATTCAATTTCCTTAGGCAAAGAGGACCAATATGTGAAATGCCTACTGGAAGTGGATGAAAGCTTCATTTTAAATATTAACTTGAGAGCAGGAAGTTGCCACTTTACATTCTCTGAGCTTCGGCTATGCAAGATGTTGCTAAACACGAAGGCATGGGCAGAATAAGGTAACACAATGTTGCTTATCCTCAAGAAATATACACTTGCTGTAGCAGCAGGACAGTGATGGTAACAGAATGATGCTCTGTTCTCCTGAGCTGTCTTCAATTGCCTGTGATGATTCCTTGCTTTCATTGTGGATCAGTGATAGGCCTCTTGCCATTTAGATGGTTGGATGGCTTTTCAAATTTTGTCGTAAAATAAACTATGTTTATACTCCATTGAACTCCAAAAGAACTGAGGTCAATTCTGTTGCCCCCACCACCACCTCTCCCAGCTGAGACTGAGGAATAAACCTCACAGCTCAGTTTCACCCCAAGTCAACTGTAAATACCCATTGCACCATCAACAGGGTTATGGATCGTAGCTTCGGTACTGTCACTGGGCTGTTGATGTTTTGTGAATATGAATTCAAATCCCACCATGGCAGATGGTAAAATTTGAATTCAATTTTTTAAAAATTGGCATAAAGAGCTAGTCTAATGGTGACCTTATAACCAGAGTCAGTGTTGTAAAAACCCATCTGGTTCATTAATGTCCTCTACAAAAGGAAATCTGGTATCCTTTTCTGGTCTGGCCAACATAGTGATTCCAAACCCACTGTAATTGGTTGACACTTAACTGCCTTATGACAAATAAATGCTGACTTAGCCAATGATGCCCACAACCAGTGAATGAATTTTTTAAAAAGTTTCAAGTGTAAAAATGACATTAAATATATGGTGTTCTTCCCTTTTTCTTTGGGTTTTCCACAATGTGCACACTGTTGTAATGTTTTTTGTTGCTTTATTCTGAATCTATTTTCAGATAGTTTACTACAACTTACAACCGCATTACTAAACCTGTGTGGCGCTTGGTCTGGATTTTGTGGTTAGTGATGAAAAACTACCACTCGCTATTTGTTCTGCTTTGCATGGGCTTACCTGAATTTCTGTGGACTTTTACAGCGATCAGAAACCTAAAACAAAATTCTACCCTCTAAAGGGGTTTTGAGACCTTTGCAAAAATGTCAAACAACAATTTAAGAGGAAGATAGACAGATTGACATTTAATTGGTAATACATTTAAGTGGTAAGCATTCAAAGGATTTTACAGTATGACTGGATGTGTAAAGCTGGAGGAAATGTTGAAAGGACCACATACATACATATAAAGTTCCAATTCCATTCAGAACACCAACTGAAAAGATTGTTGCAATCAATGGTTATATTTTCTTCTATTCACGAACTTCAGTAGAAAGGCGAGATGAATATTAAGTGTTGAATTCTGTTCATTTACCATAGTTTAGATGAAATAATTAGTGAAAAGTGTAACTCATAGCTTGAGCTACCAAGTAAATTCATATGGTCTTAAAGCATGTCTACATAGCATAACTTTGCCTACGTTTATTGGCCTGCTTAGGGTTGGATTTTCTCAATGGAAATGGGAAACTTGATTCTGGGAATCTTCCAACTTGACAGAACTGTCTCCATTGGAACTTAATTTTTTTTTTTGCTTTGGTGAGGGTGTAGAGGTGATCCTATTAGGCCTATCACCTCTGGAGATAGTTTGGAGGTGACCATGGAGGAAGCCCTGCACTTTGATCAGCTCATTAGAAGGCCTGCACTGGTTCTCTGCAACTTCAAAGCAGTTCTGTAACAGGGTCTCAAACCATTTGGCTCTCACCCCTCACACTCTCCCTCCCCTCATATCTCCTCATACAAACATGCCATCTCATACTTCCCCATAGTGATTAACCCAGTATCTTAGTGGAATGTACAAGCAATGTGGAATGAAGAAAATAAATATTATGCAATCTGAAGGATCTCTGATTTAGACAGAAAAGACATATCTCTCATTCATGAAAGCCATTCGAAAATTTTAAATCTATAAGTATTACATAAGTTTTGTGAATTCATAACACATACTTCTATTCAATAACCACATCAAAGAAAAATTTCTTATAGACTCCTAAAACTGTCAACCAAGATGTGATCTCAGGCCCTGTGTTGAGATAAGTGGCTTTAGAGCTCTTGAAAGTAAGGAAAACATTCATTATTAACTCAGCTGTAATGACAGCCCCTGGGAACTATCTAAACTGAAACCTATGGAAGTTACATTAAGAATTTTGTTTTTAAATTTGAATCAAATGGCATGAAAATCAATGCACTCAGCTGCTAGTCACCTTTTTTATTCACTCATAGCTGCATCCTGGCTGCTTTTCACTTCTAAAGGGCTGGAGGTTTGAATAACTTCAGAATGAATAACTTAAAGAAGCCTTCCCTGCTATTTGAGGGCATTTACATGTTCCCCATCAATTCATGACCCTCACACTGTGGGTTAAGACCTTTGAAACAGTAAAAATGTAAACCACAGTAACTTAGCAGTCATATCAAGTTGGCCAGGTGAGTCTGAGTTTCTGACCTGACTTCATATTCTACCCCTTTTCCCTTTCTAGCAAACCTGGGATCTGGTGGATATAAAGGCATGTGGGCTGCACTCCATCAATTCTAAAGGTGACCGGAATCAACCCAACTCTATGAAAATCCAGCCGTTATCCTCTCACACCGCAAAACACACACACGTGCACATATATACACCCTCTGCTTGATGTTGTACATCATATTGGGAAAGAACAAAAAACTCACTCTGTAAGGCCGATTCCTGAAACCAGTGTTACACATTTTGTGTATGGAAATAGGAGACTTCATGCTTGTTTGAGGCCACACTTCATGATTATTTTACTCTGAGGTAGTTCACCAGCAACAGCTACACTCAGTAAAACTTCATGCTAACAATAATATAAATGTTCAAAGTGGACTTACATGGAGCTCTCTTTCAATTCCCCCCTTAATGTCATCCCCACATTGCCACATCCTTTTTGATGACAATAGCTTCTCCATAGCTCTTCACAGGGGTCTGATGCAGTCCCAGGAGTGGTCACCATGCCCATCTCATTAGTTTGTGGCTCTGGAAGGCAGGACACTTCCCTACATGGCTGGAAACCATGACCTCATAAGTTTAACTTTCTGATGAACATTACATCTGGTCATCGTTTTCCTGGCCAGAAAACAGGCTCACACCTGACTCTTCATATACTGAGTGGGGCTACTGCCTCCACAAAACATTCTAACATGTGTTTCCCTTCCATGGCCCACAAGGTAGAGGTTACTCTTTTCCTCCACTGACTGTTTTTTTGTGACTCATCAGCTTCTCATTAGTGAGGCCTGAAAACTGACATTGATATTATATCAGGGCTTACTATTCAGTGTGCAGCTCTGAGCCTGTATACCAATGCAAATGGGTGAGACCGAACCTAAATCCTTATATTTTTGGTGTGGAATTTATGACTTTCGTGAAAATGAATGAGCAAAGGCTTAACAGTATTTTAAACACAACACAGTGGAGGAACACAACAGGCCAAGCAGCATCAGAGGAACAGAAAAGCTGATGTTTCAAAGAAGGGTCCCGACCTGAAACATCAGCTTTCCGAAGGGTCCCAACCCATATGTCAGCTTTCCTGCTCCTCTGATTCTGCCTGGCCTGCTGTGTTCCTCCAGCTCCACACTGTGTTATCTCTGACTCCAGCATCTGCAGTTCTTGCTATCACAGTATTTTAAACAGCTTTCATTTAAACAGCATGTTTAGGGAAGGCATTATTCTGCTCTTGCTAGAACAAAATTTAAACGCCTTTAAGATTTAGTTTCAAATTATAATGAAGAAAGTGGATGTTGCGTTTTTAATTTTTGACTGGCCTCTGAGTCATGGACTAAGATCATTCCAAAACGCCTAAGTCCATTCAGATAGGAAAGAGTTGTAAATGCGCTAAGCAGCAATAAAACGAAGAAGCACGATAATTGCTGACGATGCAAAGGTCACATGAGTGGTTTATTGCTCTTGGCTGTATGTCATGACACCACATAGCCTGCACATCAGAATGTTACACCATTCATAATTCAGCATATTTGGCTTGTCTGAACAGGATGTGGTTTAAAGAATTTGAACTCCTCAGGCAGCCCCTCAAGATGAAGAATGATTTTCTTCCACCCTGAAGTTAAGGTCTGATGCTGCATCCTGACACCCTGCCACAAACGGCATAGCTGGTGTTTGAAGAGGCAGCCAATGGGTTACTCATGTTTCTACATGTTTCTTCCACCGTTCAGAAACCGAAACGTCCCACTCATCCTAGTTGGATATGGTTTAGAGAATTCTCATTAGAACTCGGGTTACAAAATACAAAGTTACTTCGTTATATTGGCAGTATGTTCTCAAACCATCAGGAAACGAGCTCCTTAATGATATTCTGATTTGTCTGTTGGGTCAGCATGGAATTCATATTAGACTTCTCGTAGATCGAGGATGTCCAAGTGGTAAATGGTTTAATTGTCTTCTGAGTGTTCTCATGGCCAATGAGTCTGATGTGGGATCAGCGCAGATATCCAGTTTGTATCTTCGTTGTTGGTGCTTCTGGGAACTTGTGCATTGTGCCCCCTCTGGCTTTCTCTGGGCACATCAGATGCTGTGAGTTTGACATAGTCTGTCCTTGAATCAGTTTGAACAAAATTTCAGTACTTACCACCATTGAAGCACTGAATTAATTTACAATTCTATGCCAAATTAGAGCAGGTGTACTTGGGAGAAGAATAGGATTAACTCTCAAATACAATCAAAGACCCTGTCTTTGTGTCATTGTATAAATAGGTTTCATGATAGTTGGCGGTGAAGCCATTAAGAAACCCACAAAGGACCATAGACATCACTCTCCATTAGAGAGAGATAATTGGCAATACATAGTTTAAAAGTAACCATTTCGCATGGTGAGAAGGCATGAGGGTAAACAGAGGAGGCAGGCATCTGTGAACGATGAGAGCAGGTACAAGGACTGAACCTACATTTTAACCTGCCTTTATTTCTTTATCACGTTCTAGTCATCTAACAGCTGAGCTAACTGATTGCCTAGTGGCACTGTACGTTCAGAATTATAATAGTTTACAATTCAAGTTAACAACAGCAGTTACTTTCCAACATTTGCCAGCAGAGAATCAGGTAAACATCCCTAGGTTTTAAGATGTTCATTAGTTTCAAAAATTCAAAAATTAGGCACAATGGGGATTGTTTATAATGGTATAACATTGCTGTTCAAAAAGAAGCCAACAAACATAATAAGAATTATCCTTTTGAAAAAGACATAGGATAATTATGATGATGTTTGAAAGAACACCGGATGGATTTTTATCCAGTGAAACATAATCAAAAATAGGAATTGCTGAAGAAACAACTTTAGATGAAAGGTACTGGGCCTGCTCTGCTTTCTCCCCTCAGATGCTGCAAGCTCTGTGGAGTTTCTGCAGCAAGTTCTGTTTTTACTTCAGATTTCCAGCATCTGCAGTTCTTCGCTTTTTTTAATTTAATGACTGTTAGGAGATGACTGTTATATGAAGTAGACCATTGTAGACAAACAGTACGGTAATCTTGCAGGAAAATATTACCTTAAAAAGATGATATCATTAATAATTCCCTAGCCTGATGAAGTGACCCCGTTTCAAAATAGGCTAATGCATTTGCAACGTTAGGAAAATTAATCTCTCCAGAATAGACATTATAAACCCTTCATTTTAAGGAAACTAAAAGCAGGAAAGAGTTGCCTTTCGTTCTAGACTAGCATAAAGTTAGGTCTACATCAACATAATGTGACAGAAGCATAATCAAAGAGACAATAGCACAAATATTGCTTAAGGATGATGAAGGGAAGCTGTTTCTTAATAGAAACCAAAAGAACTGCGGATGCTGTAAATCAGGAACAAAAACAAAGTTGCTGGAAAAGCTCAGCAGGTCTGGCAGCATCTGTGGAGGAGAAAACAGAGTTAACGTTTCGGGTCCGGTGACCCTTCCTCAGAACTGGGAAGTATACCATAAATGGGACAAATTGAGTATCAGGAAGTCATGACTAATGTAACTTCACTGGAAGAAAACAAAGCATAAGTCCCTGAAAGTCTGCATGAGAAACCAAATGAGTAAGGTACAAAATTTATGCATCTCAGGTAGTATTGGACCCACATTCATCCCTCAGGACAATAGTTACTGTTTAAAAGCTAAAGCTTTTTCTACAATGTTATTGTTTACTTTTCTTGTGATTATTAACCATTTTATGGATAGGAGTAATAAACTGGGTCTAAATGGGGGTGGCCGTAAATAATCTAAACTCATTGACTGTGATCAGTTGTGTTCCACAGGGATCAGTGCTAGGACCCCTGTTGTTAATAATATATTTAAATGATTTTGATTTGGAGCAGAATGTAGGCGGTCTCATTAGTAGGTTTGCAGACAACGCAAAGTTTGGGGGCGTTGTAGATAGTGAGGAAAATTGCCGGAGGATACAGCAAGATGTAGATAGGCTGGAGACTTGGACGGAGAAGTGGCAAATCGAATTTAATTCAGACAATACAAGGTGATGCATTTGAAAGATCTAATGCAGGAGGGAAGTATACCATAAATGGCAGAACTCTTACAAGCATTAACATACAGAGAGATCTAGGCATACAGGTCTGCAGTTCCTGGAAAGTGGCAACAAAAGTGGAAAAGGTGGTCAAGAAGACATGTGACATTGTTGTTTTATTGGTCAGGGCACAGAGTATAAAAATTGGCAAGTCATGTTGCAGCT
>NC_063342.1:28383554-28395966 GCF_021869965.1 Rhincodon typus
GTTCCTGTTTCTTAATAGACCAGTTTAGGCATAGTGCAACATTACTGTACAGTAACTGACTATACGCAGTCAGTTCCTAACCTGCATCCACCTTTTCCAGAATACTGTCATTTGATCCCTCTCCAAGCTGGTTTCTATTCCATTGCACTCATTGCCTGTGAATCACTTGCAATGGCTTCTTTTCAGGTCTCCAGTGTCAACAGTATTTTCCTTTGATTGTTATGTGCAAAATTCATTGAAGGTTCTTGCTAAAATGTCAAATGAGAGGAGAAATGAAATGGAACCAGGGACCAGGACAGCTTTAAGATAGACTGAGGCAGTAAGGAGGGTGAGCAAGAGTGGTAGGGGAGGTGATGGCCTAGTGGTATTATCATTGGACTATCACTTCTGGAAGCCCATGTTGGGCCTTGGGTTCAAATCCCACCATTGCAGAATGTGGAATTTGAATTCAATTTTTAAAAAAAACATCTGGAATTAAGAGTCTAATAATGACCATGAATTGATTGTTGGAAAAACCCATCTGATTTGCTAACGTCGTTCATGGAGGGAAACTGTCCTTACTGAGTCTTGCCTACATGTGACTCCAGATCCATATCAATGTGGTTGACTCTTAACTGCCCTCTCTAGTCATTTAGAAATGTACAATAAATGCTGGCCTAGCCAGCGATGCCCTCATCCTGTGAATGAATTTTAAAAAAAAGGTTAACAGTGCATGTGGTGGTACATGTCATTGAGTGTGGATGTTGGGATGTGGTGGGAATTGAGTGTGGATGTTGGGATGTGGTGGGAACAACTGTCTGAAGAATATTGTTTGCCACAGGGCTATCTGTAATCCTGCATGGATTTGAAACATAGAAAGTTGGAAGTTCACTCGGAATCCGTGCAAGGTAGATCAGAGTCGGAGACAGTTAGTTAGTAAGGAAATGTGGCTGTGAAAATGAGTTTTGGTAAACAACTGGGAGGGTGATAGTAACAAGCCAAAAGATTCAAACAGAGATCCTGTTCGAGAGAAGTGCACAACTTCATCAAGGTGGACATACCTGGAGGAGAACTGGCAATGAATTAAACTTTTAAGTAAAAGGAAAATACTGTGAATGCTGGAGAACTGAAATAGAAGGTTCAGAAGAAAAGACATTGGAATTGAAATTCAAACTTAAACCTTTGTTTTTCTCTCTTGACAGATGCTGTCAGACCAGCTGAGTTCCTCCAACATTTTCTGATTTTTGTTTCAGATCTCCAACATCCACAGAATTTTACTTCTTTCCTCATGGCGACACCCAACTCTATTTGATCAGCAATCGTCTCAACTCCTCCACTGTCTCTAAATTGTCACATTGGTTATTCTACATCCGGCATTAGATGGGCAGAACTCACCTCCAATTAAATATAATGGAAGCTGTAGCTATTACCTTTGGTCCCTGGCATATGCTCTGCTTCTTAGGCACTGACATCAACCTTCTGTCTGTTTGAAGTTGATTCGTTCTGTTCACAACCTTGATGTCATATTTGATACTGAGATAAGCTTCTGACCTCATAGCTGTGCCATCACTAAAACTACTTATTTCCATCTCTGCAATAACTTCTGACTCCAGGCCTTGCTGCAACTCATCTGCTGCTGAAATCCTCATCCATGATTTTGTTCCTTCCAGTTTAGATTATTCCAATGCATTTCTGGCCAGCCTTTTCCTTTCTATCCTACTTGAAGTCATCCTAGACTCCACTGTCTTTCTACTCAATACCCTAAACCCATCAATCTCATGCCTATTCACCCTCCTGTTAGGACAAAAATTAAATAAAAGCTGTAAGGAATAAATTAAAATCCGGAGACTACTGTCTTTCTGAAGTCTATAACAGCCACTTTACAATCCTCCCTACTCATAAGGATTTTCTTCATTATTGACAATCATTCTTCCCTCCCCTTTTCCAAGTCTTAGGGCTGCCCATGGTTCTTACTTAACATAAAATGGCGGAAGAAGGTTTTTAACTGAAGCATTCATTTGTACAGTCAGAAGCATGGCCTTCATACTCTGGAAGTTCATTCCACACACGAACCACTCTGTGTTGTAAAAAAAGGAACCTTTGCCCCTCATGTCTTTTTTAATTGTTACCCCTCGCATCTTAAAAATATGCCCCTAGTCTTGAAATCTCCAACTCGAGTGAAAACACATCTACCATCCACCTTATCAATACCCCTCATGATTTTATAAACCTCTTTATAAATCCCTCAACCTCGTACACTCCAGTGAAAAAAGCCCCAGACTGTACAGCTCTCCACATAACTCAAACCCTCCATTCCTGGCAACATCCTGGTAATATCTTCTGAACCCTCTCCAGCTTCATCATATCCTTCCTATAACAGAGTAGCCAGAACTGGACACAGTACTTCAGCAGAGGCCTCACCAACATTCTGTACCAACTGAATATAACATCACAACTCCTTTACTCAAAGGTCTGAGCAATGAATGAAAGCGTGCTAAATGCCTTCTTAACCACCCTGTCTACATGTGATGTGAACTTCAAACAATTATGTACCTGAACTCCTGTGTCTCCCTGTTTTACAACATTACCGTAGGCCCTATTTTTAATTGTGCAAGTCCTGCTCTTGCTTGTTTTACCAAACATAATATCTCGAATTTATCTAAATTTAGAGTGGCATGGTGGCTCAGTGGTTAGCACTGCTACTTCACAGCACCAGGGACCCGGGTTCAATTCCACCCTCGGGCGACTGTCCGTGTGGAGTTTGCACATTCTCCCCGTGTCTGCGTGGGTTTCCTCCCACAGTCCAAAGATATGCAGGTTAGGTGGATTGGCCATGATAAATTGCCCGTAGTGTTCAGGGATGTGTAGGTTAGGTGGATTACAGGGTGATGGCTCTGGGTGGGTGCTCTGAGGTTCAGCGTGGACTTGTTGGGCTGAAGGGCCTGTTTCCACACTGTAAGGATTCTATGATCTAAACTCCATTTGCCACTCTTCAGTCCATTGACCCAATTGATCAAGATCTCTTTGTAATCTTAGATAACCTTCTTCACTGTCCTCTATACATCAATCTTGGTGTCATCCCTAAATTTACTAACCATGTCTTCTATATTCTCATCTAAATCATTTGCATACATCATATACATATATAAATAGTTCTAAATGTAACAGACATTAAGGGATTTAACTGAATTCCTGTGGACAGACAGCCTTAGACAGTGGGGAGAAGCCCCCATCCTGTTATCAGGGAGGATTGAAAAACAGATGCACAACTCTGCATTATTGGAATGTGGTTAAATAAGATGCATTGTGAAAACCCAAGAATCAGCATTGTGTGATCATGGGAAGATCTATAACTGTTCATCAATTGATCATGCAGTCACATGACAGACCTGATTGATTACATAACATTCAATCAATAACATGATTGGTTTACAATTGATTTGTAAGCGTTATTCAGTGAAGAAGTTTCTGAACTCCCAGAGGTTTTCTTCTGAGTGGTGTAACATTAATAAACTCTTTGATACTCTACATCATAGTGGACTCTGGGCGTTCATTCATTTCATCATTCCAGCACAAGGAGATTGCATTGTGAAGTTGCAGTGGGAAGGGGATGAAATGTTGAGTATGATTGCTGAGTGGACTAGAATTTTGCGGATGTAATGGCTCCTTTTGAATGCTGACAAGGGAGGGGAGGGGAAAGAGATATTTGATGGTTGCCTTCCCACAACTTCCAAGAAATCTCAGGTGATGTAACATTGTCTCTTCTCACCATCAAAGACTATAAAGGAGGTAAAGTAGAGATTTACCTTGACTTCATTCTGTTTAGCCTAATGTGTTCATTGCTGCTGTGCTCCTGCAAAACTCAATGCAAACTTAAGGAATGGGCAAAGTCACCAAGCTCCCGAGGGGTGCTCGCTCTTAGGGAGAGAAAACGGCTAGTGCTGAGTTTAATTTGAGGGTCACCATGGCTCAGGCAAGTAGTGAGGTTGAGAAGATGGGATTTTCGTGGTCACCCCAGCATGTGTGGCCACACTCTTGGCATCACTCTGCATTGTAAACCAGCCATCCAGCCAGCTGAGCTGAATAGAACCCCCAAGGCACAACAATACTTGAGGTATAGCACTTCATAGAATCATACAGTACAGAAGAAGTCCCATCATATCTGTATTGCCAAAACACTAGTTCTGTTTTCTGGCACTCAGGCCGTAGTTAGTACTTTTTAAGGGTTATGAGGTTTCCTGCCTCAACTACCCTCTCAGACAGTGCATTCTGGATCCCTATCGCTCTCTGGTTGAAGAAGTTTTTCCTCAAATCCCCTATAAATTTCCTCTTGTTATTGAACTTCCAGCTAAGGGGCACAGCTGCTTCCTATCCACCCTGCCCATGCCCTTCATAATCTTAAAGACCTCAGTCCGATCACATTCCTCAGCCTTCTGTGCTCTAAAGAAAACAACCTGAGATTTTTCAGAGATAGTAAGAACTACAGATGCTGGAGTCAGAGATAACACAGTGTGGAGCTGGAGGAACACAACAGGCCTGGCAGCATCAGAGGAGCAGGAAAGTTGACATTTCAGATCGGGACCCTTGTCTTGACCCAAAATGAAATTTCTGAAGAAGGGTCTAGACCCGAAACGTCAGCTTTCCTGCTCCTCTGATGCTGCTTGGCCTGCTGTGTACATCCAGCTCTACACCTTGTTATCTCAGATTCTCCAGCATCTGCAGTTCCTACTATTTCCAAAATTCTGGTGAATCTCCTTTGCATCCCCTCCAGTGCAATCTTTTGTTTAGTCATTTCACAGTCATTTTTAGTTAGTATTGAATTCAACAATTTCAAACCATGAAGCTTGTCCCCTATTCTATTTTCTTAGCTTAGGGCTAATTTGAGCCTTGTTTTTCATGTTTTTGCTTTCAGACAAAGCTGATCATTATTCAAGCATTTACATGCCCTCTGCACAAATGCTTGTCTCTTTAATACAACCATTACCACTCCCTTTGCCTTTTGTTCTGTGACATCTTTGACATTTAATCTCTCCTACCCCCTTATGTCACAGGTCTTCCTGTTTGTTTTTTCCTTCCTCTCCCTGTTTTGACAAAAAAGAACAAGAACTGATGTTCCTGTAGTTGATACTGTCAACACAGAAGTCTTTTGCCTGGAATTTCCTTGAGGGGTCTCCCAATCAGCAGCCATACCAATCACAGAAGATCAGTGGAAACTCCAGGATTGATGGATAAATGGGGGTTTCTACCAATCTTTCGCCAAAGTCACCATAGTCAATCAGGAGAACCACGGAGGAAATTCTTTGTCTCTGCTTTTATGTCACAGGATTTTTCTAGATCAAGAGACATCTGCTCAATAAGCTAGAGGGAAAACTAGTTTAAAAAAAAGTCATCAGACTTCCTAACTTTGACAATATAAAAATTTGGAGATTGCCTGAATCTGGGTTTTGTGAGAGACTACGTAGTGTTTATTTTAATAAAACTCATTCTTCAGCCATGCCTCTGAAAGAAATTAAATCATTCATCAAGCATTAAACTCAACACTGATCCCAGTGTGGTTTAGAAGAAAATTTAATATTTCTGTGGTATTTAGATAAATGGGAAGTAGGATTTAAAAATTTGTCCTGTGAGTGTCTTGTGACAAGCGTGAGTCATATTTGGAAACAAACTTTCAGAGAGGCTGAAGTTCATTAGTTCAAAAACAATATCAGCAGTAACACCATAACTATCAAAGTATTCTTTGCCTTTTGGTTAACAATGATTAACATGCAAGTAATTTGTCAAGAACACATGACATGTAACCCAGAATTTGGAATCTATGATAACAAAAGTACATAAGACTGTATGGTGTACATATACATGTACTCAAGTTGAAGCCTAGTACAATCAGATAAGTTTTGTAATTTTGCAATCAAAAAGTATGTAATGATGCAACAAAGTTCAGATTAATAAAAATACGTTGGAAAACTTGGTTGATTCACTTCATGTTGGGCAGCAGAGAGTATAAAAGAATGAGAGGTGACCTTATTGAAATATACAACATTTGTAGAAAGCCTTGATAGGGTAGATGCAGAAAGGTTGTTTCCCCCTTGACGTAATCTCAGAGTGGGAAGTCACACACTTAAGATAGGTATGAAGAAGAATTTCTTCTCTCAGAGGGTAGTGAATTTGTGGAATTCTTTGCTGCAGATATCTGTCAAGGCTGGATTATTAAGTATACTCAAGGCTGAGATAGACAGATTTTTAAACAGTGAGGGAATCACAGTTTATGGGGAAAAGGCAGGAAAGTGGAGTTGAGGATGATCAGATCAGCCGTGATTGCATTGAATGGCAGAGTAGACTTGATGGGCTGAATGACCTACTTCTGTTCCTTTGTCTTGTGGTATTATGATCTTTTATCCAGGAATGGCCCCTACAGATTTTAGCTTTCTTTAAATCTCCAACATATTGCCAATGATGGACGCAAATGTTAGCTGACTTTTGTTTCTACTGCTTTCCATACTCCAAGCTGACACATGAGATTCCAAATAAAAACCGAAAGAACTGTGGATGCTGTAAATCAGGAACAAAAATAAAGTTGCTGGAAAAGCTCAGCAGGTCTGTTACCATTTCGGAGGACAGTTCTGAGGAAGGGTCACCTGACCCGAAATGTTAACTGTTGTTTCCTTTACACATGAGATTCTTAAGTAGCTAAAGTATCAAAGACCAGTGCCTGTCCTTTCCCAGTACTATTGTTATGATGTCAGGTTTTCAGAAAACCTACAAAAGACAACATTTAGAATCACAGTGTGGAAACAGCCATTCAGCCCAACATGTCCACACTGATGCTGTGAAGGGCATCCCACCCAGACCCATTCTCCCATCCCACCCCTGTAACTTTGCATCTAACCTACCACATCCCTGAACACTATGAGCAATTTAGCATGGCCAATCCACCTAATTTGCATATCTCTGGACTGTGGGAGGAAACCAGATCACCTGAAGGAAACCCACACACAGACACAGGAAGAATGTGCAAACTTCACACAGACAGTTGTCTGAGGGTGGAATTGAGCCTGGGTCCCTGGTACTATGAGGCAGCAGTGCTAACCACTGAGCTACCATGCCGCCCGCATTTCTAGTTATGATTATCAAAAATGAGAAAGCCAACACACTTTTCTGAAATTATTTTAGTCCTTTTTTTTAATATACATAGGGCCCTATGTCTGGATCATAGAGTTGGTAATTCTCAACTCCACTTTCCTGACTTTTCCAAATAACCTTTGACTTCCTTACATATTAAAGATCTGTTATTTAGCTCAGTTGGCTGGATGGCTGTTTTGCAATGCCGAGTGGCAACAGTGATGGAGCTCAATTCCTATACTGGCTGAAGTTATCATGAAGGGGTTTCCCCTCACCTGAGGTGTGGTGTGGTAAACATAAGAACATAAGAACTAGGAGCAGGAGTAGGCCGTCTGGCCCTTCGAGCCTGCTCCGCCATTCAATAAGATCATGGCTGATCTTTTCGTGGACTCAGATCCACTTACCCGCGTTCTCACCATATCCCTTAATTCCTTTATTGTTCAAAAAAAACTACCTTTTTTTTAAAAACGTTTACTGAAGTAGCGTCAACTACTTCACTGGGCAAGGAATTCCATAGATTAACAACCCTCTGGGTGAAGAAGTTCCTTCTCACCACCACCAACAATTGTCTCTCTCCATTGATAGAGCAGACCTATGCTTCAGTAGGACTATAGTGACTTTACCTTTACTGACTATATTCAACAACCCAGCCCTGCCAGCCCTCTGCTGCAAGAAATTCCTCAGATTCACTATCCTCTGAGCGAAGAAATTCTCCTTATCTCTGTCTTTGCAACCATAATTCTGAGATTATGCCCTCTTGTCTTAAGTTCTTTCCTCATGCGGGAGAGTCTTTCTGCATCTACCATGTCAAAACACCTTTGCATATTATATGTTTCAGTAAGTTTGTCTCTCATCTTCAAAGCTTCAATGAGTACAGGTCCACCCTACTCAACCTGTACTTATTAAGTCATGTCTGGATCAGCCTATTGAACCTTCGCTGAACTTCTTTTAGCAACAGTTGGTTAACTCAGGTGCCTGAATGGCTGGTTTAGGATGGTGCCAATAACACAGGTTCAATTCCGCACCAGAAAATGTTTCTATGAAGGGCTCTCCTTCTCGATCTCTCACCTCTCCTGAGGTGTGGTATCCTTCATGTTATAACACCACCAGTTGTCTCGCTCTCTCTCTCTCCCTCTCTCTAATGAGAGATCTAGCTTTGGATTTCTGGTGTGCAAGGCAGAGTGATGCCAACAGTGTGGGTTCAATTTCCATTCTGGCTGATGCTACCATGAAGGAACCACATTCTCAACCACTCCCTTTGCCCAAGGCATAGTGACACTTCAGTTAAAGCTGCCACCAGTTGGTCTCTTCTTAATGAGAGAGCAGGACTATGGACTTCCTCCAATGACAGTATATCTTTCCTTTCAATAAGGGACTTACACCTGTTCACAGTATTCCAGCTGTGGTCTGACAACTATCTTGTAGGCTTTTAGCAAAACCTCCCTACTTATCTTTACCTGTATCAAATGCCTTTTTAAAATCCAAGTATATTACATCCACTGTTTCTCTTTGTATCTTTTGTTTCTCGTCAAAGAGTTCTAGGAAATTTGTCAGGCATGATTTCCCTTCATGATGCTATAATGTGATCAAACATTTTGTTGAATGATCTTGCTGTGAAATTTATGTTCAATGAGTGGGGATGATGTTGGGCTTGGTTCATTCAGCATTCCTCAATGTTTGCTGCAGTTGGAACTAAAGTAAAACATTTTTGAACATCAAAAAATAACTTCCTGGGGACTCTGGAAGAGCAAGAGTCCATACGTTACTAAAATAAAACCTGCACCAAATCCCATTTAAGAAATTACCTTTGGGGTCCTGCAAATGAGGTAAAAGGCTTGTTATTGCTGGTTCTAGAAGTAATGACAACTCGTGAATTACATGTTAATGAAACCAAAATGCCTAATTGCAGGCTGGCTGTGAGCCTCTTGGCTCAAGCATTTGTAGTATTTAGTTTAGTCCCAAAAAAAGGTCCGAGATGAATTCTACGACTTCCTGTTTGTAATGTTTAGCACCGAGTTGTACAATAAGTGTCCCTGTCAATTTACTTTTAAGATGACCATGTACACAGTAAACAAATACAGAAATTGCTGGAAAAATTCAGCATCCACAGTTTTTTGGGTTTTTTTTTGTTTAATGTACACAATGAAAGTAATTTCCCATGAACGTTCAGCCATTACTCTTTAGAGCTCTACATTTTAAAAGAAAACTACCGCAACCACAGTGTCAGAGGATCCCTACGTAATGCCAAACAGCTTCTTGTGTGATGTGGAATAGTACGTATTAAATCCCTAAACTTCCATAAACAGTAAAGAATGGAACTATAATGATATATTCACATGTTCAGAATTAACTGGTGCTTCGAATGGCAAAAACAAACTGATGTAAAACATTTCAAGCTTCCAGCTGTGATTAAAAATATTTTTTCAATGTTTGTTTTTGAGTGAATAACTAATAGAGAGCGCTGATATCGTTGTTTATATTCTTGGCAAGCATTCCTATGGGCTTCAAAACACTCTGGAAATCCCCACTCTGTATGATCGCAGAAAGCTGCCAATTAAATGTTAATATTCTTGGTCAAATCTCAGGTGAATGCCATTCCAATGTGCACAGACTGAATGTTATTCAGTAAAGAAAGGTCAAGGGTAAAGATCTAGGGCAGGATTTCATTTTCTGTAAAGGAAAAGTTCATTTCTGAAAGTTACAATGTAACAAAATGTGACTCCAGAGCAAATGTCTCTGAAATTTGTTCTGTGGTAAAATTTTGTAATTCATGGAAATATCTGTTCAGAATTTAAAGTTAAATAAAAAAAAAGACTTTTTTCTATCTGTTCTTCCCCACCTCTCCGACCACCTCCTTTACCAGCACGCCAGCCCAGAACCTTCAGAGGAACAGGAGCAGGCTGTTCAGTGCCCATGGACCTGTCCTGTCATTTAATGAGATCATACAGTCATAGAGATGTACAACATCGAAACAGGCCCTTCAGTCCAACTTTTCTACACTGACCGGATGTCCTAAGATAATCTAGTCCCATTTGCCAGCATTTGGTCCATATCCCTCTATACCATTTCTATTTATAAACCCATCCAGATGCCTTTTAAATGTGTGATTGTGCCAGCCTCCTCCACTTCCTCTGGCAGCTCATTCCATACATGCACCACCCTCTGCGTGAAAAAGTTGCCCCTTAGGTTCCTTCTAAATCTTTCCCCTCTCACCTTAAACTTTTGCCCTCTAGTTTTGGACTCCCCTACCCTGGGAAAAAGACCTTGGCTATTCATCCTATCCATGTCCCTCACAATTTTATAAACCTCTGTAAGGTCACCCCTCATCCGCTGACGCTCCAGAGAAAATGGCCCCAGCCTATTCAGCCTCTCTCTATAGTTTAAACCCTCCAACCCCAGCAATATCCTTGTAAATCTTTTCTGAACCCTTTCAAGTTTCACAACATCTTTCTACCTGCGGCCTCACTCCATATATCTGGCTATGACCCATTTCTGTTAAAATGTTTGCTTAACAAAAAAATATTTAGAATCACAGAATCCCTACAGTGTGGAAACAGGCCCTTCGGCCCAACAAGTCCACACTGAACCTCAGAGCATCTCACCCAGACCCATCCCCCTAATCTACACCTCCCTGAACACTATGGGCAATTTAGCACAGCCAATCCATCTAACCTGCACATCTTCGGACTGTGGGAGGAAACCAGAGCACACCCATGCAGACACAGGGAGAATGTGTAAACTCCACACAGACAGTCACCCAAGGCTGGAATTGAACCTGTGAGGCAGCAGTGCTAACCACTGTGCCACCATTTACCTCAGATTTTAAATTAACAACTGCTCTAGCATCCACTGCCATTTGTGGAAGGGAGTTCCAAACCTCTACCACCCTTTGTGTGTAGAGGTGGCTCCTAACATATCTCCTGAATGGTGTGGCCCTAATTTTTAAACTATGTCCCTTAGTTCTAAAATCCCCAACCAGTTTATTTTTATTTACCCTGCCTTTTCTTGTTAATATCTTGAAGACTTCAATCAGATCATCCCTTAACCTTGCAGATTCTGGTGAAAACAGGCCTAATTTGTATAATCCCTCCACATAACTTAGCTCCTGACGTCCAGGTATTATTCTTGTAAATCTATGCTCTACTCCCTCCAAGGCCAATATATCCTCCCTACCTTGTCATTAGTTCTCCAGCTAATTTTCCTAGGTTGGGAATGTTCATAACTGGAGATCAAATTACTGATGGGATCACTGCCAACAACTGGTTGAAAACCATTACCATCTGGGAGGATTCCGGTGCTGATGTACTGAGGCCACTGTTGTGACATGAGTTGCTCAACTCCCTAGCGCACTTGTTCCATGAGTATGCGCAGATCAGGTTTGGATTGGCTTTAGTCCCATTTATTGTGCACTCCTGAAAGGGAAAGACACAAAACATGTCACTTACTCAGACTGCTGTCTTTTCTCCCATTACCTTCACAGTTTGAGATCACTCTCAAGAAATTACAGTTTAGTTTGTCATCCATTGCTCCCCTTTAGGTCCATCTGTTTGATGCTTTCTTGGCACCTGTCATTAAAAAATTCACATTGGAATTAAAAGTGCAACATGCCCATGGGTGATCCAGGATTATGATATTAAGTATTGCAGTGTCTTGGAAGTGAATGTTTTCCTGGGGTGTTGTGATTTTAAATTTAATGGAGAGTTGATAATTGAAGATATTGATGAATTCTTCAAATTTATCTTCTGTATGTGTCCAAATACACCACTGGTCAACTCAATGCAAAAGGTATTGTTACGGCATGACTGCATTACCTAACAATTTCACCATTCTATTTTATAGGACCTTAAATGCATCAAGAAGGTGCTTGCTGTCAAGGGTTGTAAGTTGAGCTGGGGTAGATATGAAGGTTCTGGAAGCAGGAGAAGCACCAGAATGCAATAATTTCTTTCCCTGGCTGTGTGATTCAGTGTCATATTTTACCTAATAACATTCCTGTGATGTTAATTGCAGATGTTTCATTATGTGAAAAGTGCAACAGAAATACAAGTTACTTTTTTGAGGTGTATTTTTATGTGTGTTGATCTTTTGTGCACAAGAGCTGAGATATTTATTCCTAAATCTGCTGCTGTAGTACAAGCCTCCTTGTGATTTGTGAAAGCTGTATAGAGCTTTCCAGTCGACTTAATATCTCATAGTGATTTTGCACAGATTTTATAAAATGGCTGCAACAATGGCATTTGAATTGACCCAGAAGACCTGTGAGTAACTCCCTCTATAGGCACAAAAACAGAGTTGCTGGAAAAGCTCAGCAGGT
>NC_063342.1:28396366-28444691 GCF_021869965.1 Rhincodon typus
CCTGATTTACAGCATCCGCAGTTCTTTTGGTTTCCCTCTAGAGGCAACTTGTAAGGATTTCTTTTTAAGAAGCCAACGTAGATCTATCCCATTTTCCATTTTACATTGTTCAATGACATGGTTACTTCAGTCTTCTGCGATGTATTCTCTGAAAATTGAAACAGTGGCTTGCCAGGCTGGTTTAGTTGTCAAAATTTTGAAAGGAGCCCCATTTAATGATAGGTTAAAATTTATTAATCACCATCAAATGCTTATAGATAATTTCTAATAAAATACTGCTGAATTTCTACTGTCAGGTCTGTATAATAGATATTTTCTAATCAACATGCCCAGATATGTTATTTCACAGTTCTGGAGCATGTAGGGACTTGAATCCGGGTCTCCTGGTTCAGAGATGGGGGCACAAACTAGGCACCACATAATTGTTCCCAACGAGCTTTAATTGCAGAGAGAATTAGATGTGGGTCAACTATCTAGTCCCCTCAAGTGAACCAGAAACTGCAGTGGATAGGTCCAGGTCCGCAAGCAGTCCCCAGAGTCTGAGTCCTGGGAGTCCAGTCCAGTGACTGTGAGGCTCTGTGAGGGTGGGGAGGGAAGGTATGGCCTGGGAGGAGGACAGAGAGGATGTGGTAGTATTGACCATAGTCCATTCAGTGTATTGAGTCCACTCTGCCATCTAATATGTTTGTGGCTGATCTAGATATTGGTGGAAAGGCCAAGCAGGAGGGAGAACTGGTAGGGATCATTACCTTATAAGACGGATACCTGATATTGAAAGGATGCTGTTGACGTAGGCCATCTACCCACTTCTAGCCCAAGACCTGAGAAGGCTCACTTTCTGGGCTTACCCCACTCCCGAACTCCTCTGGTCAGACTGAAACTTGAGGCAGGGTGAGAAACATGTGGTAGATGATCATTAATTGTCTACTCAGCTTGGTTGGCCTAGGCCCCTCCTTTCTCACTATATATTATGAGTAGGCTGGACCTTGGTGGGAAGGCTGTCTCTGACATTTTAAGCCTACAAACCTAGTTGAGTGAGTGTGTAAAATTCCACCCAGTGATCGAGCGAACGAACTATTTGGTAATTCTTTTCTGGCTTTTACCATTTTGGCATCCAATGGTTTTTAGAAACAGCATTGTGTGCAAGATTTTGCTTTAAGTTTTTCAAAAGAGGGCTTCACAATACCAAGATTTTGTGGGTTATGCTTAACAAAATAAATGAAAGCACTCAGTGACTCTTGCCGGAAAGTGGGTGGATGTGAGGACATTTGTAGCCTTGGACACTTTGTCTAATGTGGTAATATAACCGACCAACAATTACTGTCTACACATAAAAATGCTTATTTATACAAAGGATTGACTGGAAACTATTGTGTCTGCCCCAAACAGGAAGCAGTAACTAGAGCTGAGATGAGGAGAGGCTGGAGATGGAGGGTAGTTTGTTGGGGAAATGTAAAAGGAAAACTAAAAGCAATGTCCCGTACATGGCGGAACAATTAAAAATTAGATCTTCTTACTTATTTCTGGGCTTCATAGTCGATGTAAAATTCATATAATCATTTACTTTTTCATTGTTTGATGGATGATTTTAGAAACTGTTATTACATAAAATTCCATCAGTGGTGACAGTGGACTGCTAAAACTTTGAAAAGCGAGTGCTCTGTGTCAGCTTTCGGCAAATTAAAACACACAGGAGGCTGAATCTTGTAATATTTTGCCAATTTTGTCGGGTTTCTTGGCTTTGTCTCTGTGAGGCCTAGAAAGATTTTGCATCATTTAAAACTTGCCTCATTATCTACATATCATGTCCGTATAGTGCCCCTCTCTTCCAATGCCAGGTGGATTCTACCATCTCTATTTATCTGTAAGGACTCACTGCTGACAGGGTTTATTGGAACAGACTGGTATCCCTGGAGCCCATGCCATCTTTAATAGGGTGTTGTGCACTCAGACAAGCACTGTCAGGCTGGAGCTGCCCTGCACAGTTCGTGGCATTTGCCTTGGATATGGTAAATGTGGGAAAATTGGTGCCTTGATTTGTGGACAGGAACCTGGAGGTCCCGATGGATAGTGCAGAGGAGGGATGTCCAGTACTGGCAGTGGAAACCATGCCATCTGTCCCTGGCATCCACATAGTGCAGTTTTAACTGTTTGGAGGAATACACCAGCATTGAGGGAAGTGGGTGAATGACCTTCTTCACTCTGCCAGTGTAAATGCCAAGGTAATCCTTTCTCCGCTACCTTGTACTCACTCCATCTCTGCTACTGTCCCCACTTCCCACCAGAGCCCACACTGTATCATTCTCACAATTACATGCAAAATCTTCCCTCACTCGCTGTCACCCATCCCGACACCACTCTGTCCTAACCCTGCATGGCCTCTGCGTTGCCTACTCATTCGGTCAGGACTCCTCACCATACTTCACCCACCAGTACCAGCACAAAAAGCCTTGCCACCCATTTTCGTTTATTCAATCCCTCCTTCTTGCGCATTTCCAAGTGAAAACAGACCACAATAGGGCAGAAAGAGATAAGGCAGATGGGGACTGCCCAACATTTGACTCCTCACCTCCTTTGAGGAGAGAAACATGATCCTGATTATTCTGAGGAGCTGGCTAACTGTGTCAAAGCCTCTGGCCTGGTATCAGAGTCTGCCCTTATTGGACTGTGACAGGCCTGAAGGCTCTCTCCCTTCAGTTGACCAGAGACTGCTGGTGACCATGACCAGCTTCCTGGTTTTGTGTCTATGCTAAACAACAGGCAATAGAGAAATCGTATGGGCCTGGTATCTCTGGCTGATGGGCAAAGCACAAGAAGGTGAGGCAAGGCAGGGCTTGGGTTCTGTGAGCAACCAGGCTGGCTCAAGATGCGTGAACACTAAGAGAGTAAGTGGGCCGCCCTGAGATGCAGCCCAAACACAGCAGCCTTTTCATAATCAAAAACAAAGTTGCTGGAAAAGCTCAGCAGGTCTGGCAGCATCTGTGAAGGAGAAAACAGAGTTAACATTTCGGGTCTGGTGACCCTTCCTCAGAACTGATGGTGGCTGGGAAAATGTCAGTTTATATGCAGAAAATAGGGAGGTGGGTGGGGTAGGGAGTAAACAATAGGATAGAGCTTTAAGAGAGAGAAAGATAGTTGGACAGAAAAAGGAGTTGATAATGATCAGGCTGGGAGGGTGAATTGTTATTAATGGGGACTATTAGTGACTAACAACAGGTAGTGTAATAGCAAGCTATGTGATAACAAGGCCTGGTGTGGGGGGTAGTGGGCTGGGACATGGAAGAGTTCAGGCCCTAAAATTATTGAACTCAATATTGAGTCCGGAGGGCTGCAGGGTCCCCAAGCGGAAATGAGGTGTTGTTCTTCCAGCTTGCGTCGAGCTTTGCTGGAACACTGCAGCAAGCCAGAGGCAGGGATGTTGGCCAAGGAGCAGGGTGGGGTGTTAAAGTGGCAGGCAACGGTAGTTCATGGTCTTTTTTGGGAGACGGATGTACATGTTCTGTGAAGCAGTCACCCAGTCTAGACTGCTGCTGTAGGAACTCAATGATTCTATGGGCACTTGGACGATCATGTGGTGAACAAGTGTCAGAAATTGTCAACATGCAATTTCCTTGGGGTGGATGGTGAGATAAGAAGCTGCTACATTAATATGGCAACGTTTACAGAGAATGAGGCTGTTATTAAGCGGTGATCGCCATTAATATGCATCTCACCAGACCCCAGAGATAATCTCGTCTCGATGCCTGGAACTCTGTTAGAAATTGCAAAAATTTGCTTCTGACTTTGAGAGAGGCCTTGCCTGACTTCTCACACAATTGTCCTGGATTTTTTGCCATAGTCCACTTTGTTCAGGCCCTGAGATGATTCTGCCCAAGTACCCTGTCATCAGTGAGATAACCTCTTTATTTTCTTGTAAATGATGTCAGTAGTGCAAACATGTGAGATTTCCTTCCCACTTCTCAGTTCCACTTCCCACTACTTCAACGGCTGCAGGTAAAGAAGGTGTTTCTCAGCCCTATGCTTATAAAGAATCCTCAACATAGAAAGAGGCCATTGGGCCCTTTCTGCCTCTACCCTTCCCATTTTTCCTCATCAACTTAATCATCTGCCTTCTCCCTTCTATGCTTGTCGAGTTTCTCCGAAACATATCTGACCTATTTGCCTTGACTACTCCTGGATGAAGGCATCTCTTCTGAACTTGCATTTGATTTCTTGGTGAATTTAAAGCAGGGGAACATGGCCTTACCAACTGATTGGAGAGTCAGCAAGGACCCAAAGTTGCCTCCTTTTGGGAAGGTGCGCTGGTATTAAATAACATTTTGAGTGATCAACAGCAGCACGCTTTCCCCACGATTTCACCTGGGGAAAGTCCAACAATCTTTGACAGACCACATGCCACAAGTGAGTAAGGACAGGTTGGAGGTCAGATGGGAGTGGACAGAAGTAGAATCCCAACAGTATGGAAGCAGGCCATTCAGCCCAACTGAGTCCACACTGACCCTCTATAGAGCATCTCACCCAGACCTGCCCCATCCCTGCATTTCCCATGACTAATTCACCCAGCCTGCACATTTCTGGATACTGTGGGCAATTAATCATGGCCAATCCACCTAACCTGCACATCTTTTGACAGTGGGAGATAACTGGAGCACCCGGAGAAAACCCTGCGGACACGGGGAGAATGTGGACAGAGACAGCTGCCCAAGTGTGGGATTGAATCCGGGTCCCTGGCGCTGTGAGGCAGCAGTACTAAGTACTGAGCCACTGTGCTACCTTAGGAGTAAGAAGAGGTTGGTGGCTCTCAGTGGCACCCACCTAACCTAGTACTGTGGCTTTTTATTTGTCTCTGAGCGCCTTTAAACAAGGGAACCCTAACCACCCACCCACATCACCGTCAAAAACTGGGATTCATAAAAGCAAATACAGTAGGGCTTCCCGTGTGATAACTGTCCTGCCTGCTGCTGGTTAAATACCAAGGCCAGCAGGATAATGCCTTTAAGTGTGCAACTAATGCCCAGAATTAAGGGTGGGATGGACAGTGCTGTCTACAATCCTTGCTGGTCCAGTCTTATGTGGGGTACAGGTGAGAATTTGCATTGCAGTAGACCATTTATTTATTTTACTTAGCAAGTATGAATGGCTCAGAGCATCCCACCCAGACCCATCCCCCTAATCTACACATCCCTGAACACCTCGGGCAATTTATCATGACCAAACCACCTAACCTGCACATCTTTGGACTGTGGGAACACCAGTAGGAAACGCACACAGACACGGGGAGAATGTGCAAACTCCACACAGACAGTCGCCCGAGAGTGGAATCAAACCCGGGTCCCTGGTGCTGTGAGTCAGCAGTGCTAACCACTGAGCCACTGTGCCGTCCAGTTGAAGATGATTAGTTCCCCATCTATTCTGTACATGAGACGCTCCTCAGTAATGTGCAGCATTGTTTGTGCTTTTCCATAAGTGCAGTAATGAAGGTTGGTTCTGCAGGAGTCCTGGCTTGTCCTGTGTATTTTGCAAGGACCACTGTTCCATGGTGATCAAAGCTCGCCTTAGACTGATGGAGTTTGTCACAAGGAACTTATTACTGCCTTCCAATGTTTCCTGTTCTTTGATCCAAAGGATATATAGTTGATCCAGATGGGGTGCTGAGATGAAAGGCAGGAAGTAAGTGGCATGAACGGGTAATCATAGAATAGCAAGTGAGGTGTAGTCTGGATAGTTCCGAGCAGCTGTGGATTTCTATCAGTTGAGGGAGAGTGATGTTCGCAAGGACACAAAGCCAGGAGAGGGGTATTGAATGGGTGATTCTAAGCATGAAACACATTGTTGCATTCGACTGAACGTAAAAAAGTTGTGCATGTGATGATCCTTACCAGACAAATGCACAGTTCTCTGCTGCAGAATCTGACAAGAGAAGTGCTGAGGTCCAAGCTATGTGGCAGTAGAGCCGCATCTTCACCCAGAACATTTGGGTAACAGGTTGTTTCTGGTTTTAATCTTTGCTGTTGTATCCTTCAGATGTTCCTACAAAGACAAGGTCCTAGCTAGAATCACTCTCAAGTTTGTTGGGTTGGGATCGAACTTTAGTCTTTGGCTACCACAGAGATTTGTAATTATTCATTAACATGTGGACTGTAGAGTTGGAATACACTAGGCATGGTTTTAGATTGATGCCATGTGCTGAATAGTCCATCGATTTGATAGTGTCTTTATTAAGGAAGTGTTCCATGATGCAGAAGGATGGAGCCTAAATGGCACAACACATTCATGATGAACATCTGGTACCTGATTGGTAGTAGGTCATTTGTTTTTATGTTGAACAATGTTGGGGCTAGCACTGAGCCTAATGGTAGTCCATTGGCTAGTCTTCTCCATGCACCTCTGCCTTGCCAAAAGTGCACTTTTTAACCCTTGATTGCGAAGAAATATTTCATCAACCATCTCTCCAAAGCTCAGAAGTGCTCTGGACATTTGGGAACAGACCAGCGTGCTACACTGTCTCACAGACTGCTGTGACATCCTCTAACACTCTTGCCTGTCTTTAGGCTCTTCTAGAAGCCATTTTCAACAATGCACAACAAGACTTGAGCAATGTGCTGCATCCATTATGGTTAGGTGGACAGTAAAGATAGTCTATACCACCAGAGTTATGTGGTGCAGGATAAGAAACTCAAAGAACTTAAAGCACACAAAAAAAAATCATCAAATCAAATGCTGTCTGGCTGCCAACATCCACTAGCTGCCTCATTCCTCCAGCACTGGCTCCAACCAACAGAGATGGGGCAGGCACTGTAGGGAGGCCCAAAATTAAACATTGTCATGTTTGCTTGTAGACTTGTGGGATGAGGATCTCTTATTCAAAGACACGACTGTATGAGGGCCTGAAATGTTTAATAGTGAAGCATGCTTTAGGTGCTGCCCAATATGATGGTGTCATATGGGCTTTATGGGAGGACAGCTTAGGATCTCAAAGAAGTAAGACCTACCATCTGGCTCATCTTCACAGTCTCTGTAACAATGTGTATTAATGTAACATGTACAAGTTGCTGTTATGCAATAATGTTTTATTGACATGAACCTCTTCTTGGTAGGTTACTAAGGTTTTACCTCTGCCACATTAGACCAAGAAGACATTGTAGATCTCAACCATTGAGAATGGTGGCAATAAATCTACAATATAGTTCACACTAAATCGCCTCAGAGTTATTATTGGGCCCATATTGTCCATTTTGGAATGTTGCACTACCAGATAGATGTACCAGCCTATAGTGATGGCATTGCTAGAATTTGCTGGCACTCTAAGGGAAAATGCTTCCCATAAATTGCATGTTGCAATTCAATTAATAAAGAGCGAGTTATGACAAATAACACCAAAACATGTTGGTCTGTACCAAGGACTAAAAGTTTGTTTTAGCTTGCAACATCCTGCACAGATTTGTCACTGTAACAGGAAGGCAATGGAAAATCTGAGAAAGTGATGGCAAGAGAAGTGTACCCCACCCTTAAAGCACGAGTTAAGATTCCTGTGGTGTGGCTCGCAAATAATCCAATATTTATGTCAGTGTTTCTGTGATTCAACATTGCCATTTGATCATTTTCTCTTTCTGACGTTTACTTTTAACATTCATTTCACGTTCTCCTGACAGTTTTTTGTTAAACATACTTTTTAATCTTCCAGGTTTATATAGTAAAGTAAACACTTCCTGCAAGATATTGCTACTGGCCTGATTTCTTCAAATTGGGTGTGATAGTGTTACGCAAAGTGAGTGAATGCCAAAAAAGAAAACCTGGAACAGTGTCAACTTAGTCATTAATCTCCACGCCCTCATTGAGAACTAGAATAGTTAGTATTGAAAAGCACCAAAATAACATTTGTCCACTAGTATTGGGAGCTCCAGAGATTCGATACTAATGGGTTGGTTGTTACTGAAACAAATTCCCTAATATCCTGGTAAAATTGCTGTTCAGGTTCCAGGACGTCATTCACAGAAACTTTCCAGTTAAAGTAAAGCTGTTCCTGATTAAAGCCTGTGGTGAGACTACTTTCTGCTTCTGAGGCGGATTTAATACTTACAGACAAATAACATGCATACTCTACGTGCGTTTCTAGAATTGCAAAGTCATCAAAGCACATGTAACTACATTCCTCACTTATTGTGAGGATTAGGGAGCGAACTGCCTAATGACTGGTTGCAAATGAGCAAGATGGTAGCTCCTTACGAGTGCAGACCGAGGAACAAAAACAAAGTTGCTGGAAAAGCTCAGCAGGTCTGGCAGCATCTGTAAAGGAAAAAACAGAGTTAAAGTTTCAGGTCCAGTGACCCTTCCTCAGAACTGATGGTGGCTGGGAAAATGTCAGTTTATATGCAGAAAATAGGGAGGTGGGTGTGTGGTGTAGAGAGTAAATAATAGGATCGAGCCTAAAGAGAGAGAAGAGAGGAGAGAAGGGCAGTTGGATAGACAAAGAGTTCATAACGATCAGGCTGGGAGGGTGAATAGTTGAGAATGGAGACTATTAGTGACTAACAACAGTGGGTGTGTAATGGCAGGCTATGTGGTACCAAGGCCTGCTGTGTGGGGCAGGGGGCTCGGACATGGGAGAGTTTAGACCCTAAAATTATTGAACTCGATATTGAGTCCGGAGGGCTGCAGGGTCCCCAAGTGGAAAATGAGGTGTTGTTCCTCCAGCTTATGTTGAGCTTCGTTGAAACACTGCAGCAAGCCAGAGACAGAGATGTTGGCCAGGGTGGTGTGTTAAAGTGGCAGGCAACAGAGTTCAGGGTCTTTTTTGCAAACAGAATGTAGATGTTCTGCGAAGCAGTCACCCAGTCTATGCTTCATTTCCCCAATGTAGAGGAGAGCCCAGTGCAGACCTAGGATCAGTGTGGATGCTCTTGGTTTGGCTTCTATCGTACATGGGTCTGAAGGATTAATTCAGAGCAGTGCCCAAATGCACAATCCACTAAGATGATGCTTTCTGGACTTCTGGGTAGAAATCTTCGGATCTCAAAGGAGTGACACTGAACATCTGGGTCCGTCTCAAAGACATTGCAACAACGTCTATCATATCAAAATAACCTGTAACAAGTTGCAAACATGGAATAAACAATGGACCAAATCTGTTTTTGTTTTGAGTTAACTGTGGAGGCAGGCTTAATGGCTCAAGCTATTGATGCTCAGGGCTGCAACTGGTTTCCTGGTGCATTCTTCTCAGATCATTGTGTAATCATGAAACCGTAAATACCAGATTTTATGGGCAGGCAGGAATTTTTCCCACTCACTGGGACCATCCAGGCTCCAATTTCCGAGAGCCATATTTAAAAGCCATATTTGTTCCCTGCAACCCGGGAGCATCACTCAACATCTGCTCAACACCACAACCCAAGCCTGAAGGTCTCAGAGACCATGGTTCAGGGCACTTCCTTAGATGTGGCTGTCCAGGAGAGAAGGGAAGTGCTTTTCCTTATGAATGCAAATAAGAGATCATCTGAAATAACAAAGATAGGTTAGACAGAGGTGGTTGTGGAGCTTAGAGCCAGTGGGTGTTTCAAGAGATCCTGGTTCCATTGACACAAGATGATGAATGATCTGCTGTTCACTGCCTGGGTACTCCCTACTTAATGCTTCAGGCTTCTTTTAGTAAGCATTAGCAATGTCAGGTGACTACTGCAGAAGATTCACAGACAAGATTCGGTGCTAGGCATCTCTATCATCTCCTCTCATGTATGATCAATGTCATTGCACCTACCAGCGTAGCACTATTGACAACACAGTGGCGCTGCTTGTCAAACATCTTACAGGGTACGCAATTAAAACATAAAATGGGCTACAACATTCAGATGGACTACACCCAGAGTTCTTAAGGAGCTAGCTGATGAGTTTGTAGAGGCATTGGTGGTGATCTTACACGAATTACTAGAGCCAGGGATGATGCAAGGAGACTGTAAAATGGCTAATGTAACACCCCTGTCTAAATAAGGAGGCAGGCAGAAGACAGGTAACTATAGGTAAGTTAGCCTGACCTCAGTCATTGCTAAAATTTTAGAGTCCATTTTTACGGATAAATGTGCAGATATCTTGGAAGTCCATGGTAAAATAGGGCACAGTCAGCACAGTTTCGTGAAGGGGGTGTCATGTGTGACAAATCTATTAGAATTCTTTGAGGAGATAATGAGCAAAAGGAACGTGGAAATAATCTATTTGAATTTCCATAAGGCCTTTGACAAGGTGCTGCACAGGAAGGTGCTAAATAAGATAGGACCCCGTGGTGTTGGGGCAAGATACTGGTATGGATAGAGATAGAGGATTGGCTGACTGGCAGAAGGCAGAGAATAGGGATAAAGGGATCTTTTTCAGGATGGCAGCTGGTGACTAGTGGAATTCCATAGGGGTCTGTGTTGGGACCACAACTATTCACGTTATACATTAATGATCTGGACAAAGAAACTAAGGGCATTGCTGCTACGTTTGCAGATGACACAAAGATAGTTGGAGAGATAGGTGGTTCTGAGGAAGTGGGGAGACTGCAGAAGGACTTGGACAGGCTAGAAGAATGGGTAAAGAATTGGCAGTTGGAATACAATGTGGGAGAGTGTAAGGTTATGCACTTTGGCTGCAAGAATAGAGACATAGAATGTTTTCTAATGGGGAATGGCTGCTGTCGCAATCTGAAGCACAAAGGCACTTGGGAGTCCTAGTTCAGGATTATTTTAAGATTAACATGCAGGTTCAGTTGGCAGTTAGGAAAGAGAATGCAATGTTAGCATTCATTTCAAGAGGGCTAGAAAACAAGAACGGAGATGTGCTGCTGAGGCTGTATAAGGTACTGGTCAGACCGCATTTTGAATATTGTGAGCAGTTTTGAGCCCCTTATCTAAGGAAGAATGCGCTGGATTTGGAGGGGGCCCAGTGGAAGTTTACAGAATGATCCTGGGGATGAAGGGCTTGTCATGTGAAGAGTTGTTGAGGACTCTGTATCTGCATTTGAAAGAGTTTAAAAGGATGAGGGAGGGATCCAACTGAATCTTACAAAATACTGACAGCCTTGGAAAGTGTACAAGGAGAATATGTTTCCACTATGAGGAGGGCCCAGAATCCAAGGGCACAGCCTCAGAATGAAGGGATGACCTTTAGAAATGAGATGAGGAGGAATTTCTTCAGCCAGAGGGTGGTTAATCTGTGGAATTCATCGCTGCACAGGGCTGTGGAGACCAAGCCATTGAGTGTATTTAAGACAGAAATAGATACACTCTTGATTGGTAAGAGGATCAACGGTTATGGAGAGATGGCTGGAGAATGAGGTTGAGAAACATACCAGCCATGTTCAAATGGCAGAGCAGACACATTGGGCCAAAAGGCCTAATTCTGCTCCTAGATTTTATGGTTTATGGTTTTATGCACAATCAGCGCACTGTCCAATCATCATAGACAGGGGAATGGACACATTGGTTAGTTTTTCACCAAAAACTTTCATGGAACAAGGACACAATCACAAAAATGGCTCTGAGATGGGCATCTCATTTGTGTCTCAGGCACACACATAACGCTTTATTGATTTGCTTCAACTCTAGCTCTTAAATGACACTGAACCATATTTTAGTCATAAACATTTAACTCCAAAATTTCCCCATACCACTTGCTTCTTAATATTAAGACACACAGACACGCACAGTTCTGGGACTAGACTTGTTTATCTATATTGATCAATGCAGCATTGATGTTACTGTCTCCTACTGCTTCACTCCTTCTGCAGACAAAGAACATACTCAGATGCTGTTGGGGGAGAAGTGTCTAATATAAGGCTCATTATCCCTTTATGAGGAACAGGCAGCAGAGCTGACAGGATAGCAAGGGGAATGTACCTGTGCTAAAGGGGTGATTGGATATCTACAGCCATCTAATGAGACGGCCTCCAATGTGCTATCCCCTGCTGTGCAGGGTGCAGCACCATCTTAATAAAACCTTGCGTGAGTGTGGTACTTTGTGCTATTCACAAATTTGTATATTATTTCAGATTCCTCTTCGCAATAAACAACTGCACCTCCCAGTCGCGAACCATTTCAACTCCCCCTCCCATTCCTCAGACGAAATGTCCATCCTGGGCCTCCTGCAGTGCCACAACGATGCCACCCAAAGGTTGCAGGAACAGCAACTCATATTCTGCTTGGGAACCCTGCAGCCCAATGGTATCAATGTGGATTTCACAAGTTTCAAAATCTCCCCTCCCCCACCGCATCCCAAAACCAGTCCAGCTTGTCCCTGCCTCCCTAACCTGTTCCTCCTCCCACCTATCCCCTCCTCCCACCTCAAGCCGCACCTCCATCTCCTACCGGCCAACCTCATCCCGCCCCCTTGACCTGTCCGTCCTCCCTGGACTGACCTATCCCCTCCCTAACTCCCCACCTACACTCACCTTTACTGGCTCCATCCCCGCCTCTTCGACCTGTTTGTTTCCTCTCCACCTATCCTCTCCTCTATCCATCTTCTATCCGCCTCACACTCTCTCCCTATTTATTTCAGAACCCCCTTCCCCTCCCCCATTTCTGATGAAGGGTCTAGGCCGGAAACATCAGCCTTTCTGCTCCTATGATGCTGCTTGGCCTGCTGTGTTCATCCAGCCCTGCACCTTGTTGTCTCAGCTTATTTTTGTACTCTGTTTTCCCCTCTTAAACAATCCCTTTATTCTCCTTTGTTAAATCTAAACTATTCTCAATTCTCATGTTTGATGCTCTTTTTGTCGAATTTAAAAAAAGCCCCTTCCCTCCTATCCCTAGCTTCTTTAGTTAGCTGTGGTCAGGCCACTTTCACTTAATGTTTGCTTTTGTTTTATTTTTATTTTTATAATATTTCTCGTACCTAGATCAAGTTTACTTAAAAGTTAACTAACCTGAAGGATGGCACTGTAGTGAAGCTCACCTCTGTTCCTCATTTCAAGCCTCACGTGCTGTTCAAATGGGAGTCATTGGACAGTGCTCAGGATTGGGAATACAGACTGACTGCACATTTCCCTCTCAAAATCTCAGCAATGCTGAGGCTAACTCTGCACGGATTGGGAATTAAACTGGAAACTTTCCTGGTCTGGTCACCTTCAGGAGAATTTCACTGAGCTGTCTGGGAGTAGATTTCTCGTGGCTTGTTTCCTCTACTGATCTGAGCTGCAGTCTGAGAATATAATTTACTTTATGCTTGCTGTTTTGTTGTCTTGTTTATTCAGTGATGAACTGCTGACTTTCTGTGCTTAGCGCAATCACCTATATGTAGGCTAGCTGAAAATCCAAAGAGATGAAGTGGCATTGCTGGCTTGAAAATATGTTTCAAACTAGCTGCCTAGTTAACTAATTATAGCTACCTCTTAAATAGGGAGCTTATTTATCCTGACTAAGATTGACATAAACAATTTTAGCAGAAAATTGTACTTAAATCCTAAATGCTGTGTCACCAAGAGTTTAGAATGAGATTTACACTTAGATGCCCCTAAATCCCCGCACTCACCACATTCACAAACTCAGACTCTGTGCCTAGCTGAACTCAATGATTAGTCACTGTCTTTGGACTGCTGACCTCTGGTGAAATCATTCCTTTCTTTTCCTTTAGATTCAAAATGTTGGTTTGGGAGAAGAGATTGGGATTAAACTGTCTGTCCTGCCAATGATTTCATGATACCAGCATTGGCTATATAATTCAAATTGTTACTGTAGGTTCGAGAAGTAGAATAGCTGAAAATATTTTGGGGGTAGCCCCTGTCTGTATTCACTTGTTACATTACTACAACGACTTAATTTACGATATATTTATACTGACACGGAGCTAACCACAAGCAGTCCATATTACCCATTGCCACAGGATACAGAATGGTGGAGTCTTCAACTCAACCAAGTAAGATCAATACATACCAGTGACTATTAAATTTAAGGTTTAGTATTTTTGAGGAAACATGAATAAGGAGAATGGTTGAGTAATCCCTTCCTGTAAATAGGCAGGAATCTGTTGCTTTCTCAAACTAAGTGTAATTTAGTGACGCATGTAGGTATCAAATTAAATTAACGTTTTGAATTTTAGCTTATTTATGCCCAAGTAGGAAATAGCCAGCATAAATGTACTATCTTAGGAATTGCATGAAAAGCTCATCAGATCTGGCAGCATCTGTAAGAGAATTCAGAGTTAACATTTCAGGTCGAGTGACCCTTCCTTATAACTCTGAGGAAGGGTCACTCAACCCGAAACGTTAACTCTGATTTCTCTCCATAGATGCTGCCAGATCTGCTGAGCTTTTCCAGCAACTTTTATTTTTGTCTCTGACCTACAGCATTCAGTTCTTTCGGTTTTTACAATGTATTATCTTGATGGATTCAGGTACAATTAATACTGATCAAAGATGTCATACATATTCATTACTGTACATACCATTCAACATTACTTCTAACATTGGAGCCTTGGCTGTTGTGTTGGATTTAAATATTTTAATTTGTGCTTTGGAAATGCCATTTAAATGTCATTTTAAATGTCACTTATAACCAAAACTTGTTACTCTTCAGGAACAGAAACAGAAGTTGTTGGAAAAGCTCAGCATGTCTGGCAGCATCTGTGAAGAAAAAAATCAGAGTTAACGTTTCGGGTCAGGAAGGGTCACCAGACCTGAAATGTTAACTCTGATGTTTTCTTCACAGATGCTGTCAGACCAGCTGAGATTTTCCAGCAACTTCTGTCTTTGTTCCTGATTTACAGCATCTGCAGTTCTTTCAGTTTGTATCTTGTTTACTCTTCAGTTCAGCCTGGACTATAGTATAACATTAGTTTGGTGTATAGCTAATGAAGTACTTTTATAGCAACTGCAGCTGACTTGAATGGGATAGAGTATTAAATGGGGAGCATAATTGGCAGACAATCTCCTATCGCAAGCTTCACATTTTTGTTGAATGTCACAGTTCAGGTGAAACCTTCGGAGGAATGAAATAACTTAACAGAGCAAACATCAGCATTAACATCAGGCTTGTTCAGCAGTAATGTTCAACAATGGACATACCTTCCTCATTTAAACAATAAATAACAATGCAACAAGTAGGAACAAGAGCAGGCTATTCAGTTTTTCAACCATTTGTCTGCAAAATTCTACCAAATGCAATGACCTGAGGGGAACATGAATGAAGTAAAATTCCTATCCCTTTTTAGATACATAGAAACCCTACAGTGTGGAAGCAGGCTATTCAGCCCATCAAGTCCACGCTGGCCCTCGTACCTTTTCCCATGGCTAACCCACCTAGCCTACATATCCCTGGACACTACAGCATGGAAAATCCACCTAACCAGCACATCTTTGGACTGTGGGAGGAAACCCACACAGACACAGGGAGAACGTGCAAACTCCACACAGACAGTCACCCGAGGGTGGAATTGAACTCAGGTCCCTGACACCGTGAGGCAGCAGTGCTAACCACTGAGCCACCACACTGTCATGACATTCTAAAACTCATCGAGACAAAACCAAACCACTAGATATTGACACTTGGATAATGGGACCATTGCTAAAACAGGGAAGCCCAGACATGATATTTTGTTTTAAAAAACCTATTTTTTCCAATCAACCTGTTCGGGGATGTTGTTACACACCTGTGGAGCAGGTGGGACTTGAATCCAGGGGTAGGGACACCGCCACTGCAGCACAAGAGGGCCCATTATAACCTGCTGTACCTGATATTCCCAGGCAGTCTCCTATCCAAACACTAAGTGAGGCCTGAGTCTACTTAGCTTCTGAGACCAGATGAGAACACATGTTTTCAGATTAGTACAGCCATAGGCACACAAACATGATCATATCAAGTTACAACTGGAATACACTTTGACCTTATTTGCATTGCTGGGTCACGAGCTAATCTGTGCAGAACAAGATAAGCAGCCAAGATGCTGAAGAAACAAGACCCGGTGAATTCTTTTCTCTCTCTCTTTCTTTCTCTGCTCAATTTGCAAGTTTTTGAACACTGCGTGTTTGAATTTGACTACCCAGGGCTGATGGAGAGAACGTTTTGAAGGTATTCAACCGAAAGGAATGGAAGTCATCTGTCTGCATCTTTAACTCACCTCAACGCTGAAAGCATCAGGACCACTGTCTAATAACAGTAAGACCACTAAATTTAGCCTGATGACAGCCAAATCACCAATCTCCATGAATTGTATACCACTTCAATATTACAGAAGTCTAACTAGCTTAACCTAACTTTCTCCAATCTGTAATTTACTAATGTGTGTGTGAAAGTTGGAGCATATTTCATTATTTTGACCTAACAGGGTTGAGAACTATAAAATCTTTCTCCATTACTTGTTAAAACTCAAGAAAATCTGTCTGAATATGTCTTTTAAGATCAGAACTTGCAAAGAATTAAACACTTCACCCTAGAGGGTGGTGCCTGTATGGAATGAGCTGCTAGAGGAAGTGGTGGAGGCTGGTACAATTACACCATTTCAAAGGCATCTGGATGAGTTCATGAATAGGAAGGGTTTAAAGGGATATGGATTAAATGTTGGCAAATAGGACTAGCTTAACTTAGGATATCCGGTCGGCATGGACACGTTGTACTGAAGGGTCTGTTTCCATGCTGTGCAACTCTATGATTCATTGAATAGACAAGCATTTCATTTTCAAGAAAAACCTGTTGTAGCCAAACGAAGAGTTGGAAAGGAGAGGACAATCAATCAATTCCCATGCATCTGGCTGTGGTGTTATTCATAATGATAAGTTTCACAAATATATAATGCCATTCATCATGTCCTGAAGAATTCTCTTGTGTATTTGATACTGAATTCCTTATGTAGTCACAAGAGATTGGTGTTTGTTGATTGGGACCAAACTCCGAATAAAAAGCATTTCTAGAATACCAATGCAGTTTATTTTATAATTAAATATTTTATTTGTATATCTGTTTCCAGTGAGTGTCCTTTGAAACAAAGGGAGGAATTCTGCTGTTAAATCCAGAAAAACATATATGTTCGTACTTGGTACTTACTAAGTTTCCCTCCCAAGTCTTCCAATTGGGAATTTACACAGGAGATGTAGACTGATTGCAATCAATGGTCTCATTAATTGAAAAAGTTTAACTGTTTTCCCTTCAATGAGTCCTTGGAGTGCATGCAGATTAAGCATTATGAAAGTTTGTTCCAATCATGCGTTACTCTTGGGAAAAGCGAATTAATGATGGAAACGTATTTTGGTGTATTCAGTGGAACTGTTGACTGTGAACTCTTTGAACACTTTAAGCTCAGTTTCTCTGTCTCATCCCTGCTATAATATATCCAAAGTATAAATAAAGGCAATATGTCGGGAAATTGATCTACAGTCCTGTTTCTGTCTCACTGAAATGAAAATATCACAGAGAAGTTTGTGATAGTAGGAACTGCCGATGCTGGAGTCTGAGATAACAAGGTGTGGAGCTGGAGGAATACAGCAGACCTGGCCTGCTGTTTTATAACAAAGAAGTCTGTGCTTGAGGAACAGGAATGTGGGACATCAGGCAACAGCAAAGTCACTGCCAATAGAAGTGAAGTACACTGCAAAGTAAGTTAGACAGTAATTTCAATCAGGAATTTTACTGAATGTTTGGAATCCATTGCTAGTTTTGTTATCCAAATATGTTTACATGCCTTGCGAATGCTGAATACAGCTTTGACTATAAAAGTATGCATTTAGGCAATCAACACTGATATCACAGAGATAGTTCACATTCTCGACACTTTATGGGAAAGATATCAGGTACAATCATTTCATTCTTTAATCATTTAATTTTTATTACTGGGGCAGTGCAAAGAAATGGGACTGTGAACTAAATTCAAGAAATCAACAAATACAAATCAGTATTCAATTGTTAATGTCACATTTTATCTTCATGTTTTCTGGAATATGATTACATTCTCCAAATTTATCCTGCATAGTGGCCCCACCATCTCCCGGCTGAGTTGAACTATCCCAGTAAAGACCAAGGATTAACAATGGGACTTACTTCTAATCACACCTCAATGACAACAAGTGATGTATTTACCCACTGACGCAGCCTCATTCAGAATATTGCTTGAATTAGTTTTCTGATTGTGGCTGTGCACTTCCTGTAGCAACAGCTAATGGTTCTCCTGGGATTGTCATTGCCATGGGACTTGTGATTAATTGATTGACAATAGAGCAAACTTTGTTTTAACCAGCACCTTATCAACCGGCTCTCTAGATAATACCAACAAAAATTTTTTACGTCAAATACTGCGAACCACTGCAATGTCCAAGTATTTATGCCATAAAGGAAGTATAACAGTGATATGTATACTCTCTGCATCATGCTTCTGTTATTTACTGTGTGTTTTCACATTGATTTCTGGAGGTGTGTTGAGGTTTTTATATGGATTTTTTGAGTGTCTCAAAACTTTGCTTGGTCAGGGTTTACTATGGTTAAGCATAACTCTTGATTATCCAGAATATTGATCAATTGGCACCCTCCTGTTTCCACTTATTTTGAGCTCCAGCTCTCGGTCCGGGGACAGCCCATGGTGTCACCACCTGACTTTTGTCAACAACCTGCAATATTCAACATTTTCACACTTCTACAAAATTTACAGACTGTCTTCTTAGAAAAACATGAAAATTCCACTATGTGCCAGTGATTTGAATATTTGGCTCAGTTCTTAGCAGATTAGGGCAGTTCATCCTTCTGTCTGTCTGTCCAATTTTGTACACATTTGCCTGTCTGTCTGCCTGTCTATCCGTTTATCGAATACATTTGTGGCACTTGCAATTTGTCAATTATGTGTTTATAATTGTTTCAAGAAAGAAGAGAGTGAACCATAACATTGTTCCAGACCCCATGAAATTTCATGGCATCATGTCAAAGACAAGCAAAGAAATATTGCTACTGGCTGAGATGGTGGAAACCTGATGGACGTGTCTTCCAGATGGGATCTGTGAGAGCTGGTGAAAGACCAAATAAGAAGCAAAAACCTATTTGAGCTCATCCTCACCGTCAAAAGTACATCTAGAACCCCTACAATGCAGAAACAGGCCATTCAGCCCATCAAGTCCACACTGACCTTCTGGCAAGCATCCTGCCCAGACCCACCCCATCCCTTCATTACCCATGGGTAATCCACCTAGCCTGCACATCATGGGCAATTTAGCATTGCCAATCCACCTAACCTGCACATCCTTGGACTGTGGGAGGAAACCCATGCAGACATGGGGAGAACATGCAAACTTCACACAGACAGATACCCAAGGCTGGAATTGAACCTGGACCCCTGGCACTGTGAAACAGCAGTGCTAACCACTGAGCCACCATGCCACACCATCTACCATGCTAGTAATGCAACTAGTGACATTGCACAGGCCTAGTAAAGATGAAGTCCTGTTTCTCACCAAATACATATGCCAAATGTGTTGTGTGGCACTATCACTGTGGCGAATGGGATAGATTCAGAATCGATCCAGTAGCTCAAATCTCAGGACCCATAAAACATCTGTTTAAGAGGAGCAGAATTGTACTGAAATAAAATCTATAACCCCACAGTCTATCATGACCCTTACTTGACCATTGCCATTTCACCTGGGATCAAACCTGATCCAGTGATGTTTGAAGCTTGGTAGGAGCAGCACCAACATTTGGTACCATGTTGGTGAAGCTGCATACTAAACAGTGGAAGCAGCCGGTAATGGCCAGAGCTAAATTAATGGATCAATTCAAAGTTCAGCAGCCCTGACACATCGAGTCATGAATGGTGATAGAAATTAAAATGCCCATGTTAGGAGAAGGCTCCAGGAAAAATCCCAATGTCAATAATGGGGGAGTCCAGCACATTAGTGCAAAAGACAAGAATGAAACATTTTCAACAATCTCGAGTCAGAGTTGGATGTGGATGATTCATCTTGGCTTCTTCCTGAAGTCTTCATCCTCACAGTTGTCAACCAATTCAGCACATTCCATGTGATATGAAGAAACAGCTGCCAACACTGGAACCAGCAAAGGCCAATGGGTCTGGAACTCCCAGAGAAAGAAGGCTTGTACTCTGGAATTAGCCAAGCTTGTCAGGATTGTTGCATCTACGATAACAGCATGGAAAATTCTCCAAGTACGTCATGTCTGTGAAAATCAGGTCAAATCCAATGAAGGCAATTACAATGCAATTAGTCTGGTCACATTGGCAAAGTGATGGAAGGTATCGTCAACAGTACTATCAAGCAGCATTTCCCCAGCAGCAACCTCCTCTCTGATGCTTTGTTGGGGTTCTGCCAGGGCACTTAGCTCTGGATTATATAACAATCTTGGTCGGAACAGAGACAAGATTCCAGAGACCCAAGGAAAATTGAAGTCAATAAGAAGCAGGGGAAAATTCTCTCCACTGAGAGAAGATTGTACTTTCAAGGTTGGATCATAGCTCGCACTAAAGAAGATGGTTGTGGGTTTTAAAGATCAGTCATCTCTGTACTAAGACATAAAGTACTGTGGTTGGTCAGGAGCAGCTACAAGAGTTCTTCAGGTTAATGGCTTAGGCCCAATCATCCTCAACTGGGACGATACTCATTGGAGTTTAGAAGGATGAGGGGGTATCTAATTGAAACTTACAGAATACTGATTGGCCTGGACAGAATGGATGTTGGGAAGATGCTTCCGTTGGTAGGAGAGACTAGGACCCGAGGGCACAGCCTTAGAGTAAATGGAAGACCTTTTAGAACGGAGATAAGGAGAAACTTTTTCAGCCAGAGAGTGGTGAATCTATGGAATTCACAGCCACAGAAGGCTGTGGAGGCCAGGTCATTGAGTACATTTAAGACTGAGGTAGATAGGTTTTTGATTCTCAAGAGGATCAAGGGTTATGGAGAGAAAGGGGAGAATGGGGTCGAGGAACTTATCAGCCATGATTGAATGGCGGAGCTGACTTGATGGGCCGAATGGCCTAATTTCTGCTCCTATGTCTTATGGTCTTAACTGCTTCTTCACTCCATAATGTCAGAAGTGAGAATGTTCTCTGATGATGGCACACTGTTTAATACCAACTGCAACTCCTCAGGATAGTATCATGGCCCAACTGTTTCGAGCTACTTCATCAATGACCTTCCCTCCATCATTGGGTCAGAAGTGGGGATGTTGCTGATGATTTCACAAAGATTAATGCTATTTGCAACACCTTAGATATTGAAGCAGTCCATGTCTACGTATAGCAAGACCGGAACAACATCCAGGTTCGATGATAAGTGCAAGCAACATCCGCACCACACAAGTACCAGGCAATGACCATCTCCAACAAGAGAGAATCTAACTATCGCCCCTTGACATTCAATGACATTACAATTGCTGAATCTCTCACTATCAACATTCGGGGGGTTTTCATTGATCAGAAGTTGAATTGGACTTGCCACTATAAATACTGAGTTCAAGAGCAGATCAGAAGATAGGACTTCTGTGGTGACTAAAGGTAAAGTTGCCAAAGTCTTATGAGACCATAGAGCTGCTGTCTCATGGTTTAACTTGAGGATCACCATGCCTCAGGCAAGGGAAGAGATTGAGAGGGAGAGTCCTTCATGGTAACATCAGCTGGGATTGGGAAATGAACTGCACTGTTGACATCACTCTTCATCAAAAAACAGCTAACAGAGCTAACTGAATCCCTCCTCATCTCCTGACTCCCAAAGACTTTCATCATCTGCAAGGCACACGTCAGGAGTGTGATGGAAAACTTTCCACTTGACTGAATGAGTGCAGCTTAACAACATTCAACCCCTTCACCAGCAATGTATTGAGGTTGCAGCGTGTACCATTTACAAGATACACTGCAGCAACTCACCGAGGCATCCCTGAAAGCACTTTCCAAACCCACAACCTCCATCTCTGAGAATGGCAAAGTAGTAGATACATGACAGCACCACTACTTGCAAGTTATTTCAAATCACGAACCATCCTGACGTGGAAATATATTGCCATTCCTTCACTATCCCTGGGTCAGAATTGTGGAAGAACAGCATTATGGCTTTCGCTGCATCCCAAGGACTACAACAGTTCAAGGAGGCGGGTCACCATTGCTTTTCCAGGGCGATTAGACTTGGGCAGTGAGTGCTGGCCTAGTCAGCAATACCCACGTCCCACAAACTAATTAAAAATAAATCTTTCCTTCACTATCGCTGGGTCAAAATCCTAGAACTCCCACCTTAACAACACTGTAGATTAAAAATGAATTGCAGCAGTTCAAGAAAGCAACTCATTCTCAAATTCTCAATAGCAATTAGTGATGGATCACAAATGTTGGCTTTGAGTGAAGTTCCTGTGATGACACTATTCTCCCAATTTAGCACAATTTCCCAGAGGTTAGTGAGGAGGACTTTGCAGGGGCAACTGGACGGCATGTGTTTTAATGTTCCTGGTACCTAAGTCAATGTCAGGTAATTTGATTTTATTCTCCTACAATGTTTCTGTAGCAGTTTGATACAACTAAATGAATAGGGGATTGCTGGGGAGTCAGATGTAAACCAGTCTAGATAAAGTTTCCTTTCTTTAAACCTTTCCTCCACTTCCTTTTTGATCTGCTTGTAGACTTTGGCACAGCTGACCACACAAAATTCATTCAATCTCTTTCTAATGTTATTCAGCTGGCTGTGAATGCTCTCACCCATTCTCTCATTATATGCAGAGGATCATTTGCAATAGTTTCTGCTCCCACACTGTTACATCTGGTATCCCTGGGATCTATCCTCAGCTCCCTCCTATTTCTCATTGACATGCCGCTTCTCAGTGACATCATCAAATAACAGATCATTAGTTTCCACTGGCTGCACCCAGTTTTACCTACTTCCATGTCCATAACATTGTCTGACTTTATTCCTGCCCCAGTTAATTTGTGGAAACCCTCATTCACTCCCTTATCACACGCCTAGCTGGTCCCCCACATTATACCCTTTGTAAGCTTGAAGTCATCAACATCTAGCCATGTCCTTATTCACACCAGGTCCTGCTCATCTGTCACTGCTGTGCTCACGCTCTCACATTGACTACCAGTCATGCAATGCCTTGATCCTAAAACCTTCATCATTCTCTTCAGATTCCTTCATGGTTTCATGCTCTCTACTTCTGTAATTTTCTCTGACCACACAACACTCTGGGATATCAACACTTGTCTAATCCTGGTCTCTGGAATGACTCTGAATTTAATTGCTGGGATTGCTAATTGAATATCAAATATTCAAAAACATGAGGGGTGTCAACAAAATAAATAAGGGGGTAACGTACCCACTCTTGAAAGGATCAAGGACCTGAACACACATACTTCATGTAAGTACTGAATGAGGAGAAACCTTTTTCATGTAGCACATAGTTAAGGTCTGGAATGCACTGTATGAGTATGTGGTAGAAACAGGTTCAATTAAGACATTCAACAAAGAAGTAAAAAGGGAACGATATGTAGGATTAAGGGAAGAAATCAGAAGAATGGAACAAGATGAGATACTCATTCAGAGATTCAGTACAGACACAATGCTCTGAATGGCCTCCATCTACGCTGCAGGAAATGTGTGATGCTGTAAGCTTAGTGTGTAATAGTGCTTCACAATGCTATTGTGTTGTGCCATTGAACATGTCATTACTTTATAGGTGCTGCATAAGATGTCATTCGTTATTAATTTGAAGGTCTTGTCTGAGATTAAACTAAACATAATTTTAAAATTTTGCCACTTGACCTTAAGGAGTGGCAATTTTCCTCATGTTTGGAGTAACTCACACCTGCAATGTATTTGCTCATATAACGAAAATTGTACTGAAGCCTCTCTTTCACTTTCCCAGAGAAACATTCACTAGATACATAGGGAAATTTGCAGCTAAGATTCCAACAATTGGAAAGTTAGCTCTGCTCTGAAGGATATAGGCCAAAGACACACCACTAAGTTTCTGTTCTTCAGGTTTGAAACATTAGGGACAATTGAAAATTATTCTGGTGTTTGATGCTAAAAGGATTTGATACCTTGTAAGCTTGTAAAAGCAATAAAATCGCAATTACCAGTTTAGATACAACGTTTTCTTGTTAATAAGCATCTGATTTCTAAGTGGAACAAACATTTACAAGTTGATATCTCTGATCCAATTTCCCCATCCCTTCTTGACCATTGATGAAGGATCCAGACCCTGGTTCAAACCTCCCTCCCAACAACAGGCCTGAGCTATTTCTCTTTCGCCTGTGTATTTTGAAGAATTTCCCACATGCCTGAATAAAGCAGTTCAGACAATTGCTCTGGACAAATTCCGAGAGTGACGTGAATCTAAACTCTTATTCCAGATCTATCTTACTCTGTGCATTGCCTCGTCTCCCAGTTTGAGTTTTCAATTTCTCTCATTCATGTGTGTTATTGCAGTTTTCGGGCCATTATCTCCATTCCCCATCCAGCACTGTCCTCTCCCTGATTAATTTGTGTGTCAACATTACGCACAAGTTATCAATAATTTTGTTGGCTGGCCTAGAATTTCAAAAGAAAATTAGAGGTATAAAGTAGATAAACAGAAATGAATATTACGCAGAACTATGGGAGACACATAAGAAAGGGAATAGAAAAATATTTCAAATAAATATAGTCTACTAAAGGAAAATAAAGGTGAAATTTGAACAGAAATCTCAGAGAGAGCAAGACAAATTGATAAATTGAAGTGAACAACAAAGGAATTATGTAGTTTAGAGGAAGCAGAGTTATATTTGCAGAAGTGAAGGGTAGAAACTTCCTTCTCTGGTCTGATATGAGTAATGGTGAGAAAGGTGGGAAAATACATTAAGGATAAAATACCAAATTCTCGACATTGAGAAAAGTTTTCCAATTTCCCCTCAAGCTGTAAACAGTGACTTCAGAATCTCACCATTGAGCAGTGACAGCCTTGCTTCCATGCATTTGTATTTTATTAGAGACAACAAGGCGCAGGGCTGGATGAACACAGCAGGTCAAGCAGCATCATAGGAGCAGATGCTGCTTGACCTGCTGTGTTCATCCAGCCCTGCACCTTGTTGTCTCGGATTCACCAGCATCTGCAGTTCCTACTATCTCTGTATTTTATTAGAGTTCTGATTCGCATTATTTGTGCACTATTTCCAATTCTTCTCTCCTCCACAAAGGAATTAAATGTCATAACTGATTGACATGTAAATCAGAGCAGGTGCCTTGCAGCTTCAGCTCATCAAATGGTTATCCCAGCCATCATCCAGCTGCTTCTTCATAGCAGCATCCCTGCATGCTCCATTGTCAACACTCTCCTTGACACTTTGTTCACACAGCTCCGTATCAGCAAATGGGTCAGCTTCACCACATCATCATGCCTGCTCTCATACACTCATAGAGATATACGGCACGGAAACAGACCCTTTGGTCCAACACATCAATTCCAACCAGATATTCTAAATTCAGCTGGACTCACCACATAAACACTGTGGCTACAAGAGCAGGTCAGAAGGTAGGAATACTGTGGCGAGTAACTCACCTCCTGACTCCTCAAAGCCTGACCGCCATCTACAAGGCACAAGTCAGGATTGTGATGGAATACTCCACTTGCCTGGATGAGTGCAGCTCCAACAACAATCAAGAAGCTTGATGCCATCCAGGACAAAATAACCAGGTTGATTGGCACGGTTTCCACAAGTATCCACTCCCTCCACCACCAACGCTCAGTAGCAGCAGTGTGTACTATCTACAAGATGCACTGCAGAAAATCACCAAAGATCCCCAGACAGCACCTTCCAAATCCATGACAACTTTCATCTAGGAGGACAGGGGCAGCAGATATATGGGAATACCACCACCTTCAAATTCCCCTCCAAGCCACTCACCATCCTTACTTAGAAATATATGGCCAGTCCTTCACTGTTGCTCTGTCAAAATCCCCTCCCTAATGGCATTGTGGGTCAACGCACAGCAGGTGGGCTGCAGCGTTTCAAGAAGACAGCTCACCACCACCTTCTCAAGGGCAACTAGGGATGGGCAAGAAATGCTGGCACAGCCAGCGATGCCCACATCCCACAAATGAATAATAAATAAATAAACAAATCGAGTCCCATTTGCCAGCATTTGGCCCATATCCCTCTAAACCCTTCCTATGCATGTACCCATCCAGATACCTTTTATTCTCAGGCCAATTCAGATGCCACTTCAGCCCTTCAACATTTTTCTTCAGAGCTTAGGGACACCTATGACTTAGATGCTTCTGCCAGGTTACCTTGTGCAAAAGGACATCTTGTTTTCTTAGGGCTAACTCACCTTCCATTCACTTGAAGGTTGTCAGCGTCTGTATACTTCACATTGCTTTGTTAGTGCATACAGACTGACTGCAGCACTGCCTTTGTGCAGCTTGCATTCCTTTTTAGCCACAGGGAGAAGCAGGTGGCTTCTTATCGTGGAGAGCACTGACCCGACAACCGTTCAGTCATAAAACACATTGCTGTGTCGATGTCAGACCCGCAGCATGTGCCAGCAGTCTTCACTGCAAGCAGACTGTGTCCATGTGTGAAAGTCAAAGGGAAGCAGTCCTTAGTTGGGTGATGTGTTGGGGGTAACAGGAAGCCAGGAGAGCACCCAGGATACTATCTTCCTGATGCCTCAGACTATGTAAGCATTTTGAGACACCCTCTCTTTCCAGGGCAATCTGAGTTGTCCAGTTGGGACTTATTCGTGTCCAGTTGGGACTTCTCCAAAAAAATTAGAGAAGTGATTTTTGACCATCACTTGACAGTATGACTTGGTGAAATAGGAGAGTTAACTCATTGGAAATTGGGATTGATATTGGCATGCTTGAGGGCCAAACACCACCAAACCATGGCCATCTTCATGAATTGGGTAATGATTTAATCAGGGTGGCCATTATCATGCAGAATAATTTTGATAGTCCCTGTGTACCCCCACAACTTGCACAGTGAGTTTGCCAATGAGGTTGATCTCGTAATTTTTTTTTTAATTCATTCATTCATGGGATGAGGGTGTCACTGGCCAGGCAGCATTTATTTCCCATCCCTAATTGCCCAGAGGGCAGTTAAGAGTCAACCACATTGCTGTGGGTCTGGAGTCACATGTAGGCCAGACCAGGTAAGGATGGCAGTTTCCCTCCCTAAAGGACATTAATGAACCAGATGGGTTTTTCCTGACAATTGACAATGAGTTCATAGTCATCATTAGATTCTTAATTCTATATATTTTATTGAGTTCAAATTCCACCATCTGCTGTGGCAGGATTTGAACCTGGGTCCCTGGAACATTGTCTAGACATCTCTGAATTAACAGTTCAGCAATAATACCACTAGGCCATCGCCTCCCCCTATGCAACTATGGGAACGCCAGTGCATATGTTAACCAGAGAACATAGGCTTGAGGTAAATCATTCAATAGAGAATTTGCTGGCAGATTTCTCAGCTAACACATTGAGGAAAGACTCCATTTTAATAGCAAATCTAGATGCAACAAGCAGCCCCTTTAATTTAAGTTAAATTGGGCAAATGAAAAATGTCATGAGGTCTATTCTGAGGTTTGTCCAGCAATTTCCAGGAGGCTTGCTTACCATGGGGACGGAGAGGTCCAGGGGAAGAGTTAGTGAGAGTGAAGTGTAAAATGTGCACACATGAATGCAAATGCACGATAAACTGTATTGACTGTGGACAGACCCTTAATCCTTAAGATTTGGACAGAAAGGGAGAGAAGAGAGTCTGACAGAGAGATAAAGGACTATAGATGGTGTAATCATAGAATCCCTACAGTGCAGATACAGGCCATTCAGCTCATTGAGTCTGCAGCAAGGCTCTGAAGAGTACCCCTCCCTATCCCCATATTTATCATGGAAAATCCACCTATCCTGCACTTTTTTGGACTGTGGGAGGAAACCAGAGCACCCAGCCGAAACCACACAGACACAGTGAGAGCATGAAATCTCCCACAGACAGTCACCCAAGGTTGGAATCGAACCCAGGTTCCCAGCATTGTGAGACATTGTGTTGACCAGAGGAGAGGAGAGAGTAAAGCCTCTGTGAGTTACAGATCAAAAAGCAGGTTAATCTGAATCATATGTCCTGCAATGGGCAATAGCTGATAGAATCAATGGAGTGGGTCGAATTATTCGTGTCCAGTTGGGACTTCTCCAAAAAAATTAGAGAAGTGATTTTTGACCATCACTTGACAGTATGACTTGGTGAAATAGGAGAGTTAACTCATTGGAAATTGGGATTGATATTGAACCAGTTCCTGTAAAAACTTTTATTCTTCAGAGAGTACAGCATAAAGTATAATTACAGCCTGGAGATTTTGGTCACGTTAAACAAGAGAGAGATGTCTTTTTCCACAGTTTAGTAAATTGGTTGCCTATTAAGAATTGATTAGTTGATGTTGCTTTTAGTTGGTTTGTTACAGTAAATATATTAAAACTTATCACGCGATTCTTTTAGGTCTGTCACTGAGAATTCAACTGTCTTATTTAAAATCATCGGTCTCCATGAGGACTGTGACAAAATTGAGAATCTTGCAAAAAATGAGTCCAGAGGCTGGAGATGAATACAATGGAAATTGTCAGATATTAACAAATATGATTTCACAGTCGGTTCTGCTGCATTCATTGAAGTGTTAACATGGTTATGTCAACTGCTAAAGTGATTCCTGAAAGAGAAGAGCCTTCTGCGCATGCCTTTTGACAGTTAGCAAAGATCAATTTGAAGATTGTGGAGAAAGCTTTAAAAGAATGTGCTAAAAAAGGTGAGGCGATGATTCAGCTCCTGAATTTTGATAAAGGGTAGAGAATCCATTTATATTCGGGTGAGTTTTCTAGAATTTAGTTGCAAATGTAAGAAATTCGGATGTTTGTGGTGCAGTGGTAGTGTTGCTGTCTCTAAACCAGAAGGCCCTGGATCAAGTCCCATGTGTGTCATAATGTCTCTGAACAGGTTGATAGAAAATATCTAATGAAAGAAACTAGCATTTTATTGGGAAAGGTTAAAGTTTGTGAAAGAAAGAGAGGAAAAAGAAAAAGGGATGCAAACACTTGGAATAAAATTCCAAAAAGCAAGCTGTGTTAAAAGTCTTGTTTTTCAAAGTGATAGAGAAAAATACAGATAAAGTGATAGAGATAAATTTGAATTGCAGAGGGAAAAAGAAGCAAGCAAATTTGACCTTGACAAAGCAAAGCTGAGATGACATAAACAGTGGTTAACAGAGAAATGTGAGGATGATTCAAATTTAATTTGTCTTATTTCATTTAACTATGAATATTTATCTAGAGCCTTAATTCTGTAAGAAACGTGCTAAAATATAAAATAACAGAAAGCGCTGGAGTAGCTCAGAAGGTCTTGCATCTGTAGGGACAGAAACAGTGTAAATGTTTCGAGTCACGTATAACTCTTCTTTATGCTCTTTATGCAAGTGACAGAGGCGGAGAGGTGCAAGTGAAGCAGATGGTGACCATACACAGAGCAAAAGACAAGAGCAGTGATAATGGTGATAAAATAGAAGTAGAGAAATAAGAGTAAATGTTAGGCATGATAAGAAGAAAATTGGTCCACTCTGCTGACAACAGAGTTAACAAGATAGCAGAAGGATGTGGCTGGGGAGATGTAAAAAAAATGGAGGATAGCAGTCATGATCTGAAATTGTGAAACTCAATATTGAGTCAGAGAAGCTGAAAAGTGCCTAAGTGGGAAATGAGTTATTAACCAGCTTGTGGTGAGCCTCATTGGAACACTGTAGCAGGGATGGAAATGTCAGTATAGGAGCACAGTGGTTTATTGAACTGGCAACAACAGGAAGGTCAGAGCCATTCCTATGATAGAGTGATGGAGTTCTGCGAAGTCATGTTTGTTTTTGCCAGTGTAAAAGTAACCACAATATGAGCAGTAAATACAATAGACTAGATTGAAAGAAAGACGAGCAAAATGTTGCTTTACCTGAAAGGTATATTTAGGGGTTTGGACAGTAAGGAGGAAGGAGGTGAATGGCTAATTGCACAGGAAGATGTTATTCTCAGAACCCTGCTTCAACGTCAGGATCTGTTCTGAACTGTAGGTTCTGAAGCTAATTATGTCCACTTTACAATGCCACCCCATCCAGAATGCTTACAGTTCATTCGGAAATTAAAGGAAATTTCACACTAATGGGAAATGTAGTTTTTCCCAAAGTACATGGATTTTCACAATTCTACTTTAAAGTTGTTTATATCTATCGTGAAAAGCTTCAAGTTCAATAAAGCTCCATACAGACACCAATGTAAATCTCTGCCCATTTTGGTGTGTATCCATTATTGTAAGATTCCATCTTTCTTGACAATGTCAACACACTATCTCAAAATTAGCCAATGACCAAAAGGTTAGCTCAGCGTTCAAACCCCTTTGCTGTGAAGAAATTTGGAGCAAAAGAGAGGCTCAGTGCAAGATGAAACCATTATCTTGGTTCAGTCATGTTGGTGGCTTATTTCATGTGACTCAATTTGTTCACTTTCTTTTCTTGGGTAGACAGAGGTATTGAGCAACAGACATTCTCTCAGTCTCCTAATTTCTGTTTTGACCCACATAGGTTTTCAGTCATTTCAGGTTTCTTCTGATCCAAAATGAAGTACAAAGCTGCCTCACTTCTCATTGTCCTACTCCACTGCTCTTTCCACATACTCTGACTTTCTGAATCTTTGGTCTTAAGCACAGAATCTATTGCATCAGCTGTCAGCACCTTCATTCTTCACTCTCTTCTTACTAAACTTCCAATCTCCTCAATCTTCATTTAACTGAAGTCCCAGCGACAAAGCAGTTGGAGTTTGTCGCACCCTACTCTGCTTTGCTTTGGGAAAACAGTCTCTGCAGCACAGTAAATAAACATGTGCAACAGTTCCTTTCAATAGAAAAACTCCATTGCACAGGCTGCAGTTCGAATGGAATATTTCTACAGAACAAAATTAAAATCCTTGTTGGGTTACATGACCATGTGTACTAGCACATTTTAATAATTTTTAAAAAATCATTTGTTTAAAAATAGAGTTTAGGTCAATGTTTAAAAACAATGAACTAATCCAAAGCCGTTGCACTAAAGTAACAGTAACTGGTGGCACTTTGTACTTTTCGAATCACATGGTGCAGTAAAACTGCTTGGGACAGATCTCATTTTTCTCTTTGAAAGATATATGGAAGATATTCACCTATTTCATTGTTTATAGTAACTTGCTTTGGATGTAAGCTATGTGGCAAAATGTGCTATCATCAACTCTCATGTTGCATTGTGAGCAACATCCTCATCGTTAAACCAACAATGGATCATTGTTGCACAGACTGACATCTCCTAGAAGGGGCTGGAGCAGACTCATGCCTGGTAACTATAGAATTGATCTCTGGGTATTCTGTAGTCTCCAGGTATAAAGTTCGACAGTAAGCTTCACAGTAATCAGTAAGTTTTTCATGATCAGGAAGGAGAGATCACATCCAAATGAGACCACAGCCCAAGTGAGTATATAGTCCAGCAAATTTGAAGGCAACATGGGAATTCAGTGCAGAGGGAAAGAGGTGCTTTTTGCTTTTATTCTGAATCATAATTTCCAAGGTTTGTTTTAAACAGGATAAATTGAAGCCCAGAATCCTGGGGTCCAGCACAAAAGAGTGACATCACAGGTAAACTGTAAGTTCATTGTTTGGTGATAGCTACTAATTTTACTATCTATTGCGGGTTACTTTCAGATTGAAGGTGAATAGGGCAAATATTTGCAGGCTACAAACTAAAATTCAAAGAAGTGAAATTAAGAACACGGTAATTGATCCAATTGTTGTGGTCCACATAAGCACCATTGATATAAGTAGAAAGAGAAAACAGGTTCTGCCAAAGGTATATGATCTGCTAGGGGCTAAATTAAAAAGTAGAATCAGAAGGGAAGTAATTTTTGTATTACTACTTGAGCCACAAGTAAATTGGAACAGGGTTAACAAGATTAAAGAGGTAAATCTGTGGTTAAAAGATTGGTGTGGGAGAAATGAGCTTGAATTCATTGGACATTGGCACCAATACTGGGGAAGGAGGGAGCTGTACTGATGAGACAGGCTTCATCTGAATCATGCTGGGAAGGGTGTCCTTGCGAAGCGCATGTGTTTGACTGTGGATAGGGCTTTAAACTAAATAGTGGAAGGTGTGGGTTCAATTGCATGGAAAATTATAGAAAAAGTTAAAGAGGCGGAGGGCTCACCAGAGGTTATTATACTTTCCAGAACACGTAATAGAGAGTAATAGAGAGAACAAGTAATGGAAAGGCCCAGGAATCAATGCAGGACAGAGGGTGATGTACTTAAATGCACACTGTATACAAAACAAGGTAAGTGAGCTTGTAGCGCAGACTGAAATTGGCAGGTACAATGTTGTGGGTGTCACAGAGATGTGGCTGCAAGGGGCTCAGGGCTGGGAACAAAATATCCAAGGATATACATTCTATCAAAAAGATGGGGAAATGGGTAGAGGACGCGGGGTTGCCTTGTTAGTAAGAAATGAGATTAAATCAATAACAAGAAATGATACAGAGTCAGAAGGTGTAGAATCTGTGTGAGTAGAGTTGAGGAACTGCAAATGTTAAAAAAAGCCCTGATGAGATTTATGTACCAGCCTCCTATTTTTCCCTGATCAACCTGTTCAGCAACATTATTACACTCCTTCAGAGCAGGTGGGACTTGAACCTAGGCCTCCTAGCCCAGGGTTAGGGACACTCCCACTGCACAGTAGTCAGGATGTGAGGAAGGAAATAAATGAGGAGATAGAAAAAGCCTGTAAGAAAGACATGATTACAATAATCATAGGGACTTCAATACTCAGGTAGACTGGGAAAATTAGGTTGGTAGTGGATCACAAGAAAAGGAATTTGTGGAATGTCTACGAGATGGTCTGGGAGCTGAAGGTGAAGGTGAAGGAATCTCTAGGTGGCAGTGACCATAATATGATGGAATTCACCCTGCAGTTTGAGAGGGAGGAGATTGAATCAGATGTAATGGTATAACAATTCAGTAAAGGTAATTACAAAGTCATGAGGGTGGAGCTGACCAGAGTTGATTGGAAGGGGAGCCTATCAGAGAAGACAGTGGAGCAGCAATGGCAAGCGTTTATGGGGGTAGTTTGGGAGGCACAGCAGAAATTCATGCCAAGGAAGAAGAAACAAACTGAGGGAAGGATGAGGTAACCATGGCTGACAAGGGAACTTAGGGACAGCATAATAGCAAAAGAAAAGCAGACGATGTGGTGAAAATTAATGGGAAGACAGACAATAAGGAAGTCTTTAAAATGAAACAGAGAATAACTGAAAAAGCAATAATGGGGAAGCAAGTGAAATATGAGAGTAAACTGGCTAGTAACATAAAAGAAGACTGCAAGAGTCCTTTTAGTTATCTAAAAGGTGAGGCAAGAATGGCCATTGGGCTACTGAAAAGTGGAGCTGGAAAAATAGTAATGGGGAATGAAGAAATGGTGGAGGAATTGAATAGGTACTTTGCATCAATTTTCACAGTGGAGGACTCCAGCAACATACGTCTACTTCAAGAGAGTCAGGGGGCAGAGGTGAGTGTAGTGATCACTGAGGAGAAGATGCTGGGGAAGCTGAAAGGTTTCAAGATGGACAAATAACCTGGACCAGATGTACTACACCCAGGGTTCTGAAGGAGATAGCTGAGGAGATTGAATAGGATTTGTGATCTTTCAGGAATCACTGGAGTCAGGGAGACTCCCAGAGGACTGGAAAATGGCTAATGTACCACTCCAGTTTAAGAAGGCAGGGAAGCAGAAGACAGGAAACTACCGGCTGGTTAGATTGACGTTGATGATTGGTAAGGTTTTAGAGTTCATTGTTAAGGATGAGATTGCAGAGTACTTGGAAGTGCATCCTAAAATAGGGCAGAGTCAACACAGCTTTGTCAAGGGGAGATCATGCCTAACAAATCTGTTGGAATTTTTAGAGCAGATAACAAGAAAGTTAGACAAAGGAGAGCCAGTGGACGTGATCCACTTGGATTCCAAAAGGCTCTAACAAGGTGCTGAACGGGAGGTGAGCTGTTGAGATGATAGTCAACAGTGATGCTAAACCCCCAGCTTACAGCATTTGTAGGTCAATACGATTTGGATTGTCAAATTTTGAAATCTAAAACATCAAAGATAAAATTATTCAACGTGCTGAATGGTATTAGCAGGTTATAAACTGGAAGTTTTATAATTTCAAACAGCAGAACACCAAAGTGGAAAGATTTATCAGTGTAGTCACTCTAACACTATTTCTTCATTACTGCTGGATCATAAACCTGTACTTTCCATCTAAAAGCACTATGAGTGTACCTACACCACATAGACTGCAAAGACAAGAAAGCACCTGTACATGTCTATCTCAAGGAAATTCAGGGATGGACCATAATTACTGTCCATGAGTGAATAAAAATATGTTGAAAGGAGAACCATTGAGCACTAATTCATTTTCCTTATAAATGGATTAGCTGAAGCTTCCCCTTCTTATAAATAATTTAACAACATCTTAGACAACAACAGCAAGGAATAGGTATGTGTCTGAATTATCTGGAATGCCTTGGGTAGATTCACTGCCTTCTTGGAATTAGTCTAAGTTACAGATACCAAGTGGGAAAGTATGACCCCCCATCATCTTTGGCAGAAAATAGGCTCAATCTTGATAAAAAGTAAATGTTTATTACATAGAGCTTAAGAGCTACTTACATTATACACAAGATTCATGATGATCTCTTGTGAGATATCAGGCTCAATGTAAGTGTAAGAATACATTACTGCTCCTGAAACATTCTGGTACATACCACAACACTATGCTGGTCACAAACAGTGGAACCACTTTGGTTAGCTCCTCCCAGAAGCAGTCCGTTATATCTTTTTGAGTAGAGTTTATGCTATGATATTGGTTAGTCCTTTCAAATATGAACAGCCATATACAAATCTCACCTGGAGCTTTTACTCTGATTATTAAATTCTTTGGACAATTGTTTCCAGTTAGTAAAGTAGGTGTATAACTAACCCAGTGTGGAGCTGGAGGAACATAGCAGGCCAGGCAGCATCAGAGAAACAGGTAAGTTGATGTTTTGGGTCAGGGCCCTTCTTCAGAATTTCTGATTTCTGACAAAGGGTCCGGATCTGAAACGTTAACTTTCCTGCTTCTCTGATGCTGCCTGACCTACTATATTTTTCCAGTTCCACACTGTTGTCTCTGTCTCCAGCATCTGCAGTCCTTGCTATCTCTATATAACTAACCCATCTCCCCACAACTCACTGAACGAACAGTGAAATTTTGCCAAGTCAGGATGGTGAGTGGTTTGAAGGGGACATTGCAGGCTACGGTGTTTCCATGTATCTGCTGTCTTTGGCCCTCTAGATGGTCTTGATCATGGGTTTGGAAAGTACTGTAAAAGGAGCCTTTGTGAATTTCTGCAGTGAATCTTGAATTGGGCATTGGAGTGAAAGTTTGTGGATGTGGCGCCATCAAGTGGGCTGATTTGTTCCTGATGATATCGAGTTTCTTGAGTGCTGTTAGAGCTGCACTCACCCAGGCACGTGGCTAGTATTCCATCACATTGCTGATTTGTACCTTGTAAATGGTGGATTGTCTTTGGGAATCATGAGATAAGTTACTTATTGCAGGATTCCTAACCTCTTTTCTAGGCACAATACTCATATGGCTAGTTCATTTCAGTTTTTGGTCCATGGTAAACCGAGGATGTTCATAGTGGATACTTCAGTAATGGTAATGTCAGTGATTATCAAGAGTTGATGGTTGGATTCTCTCTTGTTGGAAATGGTCATTGCCTATCACTTGTGTGGCAGAAATGTTACTTGCCAATTGTGGGCACAAGCTTGAACATTGTCCAAGTCTTATCATATTTAAACATGGACTACTTCAGTATCTGAGGAGTCTGAGTGGTGCTGAGCATTGTTCAGTCATCAGAGAACATCCCCACTTCTGACCTTATGATGGAGAGAAGGTCATTGGGTGGAGTGAAAGTTTGCTGCATGATGTTAAACATTCAGGTTCAGAGCAGTGCTGTTCTATAACATTGGGGGATGTTTGATGTCCAGAAAGCCTTTTGCAGAGGACATTTTCTCACAGAGATGTCACTATGAAATGTTTGTCTTCATTGTGACAACACAGTTATGCGTATGATTGCAGATTCCAAAGGTGAGGTGCCCACATTTAATAGCAAACACTTTTGTAGAGTGCAATTGATTGTTAAAATGGTGCTGCTGACTGTCACAATATTATCAAAGTCCAAAGAATGCTATTGAAGTGCCACAGAGGATATTTATATTTCTGGAAGAATAGTGTGCTCCTATTGATGATATAAATTTGCACCTGATTCTTCAATTGCGCACATATTCCTTTGTTGTCATGTTCTTTTAATCTCTTTCCCTGTTCCTGAAGGACCTCAATGTTCTATACACGACATGTCATTGTTCTAAGATGGAGCATGCACTTTGGCTGTCCCCTTCCCCTCAGAATTTCCTTCATCCACTCTGTGATCTATTTTACCTTGGCACCAGCAAGACAATATATCATTTTGGAATCACATTTGTGGTTACAGAAATGCCTGTCTCGTCCTCTAGCTATCAAATTCCCTACAATTTCTGTGACTAGTCTTTCCTTTTGTCTGGTGTGCAATAAAGTCATCCATTGCACTATTGATTTGATTCTAATTGAATTTCTCCACTCTTGCCAGTAATCAACCTAAAAACCAGTTATTGAACACCAATGATTTAGGACATCACTATATTGTTTGTGCGCTCCTCTTATTCAGGCTGGTAATCACTTACACCTTCCCTGACATAGAGATAAACGCATCCTGGAACTCACCACCTCAAAACTCTCAATTTCCCAGGTGCCCACAGTCGCCTGTCACTTCAAGCTCCAAACTAGAGCCACCAGAATACGTCCTGCACAAATGGTTATTCAAGGAGCAAAAATGTAGTTCTTGTCACAACCACTGTAAGGGCTGATAACTTTTAAAAAGAAAATTGAACTTCTAGTCAATGACTGAATGGATCACACAACAAGATTTCAAGTTTTAAGACTTTTTTAGTAACAGGCTTCTTTATTCATTTACGGGATGAGGGTGTCGCTGGCTAGGCAGCATTTATTGCCCATCCCTAATTGCCCAGAGGGCAGTTAAGAGTCAACCACATTGCTGTGGACCTGGAGTCACATGTAGGCCAGACCAGGTAAGGATGGCAGTTTCCTTCCCTGAAGGACATTAGTGAACCAGATGGGTTTTTCCCAACAATTGATAATGGATTCATGGTCATCATTAGATTCTTAATTCCAGATACTTATTGAATTCAAGTTCCACCATCTGCCATGGCGAGATTCAAACCAAGTCCCCAGAATGTTATCTGCGTGTCTGGATTAACAGTCCAGCGATAATACCACTAGGCCATCACCTCCACTGTGCTGTAACCTAACATTGTTAGGCTAACTTAACAATGACTCAACACTTTCCAAAATCAACTTATAATTAAAGCATAGAAACCTCAGGAAAAGATCTGCCATTTAATATTTAAAATAATTGAAAATCTCCCTCCACAATAATCTTTTGTTCTATTAATTACTAACTTCTTTTCCAGGAGCTCTGTTGCTGTTGTGATGGCCGTAGAAGATGGTTTGGATACTGCGTTTCGAAAGAGATATTGCTAGGGCCCAAGGACTTCTCAGAGTAACTGTTTTCTCATGTGATATCAACCATGCGCACACAGACTTAACATAATGTTGGATCTTTGGTTCTCTGTTCACTCTCTGTTATCATGTGATCTATTATGTCATAAGAACATACAAACTAGGTCCCAACGTCTTCAGCTGTATCATCATAAGGTCAAAAGTGGGATGTTCGCTGATGATTGCATAATGTTCGGTATCATTCACAACTCCTCAGACACTGAAGCTGTCCTTGTTCAAATGCAACAGGCTGTAGCTGACAAGTGGCAAGTAACATTCATCCCACACAACTGCCAGGCGATGACCATCCCCAATGGAATAGAATGGACTAGAATATCCTTTATTGTCACGTGTACTCGAGTACACAAGTTCAGGAGTACAGTCAAAAGTTTAACATTGTTGCCTCTTTTGGCACCATCTTAGGTACAAATACTTAGGTACAAATCTTAAATACTAAAAGAGTAATAAAAATGAAAAGTAGTTGCATTACTTTACAGAGATTCATAATATAAGTTAGAAATATGACAGAGTTAAAAGGATAGATGTTACAATCAAATAAACAAATTCCAAACAAACATGACGTTGCAGTAGCTCAACGCAGGGTCTAACGTGGTCAAACCGTCCGCGCCAGACGCCAGTCCAACAACCATCCCTGCTCCATTCCAAGCCTCCAGTTTGCTCTGCACTGGCTGTCAACTGCTCCAATGTAGGTTTCCTCTGGGATTCACTTCCTGCGCGGCCTCCGTCCGGGACTGTTTCCCCTCATTGGCCGCTCCAGGACTCACTCCCCACACCAGCCACTGCTCTGGGACTGCTTCCCTGCACTGGCCTCCCCTCTGGGACTCCTCCAGGACTCACTCCCCATGCTAACCGCTGCTCCGAGACTGCTTACCCCCACTGGCCGCAACTTCGGACTGCCTCCCCTCGATGGGCACAATAAGAGACAGTCTGACCACTGACCTTGACAGTCAATGGTGTTACCATCATTGAATCCTCTACTATCTACAAACTTGGGTTTACCATTGACCAGAAACTCAACTGGACTCACCGCATTAACACAATGGCTAAAGGGCAGGTCAGAAACTAGGAATATTGTGGCAAGTCACTTACATACTTACTCCCAAAACCTGTCCGTCATCTACAAGGCATAAGTCAGGAGTGTGATGGAATACTCCCCACTTGCCTGGATGAGTGCAGCTCCAATAACACTCAAGAAGCTAGACACCATCCAGGACAAAGCAGCCCGCTTGATTGGCACTACATCCATAAGCATCCACTCCCTCCAGCACCAACGCTCAGTACCAGCAGCGTGTACTATCTACAAAATACAGTGCAGGAATTCATCCAAGCTCCTTCAACAGCACCCTCCAAATCCACGACCATTACCATCTGGAATAATAAGGATGGCAGATAGATGGGAATGCCGCCAACTGCAAGCTCCCCTCCAAGCCATTCACGATCCTGACTCAAAATTATTGCTTCAGTGAGCAAAGAGAATTACAGTACAGGAACAGACCCTTCGGCCCTCCAAGCCTGCACCGACATGCTGCCCATCACAACTAAAATCCCCTACCCTTCCGGGGACCATATCCCTCTATTCCCATCCTATTCATGTATTTGACAAGATGCCCTTTAAAAGTCACAATCATATCTGCTTCCACTACCTCCCCTGGCAGCGAGTTCCAGGCACCCACCAACCTCTGTGTAAAAAACTTGCCTTGTACATCACCTTTAAACCTTGCCCCTCGCACCTTAAACCTATGGCACCTAGTAACTGACTGTTCCACCCTGGGAAAAAGCTTCTGACTGTACACGCTGTCCATGCCCTTCATAATCTTGTAGACCTCTATCAAGTTGCCCCTCAACCTTTGTCGTTCCAGTGAGAACAACTCAATTTTCTCCAACCTGTCCTCATAGCTAATGCCCTCCATACCAGGCAACATCCTGATAAATCTTTTCTGTACCCTCTCCAAAGCCGCCACATCCTTCTGGTAGTGTGGCAACCAGAATTGAACACAATATTCCAAATGCGGCGTGGCTAAGGTTCTATAAAGCTGCAACATTACCTGCCAATTTTTAAACTCAATGCCCTGGCCAATGAAGGCAAGCATGCCCTGTGCCTTGTTGACTACCTTCTCCACCTGCATTACCACTTTCAGTGACTGTAAGGGTTCTGACATTGACTGTACTTTTTCCATCTTGATTAAACCTTCCAAAATGCATTACCTTACATATTTCTGGATTAAACTCCAACTGCCCAAGTCACCAACCGATCTATATCCAGCTGTATCCTTTGATGGTCCTCATCGCTATCCGCAATTCCACCAACCTTTGTGTCATCGGCAAACTTACTAATCAGACCAGTTACATTTTCCTCAAAATCATTTGTGTATATAGATTACAAATAGGAAAGGTCCCAATACTGATCCCTGAGGAACACTACAACTCATGGCCCTCCATTCAGAAACGCACCCTTCCACTGTTACCCTCTGTCTTCTATTACCAAGTCAGTTTTTTATCCATCCTGCAAGCTCACCTCTGACCCCGCGAGACTTTACCTTCTGTATCAGCTTGCCTTGAGGGATCTCGTCAAAAGCCTTACTGAAGTCCATGTAGACAACATCCACTCCCCTACCCTCATCGATCATCTTCGTCACTTCCTCAAAATACTCAATCAAGTTGGTGAGATATGACCTGTCCTTCACAAAACCATGTTGCCTCTCGCTAATACGTCCACTTATTTCCAAGTGGGAGTAAATCCTGTCTCGAAGAATCCTCTCCAATAATTTCCCTACCACTGACGTAAGACTCACCGGCCTGTAATTAGCTGGATTATCATTGCCACCTTTCTTAAACAAAGGAACAACATTGGCTGTTCTTCAAACCTCTGGGACCTCCCCGCTAGCCAGTGTGGATACAAAGATTTCCCTCAAGGCCCCAGCAATTTCCTCCCTTGCCTCTCTCAGTATTCTGGTGTATATCTCATCAGGCCCTGGGGACTTGTTTACCTTAATGTTTTTCAAGACCTGCTGTAATAAAATCCTGAAATCCCTCCCTAACAATATTTTGGATGTATCTACAGCACACGGACTGCAGCAGTTCAAGATGGCAGCTCACCACCACCTTCTCAAGGGCAACAAATGCTGGCCCGGCCAGTGATGCCCTCATTCTGTGAGTGAATAAGAGAAATAGTGTGGTCTAAGATACCTAATGGTGTTATTTAAGTTTTGCATCATGTGATAATCCAAACCTAATTGGAAAAAATCTAATACAGGCTTTCAACAGCCATCCCATGTTAAAACTTCATGCATAGGTTCTTACCATGGGCTGTACTCTGTGGCAAGTATCCTCCTCATTTTGAGGGACTGCCAGAAGAAGGACAATACACTGTTTATTTTTGTATAGAGGGGTACACATATGAAAGAAACACATCTATTTCATTCTTTATAATAATGTTGCTGGGATGTATATTGTGAGGAAGGTAATGTGCTATTGTCATCTCCCAGGCATCTATAAATACCACATTGATGCCTTTGAACATCTTCCTCATCACTGAATCAATCTGGTAAGCGTACCAATCACTGTAATAGGTAATGATCTGTGGGGGCTATTCCCGCACATTGGCTGTCTTTATTACAACCAGTGTATCCGGATTCCTGTCGAGTAGCTGTAGAATTGACCTCCTGACCTTCTGTATTCTCCGAATGTAGACTTCGACAGGAAGAGGGGTGAAATGGGCCGTTAAGGTAATGGCTATAACCGTGTTTTTCCCTCCTGTAATCTCGTCCAGTTTATTTGAAATGAGTTGCAGGTGCTGGCTTGCAATGGAGTTGAATTGGATCGGAGGACCATGAGGGTGATATTCTACCACAATGTTGTTCTCCAAGTTCACAGCAAGATGGGGGCCCATCTTGACAGGATTTCCAAGGTCCAATGTCTTGAGATCTAAAATAGAAATTTGAGGATTCAAGATGCTGAAGCACATTTCTAAAGTTAACAGATATGAAACTGGGAGGAATCAAGATTTCCATCAGCAAAACTCAAAATGGAGCCACAGATTTTTGTGATTGTTGAGTAGGGACATGAATTATACAGGGGCACGTAGCAGTAATCATAGACAAAAAAGACCAATCCTATATCTCATTATTTACCTACACCAATTTTGCGAATAATTTCTTCTTTTATCTTTCTTCACCTTAAGCTTATGGACCATTCTCCAATGAAGAGACAGCCAGACTGATGGCCTGTTCCCGGTGCTCTGCCAATGTTGGTCTATCTGACCTCAAAATTAACTGGCGAGACTGGTGAGAATGAACTGTGTCAGATTTCACAGTCCTCCGTGTGAGGAATACTTCAATCTGACTGAGTGAACGCAGACTGAAAATCATTTTCTGGCAACACAGAGGAAGTACATTCTGATGACCATCACTGGCCATTGTGCGATATTTTATGATAATTTATTCAGAGTCAACTAAATAAATTAATTAGTTAATGATCTCACAGCAGAACTTTTACCGATTCTACCCAATCACTTTAGACAGAAAAATAATCTTCTCTCTGCAAATATCTGTTTCTCTTCCATGACATAATTGTTTTGTTCTCTAGCTCTGTTAATCTATTTGTCTTGTTCTCACTTTTCTCCCTCCCTCTACACATATACACTTTCCTTCAAGATTTCCTTTCATTTTCCATGATTGTGCTTTTATTTTGGAGAACTTTCTCTATTCCCCTTATTATGTATTTCCCATATTTTGCATATCTCTTGTTTCTGATTTATTTAAGTTCATTGGGGAGGCAATGGCCCAGTGGTATTATCTCTCAACTGTTAATCCAGATAGCGTTCTGGGGACCCAGGTTCAAATCCCATCATGGCAGATGGTAGAATTTGAATTCAATAAAATATCTGGAATTAAGAATCTAATGATGACCATGAATCCATTGTTGATTGTCAGGAAAAACCCATCTGGTCCACTAATGCCCTTTAGGGAAGGAAACTACTGGTCTGGCCTAAATGTGACTCCAGACCCACAGCAGTGTGGTTGACTCAAAAAAAAGCTGCCCTCTGGGCAATTAGGGATGGGCAATAAATGCTGTCTAACCAGCGACACCCCTCATCCTTTGAATGAATAAAGAAAACGATTAAAAAAGTTTGTAACTTTCTGAAATTCTTGGTCAGGCACCACAATTCTTGATCACATACAATCAGGGAGCGGATAGTGCTGGATGGAGAAAGAGACAGTAACACATGGGAATGAGAGAAATTGGAAACTTGAGATAGGAGGGGAAGCAATGCACAAAGTGAGACAGAGTTTATGTCACCCTCAGATTGGGTACAGATCAACTGTCTGAGCTCTTTTATTCTGACTTATAGGAAATGTTCAAAACACGGGCAAAAGAGAAATAACTTGGGTACAAAAACAGAAATTACTGGAGAAACTCAGCAGATCTGACAGCATCTGTGGAGTAAAAGCAGAATTAAGGTTTTGAGTCCTGTCACCCTTGTTCAGATCTGGACTTAGCAGTTCTGAAGAAGGTTCATTGGACTCAAAGTGTTAACTCTGCTTTCTCTCCACAGATGCTGCCAGACCTGATATTCCTGTTCTTGTTTTAGATCTTTACTTCTGTTTTCTTCTTCAGAAATAACTTGTGGAATTTTACTGGAAGAGAGGTTGGAGCCAGAGGCTGGAATCTGGAACAACCTGACTCAGAAGCAGTGAGAAAGCTGCCTCAGAGATACTGAGTTGTAAAGCTGCTTACTGCATTACAACATATTTCCCATAGGTGGGAGACCTGAATTGAATGCAATATTCCAAAAGTGGCCTAACCAATGTCCTGTACAGCTGCAACTTGACTTTCCAACTCCTATACTCAATGTACTTACCAATAAAGGCTTGCGTATCAAACACCTCCTTCACAATTCTGTCTAGCTGCAACTCCACTTTCAAGGAACTATGATCCTGCACTCCAAGTCTTTGTTCAGCAGCACTCCCCAGGACCTTACCATTAAGTGTATATCCTGCCCTGATTTGCCTTTCCAAAATGCAGCACCTCACATTCATCTAAACTAAACTCCACCTGCCACTCCTCGGCCCATTGGCACATCTGATCAAGATCCCATTGTACTCTGAGATAAACTTCTTTGCTGTCCACTACACCCACCAAGTATCATTGAAACATTCTCACCTCTGACACCATATTTAATCCCCAGCTCCAGAGCTGTGCAGATGTTGCAAGCCAGGAACAGTGTGCTGTTTGATTTACATCATTGAGGACTAGTACAGAAAGGAAACATATCCTCTCACTTTGCTGACAGACACCTGAAGGTAATTGTGCAGAGGGTGGTTGAAAGGGGCACTGTTCGGTAGCTGATGGACCACCCCAGGAGGCCATATAAAACAATAAAACGCACACCCAATGGAAATTTAATTCTCCCAATATGTAATAACATTCTGCAGCATTTGAAAAGTCAAACATTCATTCAAACAGAATCAGAGAATTATATAACCTAATACACTTGATTTCTGAAACATCATTTTGTGCTGATTAGAAATCACATTCTATGGAAAAACACTGCGGTCTGTAGTAAGAATGAAACGATATTTTAGAATTCCAAACACTTTGCAGTAGTATAGTTATATGATGGATTCAAGGTGTAGCTCTCTTCAATTCTGGAGCAGAGTCAAACAGGACTCAAAACATTTACTCCATTTCTCTCTCCACAGATGCTACCGGACCTGATGAGCTTTGGCAACATTTTTCAATTCAGTCTGCATTATCTGCAATTTCAATTTTATTTGAATGGTCCATGAACCTTGGATACATGACTGAAACTTAGTTTCTGAATAGTATTTGAAGTATGCAGCTTTGTGCTGATTCCTTTCCAATATCAGAACACACAGCAAGTAGCTCCAGGCTCTGCTAATTTCCCACCTCAAGTCTCTACTGTCTCAAAACCCTCATTTCTAGAAAGTATTCTGTACTTTGCCTGTAAATTGAACAGGAATTTCATTGTACATTCATTAATTGCATTCACCTATGTCTGAAAATGTGGTATCAATGGGAAATGAGAAATGGAAAAATCAGATTCTGACACAATATCAGAGCAAAAGATAAGGCTGAAGCATTTGCAGCAATCTCTAGCCAAAGGTGCCGAATGACAAGAATAAAACAAAGCAAATAAATCAAATCAAATAAAACCAAATCAAAAGTGATGACGGTGCCATCAGTTGTGCCATCAAGCAGCACCTGCTCAGCAATAACCTACTCACTGATGCCCAGTTTGGGTTCCGCCAGGGCTACTCAGCTCCTGACCTCATTACAGCCTTGGTTCAAACATGGACAAGAGGGCTGAATTTCAGAGGTGAGATGAATGTGACAGTCCTTGATATCAAGGCCACATTCAATCGAGTGTGGCATCAAGCAACAAAACTGTAATCAATAGGAATTGGGGGCAAACTCTTCGCTTGTTGTTGTCATGCCTGGCATATAGGAATATGGTTGTGGTTGTTGGATTTCAGGCATCTCAGTGCCAGGACACCTCAGGTAGTGTCCTAGATCCAACAATATTCAGCTGCTTCATCAATCACCTTCCTTCTATCATAATGTCATAAGTGGGGATGTTCACCAATTTCTGCGCAATATTTGCAACTCTTTAATATCTGGGCTTGGGCTGACAAATGGAAAGTCACATTTGCACCACACAAATACCAGACAATGACCATGTTCAATAAGAAACAATTAAATCACCACCTCTTGACATTCAATGGTATTACCATCACTGAATCCCCCACGATTAAAATCTTGGGGGTTACTATTGACCAGAAATTCACCTGGACTTGCCAGATGAATACAGTGTCATTGTGGGTCTACCTGCAGTAGAGGGACTGTAGCAGTTCAAGAAAGCAGCTCACCACCACCTTCTCAAGAGCAACTAGGAATAGGCAATAAATACTGGTACAGCCAGCAATGGTCACGTCCCCTGAGTGAATAAATGAAAAGAAACCTCTCAAAGGAGGCAGACCTGTTATCTTGGGTCTTCCAACGGACCTGGTAACAAGCGGCAGAACCTTATAGGGGCCTGAACAAGGTAGGCTATGGCAGGAAAAGTGGCAGAGTCATTTGAGAAGTTTGGCAAAGCTAATCTCAACATCACCAGCAACTTGCTGCATCTATTTTGGGTGATGTGGTGGGAGTCTTGCTGTGGAGCAGCTAGATAAATACTGTGAATTTGCACATCCAAGGCTAAAACTAATAGGTCTGGCAGCATCTGTGGAGAGAAAAACAGTTAACATTGAGGCCTGTATGACTGCTTTGTAGAAGAGTCTCTGCTTTTACTACAAGAAAAATGACTTGGACACATAGCCCAAGCAATTGGTTTCACCCAGACTCCAGAAAATCAAGGCCATTAATGAATTTTCACCATCAAGACACATCAACAAGCTTCAGAGGTTGCTTGAAATGGTAGGGAATGTTTATGCCTCAAGGCCAGGATCAACAATGGTGTTGCAATGTCAACCAGGAAAGAGCATTGACAAAAACAAACAATTCCTGACCCCACCAGAAATCTGAGCACATAATGATCCACATCTACCAACCATAATAGCACCTGATGGATCTTTAACAGGATGGTACTTTATCAGGTGCAGGAAGATGGAAAGTTACAGACCACTCTACAATGCTTCTGGATCACTCACTGAGGTGGAGCAATAGGATGTAATAACCAAAAAGTTGACTTTAGCAGTAATGTGGGCATGTAAAAAATGTTCAGATTGTGTCATGGGCCTACAGCTTAAAATTGAAACAGCTCATAAACCATTGGTCACTACTCTGAATACAACAGAGATGCAAATAGTTGTTTGGTAATACAGAACCTGAATATTACTGAAAAAAGACACATTTAGTTGAAATTTTTTGTCTTGCACTCATCATGACAATGTACCAGAAATATCAAAGTAAAAGGAAAATAGTATTTATATGTATGAGCATGGGGCATTCCATGGTTGGAAAGTGGACTTTGATTGGGTGATGTGTTGCTGTGAAGAATATACTAGATAATAATGACTGACAGTTAATAGACAAGATTTGTTGAAATTTTAAACCAGGCAGATTGACTCTGATTGATCAAGCTATTGTCCCGAGAAATGAAACAGAGGATCACTGCCACCTTTATTCTTTTAATTTGAAGCAGGTGTAATATGTGTGCACGTACTTTCTGTCTGAAAAGAATAGGTCACTCTGTATTAATATGTGTGGCTTCTCATAATCACAAGTATGCCATTCTGCAAAGCTGACTGACAATCCTCAATTGGTTGTCCACATGATTCTTTACACACTCAGGATTATTTAGCAACTACAGACCAACCATGGAATTATGTCTATTGCTGGACACTGTTGAGAGTTTTGGCAGTACAGGACATGCAGCCTACATGCCTAACATCACACCAGCACTGAAATTCATACATGTTCCGCATGGATACAAACAACTGAACCAAATCAGCCATTCTACCTCTGTATTTGCAACACAGTGAAAACTGTCAGAAACCACCAATAGTTACTCCAATGGTTCCTAACCAGATTTTTGAAGAACAAATACCAAATATTATGAATAGCTAATTGCAGACATTGGTTTTGTACCTTAAACGCAGATTTAACAATTTATTAAATACATTATAACTTTAGCAGAGAAAAAAAAACCCAACAAGGTAATCTAATTAATGTCTATGCTTTAAACCCAAAGCAATTGTTTTCAGCCCCATTCACACAAAAGACAGACTGACACACAAACACAGTTAAGGGATAAATAAAAGAAAATGACAAAATTGGCCAGATTACATAAGTGGTTTTCACAATGTGCTGTTTCACAGGCAGAAATGTGGATCACTTGGTTGCTTTTCTGGAAACGTTGATCAGGATCTCCTTTTCAATTCACTCAGGTAAAGGCAGTAATAATTCTAATTTAGCTTTCTATTCATTTGGCTTCCAAAAACTGGTGTAGGGGATTAGACAGGGAGATTTCAAATCTTCATGCTGTGTCACCAGCTGTCAAACTCATCTCCATGGAAAACAGTGTTCAAAAGCCCAACTTCAACTACAGTCCAGCCCCGTTACACTTACTGACCACCTCCTCTTGTGGCCTCAAGTACTATTCAACATCTGCTATCTGCTTGAATGCATGGTCTCTTCCAGACTTGCCTGGACCAAGTTGTAGAGGTACGGTATTGGACTGGGGTGAACAAGATTAGAAATTACACGACCGTGTTTTCAAATAAACCTGTTGAATTATAACCTGGTGTTGTGTGATTTCTGACCTTGTCTGAACCAATTCCCAGATACTGACCTCATTAATGGCTATCTTCTGCTATTTGTTTAAACACAATGTTCTGCTCATGGTTGCTATGTCTGGATAATCCTTTAGATCAGGTATAAACCTACAGCTAATCTAACTAAAAAAAACTTGTTCCATCAGTTATTGTCCATTTACCACAAGCTGTTGCACAAAGTCATCTTCAGCTCACAATTCCCAGTTCATAGCTCCAAACCAAAACTGATAAAAGACTAAAAACAAAAATAATGAATAATCAACAAGAGTTCTAATACACATTACTCATTTGTGTTAACAAGGTGTAGAGCTGGATGAACACAGCAGGCCAGGC
>NC_063342.1:28445091-28526830 GCF_021869965.1 Rhincodon typus
TCTACACCTTGTTATCTCAGATTCTCCAGCATCGGCATTTCCTATTATCTCTTACTCACTTGTGTGGTGGATAGCACATCAGTTAGCTTGATAGCAGCATCCTGTTAGTAGTAACCACTGCTCATATTGTGACCCATGTAAACCTTCCTGGTCTTCAAACCTTTGAACCATTTTACTGTTCCGGGGTAATCTAAGGGACAATTTCCAGGTCCAGAGGTGACGGTCCTAGACACACTAATGAAATAGAAATAGCTATGATTCTGCCCAGGATGAACAATTCAGATTAAGTCTAATGAAGCTTGTCTCAACAACTGGATATGTGCAGAGGAAGGAGCAGATCAAAGCTGACACCAGTATGGTTACCAGTAAGTGCAGAAGAGAAAGCAGACTTAGTTTTAGTGAAAGAGCTTGAAGCCTACATGTCAAAAATCACAAAACATTTAGCAACTCCAGAAAGAAAACTGCAATTAAATACAGGGAAGTGTGATGTAAGAAGAATCCAGATAAGGAAATTCTGTTTGTAAAGCTGTTCAGATTATACACTGCAAAGAGCAATACTATACTGTACTATTCAGTGTGTATGCTGTGAACTATTCTGTTGCTTTATTGCTTGGAAAGTGCATAACATTCTTTCATTGTATCTTTCTTGAACAAGTGAGGTGTGACTGACAAAGGCTGCAATCTCATAGGGGCCTGAACAACCTGGGCTGTAGTGAGAACCTGGGAGGATTGTATGAACAGTTCAGCACATTTCCAGGCATCACGATGAGATTCTCATGAAGGAGTGCTGAGATGTCTGTTAACAGGGATTATTACTCATTAAAGTCACTTTCATTAAGGCTGATTCTTGCCTTATTATTATGCAAGTTTCTATGCCCAAAAGGAAGGTCAGGGTAGGTACCTGGCAACTCCAACTGATCGCCTTGCTCTTAGGACTACCATCCTGGATATCTGGCACCTGCAGCCTCTCAGGCAGCATGAACAGTTCCCCACATCTACAAATGCTGCTACATGACATATATCAGCTGCTTGGAACAATCATGACACATCACCTATTCATTAGCAGTGAACTGCTCCGCTGCAATCTGTACTTTTGTGTACACCCCCACTGAGAATCAGGCTAGCACTGGACGAGAGGGGTGTCATAGGGGCATGATAGGTCGCTATCTAGGCAAATTTTGGACAATAGTGTGAGAAAACTCACCAGTTCTCAGACCTGAAACCCTTAGTGAAACTCAATGAAAATGTCTACAGACAAATATAGTAAGATTCAGCCCACAGCGTTGAGATTTTCTGTGATAAAAGTTTAAATAAATAGCCTTCTTTATTTAAACACATGAAAGCCTGCTGCTTATGACTTTTAAATTGACCACACACTAATGGGAGTTTAATACACACAATGTGACCTTTTTATAAAGAAACCACACTCATCACAGACAGAAGGAGAGGATGTTAGGGGTCTCAGAGTATCACTCCTCCTTTCAGTAATACCTGTCTTTAATGTTGTCTTGCTGCTTCCTTTGCTGTCAAAATCTTCGCCTTCTTTAGTTCATTCTTCCAGTGATGTTCAGGTGCTTAGCTCTTCTGCAAGGTAAACATGCTCAAACCCATTTTGATATTATTACTGTCTGATATGAACATTTTGATATTATTCAAAAGTTCTCTTATTCTTTCAGCCTCATTCAGTATGTCTGTACCAGTTCTTTTCTCCAGCCAGTTTACTATAAGGTAATTTTTTAAAAACTACACTTAAAAATTGTTGATTTTCTTTTCTTTATCACTCAAAGTTTCACGTTCACAATTCATTCCTGACCAGACATGCCATTTTAATGACAGGATTCTCATTTCAAGCAGATATTTCTAAGAATATGGATAAATTTTGTAAAACACTTTTGACTTGTCTGAACCTTTTTTGAAATCTTGTTTTGATATTAGATATTATTGCGCTTTCTAGTTAACTGAATGAATATAATTGAGTGTTATAACTTACATGTGTTTATTCTGATGCTCTCTAACTCTCTATACTACTTTGAGGTGTTTTATATGCTTACCTTTATTGGTTAGTGCATTGAGTATAGGAGTTGGGAGGTCGTGTTGTGGCTGTACAGGAGATTGGCTAGGCCGCTTTTGGAATACTGCGTGCAATTCTGGTCTCCCTGCTATAGGAAGGATGTTGTGAAACTTAAAAGGGTTCAGAAAAGATTTACCAGGATGTTGCCAAGGCTGGAGGGTTTGAGCTACAGGGAGAGGCTAAATAAGCTGGGCTATTTTCCCTGGAGAGTCGGAGGCTGAGGGTGACCTTACTGAGGTTTATAAAATCATGAAGGGCATGGATAGGGTAAATAGACAAAGTCTTTTCCCTGGAGTGGGGGTGTCCAAAACTAGAGGGCATAGGTTTAAGGTGAAAAGGGATCTAAGGGGCAACTTTTCCCTGCAGATGGTGGTGCATGTATGGAATGAGCTGCCAGAGGAAATGGTGGAGACTGGTACAATTTCAACATTTAAAAGGCAACTGGATGGGTATATGAATAGGAAGGGTTTAGAGGGATATGGGCCACATGCTGGCAAATAGGACTAGATTTATTTGGGATATCTGGTTGACATGGATGAGTTGGACCGAAGGGCCTGTTTCTGTGCTGTAAATCTCTAATACTCCATGACTCTATGAGATGAACCATTCTTTTAATTCCTCTGAGTATGCAATCATTAATGAGGAAAAGACAATTCATTGAGAGAATACAGCTTTTCTAAGCACCTCAGGACTTGTTTGGAATTTCCTAGAAATTACCTGTGAAACCGCAATGTAAGTGGGGTATAATGCCAGCATTCAGTGAATTGGATCATATATAACTATGACTCTGTTTTCATGATTTAGCCATCTACACACCAATGTGGAAAATTGCCAGGTACATACTGTAAGCTAAAAGTCTGACAAATCCAAACTGGCCATTTATTATCCCATTGGCCTATTCCTAATCATTAGCAAAGTGATAGAATATGTCATCGATATTGCTCTCAAATGACACTTACTTAATAAGACTTGTCCACAGAATTCCAGCTTGAGTTATGCCAGGGGCACTCAGCTCCTGACATTATTTTGATGTGGTTCAAACAAGGGCAAAAGAGCTGAATTCTAGTGTTGAGGTGAGTGTGACAGCTGTTGATGTCTAGATCACATTTGACTGAGTGCGGCATTAAGGAGCCCTCGCTAAACTGAATCAATAGATGTCGGGGCAACTTCTCTGTGAGGTGAAGTCAGATCAACCAAAGTATGAAGAAGATTGTTGAAGATCAATTATTTCAGCTCCAGGATATCACTGAGTAAGTTTGTCAGGGTAGTGACCTAGGCCCAGCCAACTTCAGTAAATTCATCAATGACCTATATCTATCGTTGGGTCAAAAATGAGATGTTTGCTGATCATTGCGCAATGTTCAGCACTATTTGTAACTCCTCTGACCCTGAAGCTCATGTCAATATGCAGGAAGACCTGGACTCTCTCCAAGCTTGGGTTGAAAAGTGGTAAGCAACATCTATGCCAGATAAGTGCCAGGCAATGACCATCTCCAACCAGAGAGATTCCAAACATCACTCCTTTGACATTTAATAGCATTATCATAGCTGAATTGTCCCAGAATCAAGATCCTTGGGGTTACTATTGAACAGAAACTGAGCTGGATCAGCTGTACAAACACAGTACCTAGGAGAACGTGTCAGATGTTGAGAATTCTGTGATGAGTAACTCACTTTCTGTCTCTCTAATGCCTATGCCCCATCTACATGGCACAAGTAAGTAGTGTGATGGAATATTCTCCACTTTGATGCATGGGTTGACCTCCAACAACAGTCAAAAAATTTGATACCATCTATTAAAAAGCAGGCAACTTTATCGACATCTCAGCTAATACCTTCATGTGAACATATGAATAAGGAGCAGAACTAGGCCAGTCAACCCACTTGGTCTACGCCACCATTCAATAAGATCATAGCTGGTCCCTTTGTGTTTTGAATTCCACATTCCCATCTTTTCTTGATGTCCTTTCATTCTCATGACTAACAAGAATCTATCTGCTGTCATCTTACAATTGTTCAATGAGTTTTGCCTCCATTGCCTTCTGAGACAAACATTTTCAAAGTCACATAACCTTCTGATCTGGTAGAATCTGATATTTGAAGTCACATTCACTGACCTAGATGGCTGGCATGAGGTGACTGAACATTTTGCAGCACTGCACCCAGGTCCTTGAGGGTAGACTCTTGGTATTGCCTGGACACGCAAACTTCACAAAGTTTGTCTGGAGTAACTCCTGGCCGCCTGTGGATAGATGACAGCTTTCTTCCTCTCCAGCTTCAGCAGCAAGGCCAACGACCAGTTGGAAAATCTTGGAGCCCCGTGCTAGTCAATTTTGAGTATTCATTGTGATAGAAACCCTCCTTGAAAAGACTTCCAGTTCCATTTTTTTTAATCTCCTTTAAGAGGTGCAGGATGGCAGTAAGCAGGATGAACTATCTTTAATCCATAGTGGCATGAATCCATGACTTTGTGCTTATTGTTTAGGCATGCAACCAACCAAGAATGAGCTGAGAATTGGTAGCAAGCTACAATCATTTAACTTAGGAGGCAGCATGACACTTAACATGTTGCCAACATCAGAAGCAATTAGGTTAGGCTAATCCTGCATCCTGTATTCAAGGTCTGCCCAATTTCATAGTTTGAATGTTCAAAATTGTTCAGACTTGTTCAGAACATACACTATAGAAGGCTGTGATACTGTTACAATGTCTGCATATCTTAAGTATTCAGCAGGGTCTTGCATAATCTCGCATACTGCCGTTCTTGTTTTATTTTTAATAAATAATTGAAATCAAGTGGACGGCTGTAATGGAATAGATTTAAATCCGATTATAACACACAATACTTGACCCAGCATGCCATAATCTTATAATTAATGAATTTCACTGGAATAATTTCCACCTTCAGAATTTTCAAAAATTCATATTCAACTTTTATTGTTACAAAATCTAACTTTCACCAAATGTAATGAATAAAGGGCAACAGTTATTTTGTTCCATTATGAATTTGAATGCATTGGATATTCTTTCATGATAAATTCTTTCTTATTCTTCTTAGATTATTATTTTTTATCAGATTATTCTTTCTTACAGTAATAATGAGTTCTTCTTTATGCAGTCTGAGCAATCAGGAAGATGCCTACGTTACCTTATGATTATAATATAATCAGATTTGGGTATAAAGAGATAAAAATAAATCCTTTGCAGAGGACTTGTCATGTAACATCAAAGAGAGGAAGGCCAGAAAGTATAGGGAATATACAATGACAGCTGAGCTTAAATGAATGGTGGAGTGAGGGAAGTGGAGTGGGAAGGGAGAATCTAGAGGGTTATTGGTAACTGAGAGGTTTGGGAGCTTGTGTTCCTTAACACCTTTAAGATAGAGAAACTTTTCTTGTTAAGGTGTTAAATGTGATGAAGACTGTAACAGACTGCAGTCAATATGATCTTGTGAAAGAGAAATCATGTTTCGCCAACTCACTATCCAGGCTTGGAGATATATTGCCATTCCTTCAGTGTCATTGGATTAAAATTCTAGAATTCTCTCCTAACAGCACTGTGGGTGCACCTGCAGCAAATGAACTACAGCGGTTCCAGAAGGCAGCTCACCACCACCTTCTCATAGTCAACCAGGGATGGACAGGTAATAAATACTGGATGAAGTATTTCAGAGTTCTATGAAGAATTGACAAGTGCCACGGATAATGGGTAACTGGATGTACTGTACTTCGATTTCCTGAAATGACAATATGCCACATCAAAAGTGTGGGATCAGAATCTGTTCCGACTGGATGTTAAGAAATATGGAAAAGAACTTCAAAGCCCATGGTGTTGCAAATAAAATCCAGCCCTTAGCACAATTACGCAAAGGCGAGCTATGCTAAATGGGATTAAATTCAGACATTAACTCAAAGAAAGGCATGATTGAGAGTGATGTAAAAGAGGTGGGAAGTTGTGTTGCTGATTAGGAGGAATATCCCAGCTGTACTGGAGGAGGACAACTTGGAGGCCTTATCCAGCGAGGCCATATGGGTAGAGCTCAGGAATAGGAAGGTGCAGTTACTTTGATGGGATTGTACTACAGCAGCCTTCCAACAGCCAACTGGTGGCAGAGGAACAGATATTTAGATCTTATATTGAAAAGTGTGAAAAAAATAGCATTGTTGTTGTGAGTGATTTTAACTTGTCCATATTGACTGGGACTTGTTTAGTGCCAAGGGCTTTGATGGGGGAGAATATGTTAAGTGTGTGCAGGGCAGCTTTTTGAAACAACATGTAAATATTCCAACTAGAGAAGGGAACATACTGGGCCCCGTTTTGGGGAATGAGCATAGCCAGGTGATACAAGTTTCAGTGGGGGAGAATTTCAGGAACAGTGCCCATAATACCATCAGGTTTTAAGTTACTTGTGGATAAGGATAAGAATAGTCTCGGGTGAAGGTATTAAGTTTGGAGAAGGCTAATTACCACAATATTAGGCCGGAACTGGGGAATGTAGATTGAGGGTGGCTGTTGGAGGGTAAATCCACATCTGTCACGTGGGAATCTTTTAAAGGCCAAGTGATTAGAGTTCAAGACCAGCATGATCTTGTGAAAATGAAGAATAAGGATGGCAAGATTCAGGAATCTCGAATGGCAGGAGAAAATGAAAGCTCAGTCAAAAAGAAAAAGGAATCACAAATAACATTTAGGAAACTGAAGATAGACAGACCCCTTTAAGAATACAAAGATAGCAGGAAAGAACTTAAACAGGAATTAAGAGGGCTAAAAGGTCCCATGGAATGTCTTTGGCAAACAGGATTAAGGAAAATACCAAGGCATTTTATACATACATAAGGAACAAGAGGGTAGCTGTGTGTTTTGTGTTATTGTCGGCTTCCTCCAAAAACAGGAGCCGTTAAATGGGCTGTGATGAACTTTTGTCTTGAGTTTACTTATGACTTTTATCATTAATACAGGTACCACGGTAAGGTGACTTATAAAACTTTTCATTGTATTTTTCTTCTAAAAGTACACATGACAATGACTTCTAAATTCTAGCTCGTAAATGGGTAGATCCACTAAAGGAGTAAAGAGAGAATTTATCCATGGATTTGGAAGAAGTGGGTGAGATTAGCAATGGCTCATTGGTCTAGGGATATGATTCTCACATTGGGGATTGTACATTGCAGGCATGGGAGAGGTTCTGGGTTCCAAACCAAGACAAGTCCTGATTTCTGTGGGCAGCACGGTGACCTCACATCACCAGGGACCCGGGCTTATTCCAGCCTTGTGCGACTATGTCTGCTTCGGATATGCAAGCTAAATGGATTATCCATGGTAAAAGCAATGTCACAGGGATAGAGTAGGGGGTAGGTCTGGATGGGGTGCTCTTTGGATGGTTGGTGTAGACTTGATGGGCCAATGTCCTGCTTCCGCACTGTAGAGATTCTATGAAATATTTTGCATCAGTATTCACAAAAGAGAAGGACATGGTGAATGTTGAGGCTCAGGAGGGGTATGTTGATATTGTGATATATGCAAATATGAAAAAGGAGGAGATGTTGAGTGATTTAAAATGCAGTCAGGTAGACATGTCACCAGGATCTGATGGGATCTATCCCAGAATGCTAAGGGATGCTGGTGAGGAAATTGTTGGGACCTTGTACAAAGCCTTTGCATTCTCCTAGTCACAGGAGAAGTCCCAGAGGACTAGAGAATAGCCAAAGTTATTCCTTTGTTTAAGAGGGGTAACAGGGATAATCTGAGAAATTACAGGCTGGTGAGCCTTACATCAGTGGTACTAAAATTAACGGAGAAGATTCTTAGGGATAGGGTTTACTCACACATGGAAAAATGTCGACTTATTTGGAAAACACAGCATGGCTTTGTGTGGGTTTGTGTCACAAACTTAAATGAATTTTTTGAGGAAGTGACAAAGATGATTGATGAGGGGAAAGGGCGGTAGATGTTGTCTGTATGGACTTTAGCAAGGTCTTTGATAAGGTCGCTCATGGTAGGTTGATCCAAAAGGTGAAGTCACTTGGGACCTGTGGTGTACTGGTAAGATGGATACAAAACTGGCTTACTAAGAAGAAAGAGAATAGAGGTCTGACTGGAGATCTGTGACCAGTGATTTTCCTCAGGGAATAGTGCTGGGACCCTTATTTTTATAAAAGATATATAAATTTAGATGACTTGATTAGTAAGTTTGTGGATGACGCAAAGATTGGGTGAGCTGCGGTTAGTGAGGTGAGATTTAAAGTTTTGGCAAAGATCTGTAGCTCGGGTTGTGGGTGAGGTTGTTGACTTGCTCGCTGACCTGGCTTGTTCTCGTTCAGATGTTTCGTCAGTGTGCTAGGTGACATCATCAGTGGAGCCTCCAATGAAGCAATGTTATTCTACTCCACTTAGAATTTATACTGTCCGGTCCGTTATGGTGAGTAGTGTCATTTCCGGTTGTGACCTGTATGTGTTTGTACATGGAGTACAATTCTGTATGTTTATTGACTGAAGTGTGGGTGGGGAGCTATAACCACAAAGATGTGAACAGAACAGACTTCATGGCCGCTCTGGAGAATACATTAAAAGACAACAAACTCACAGACGAAACACAACAAGGCATCAGACAAACTATAATCCCCACAATACACGGAAGGAACAAAGGGGACAACCTGAACACAGCAGAGAGAAAAGCACTAGATAAACTCCATAAAAACAAGAACATCATAACTCTACCAGCAGACAAAGGGCGCATGACCATCATTATGAACAAACCAGACTATGTTAAGAAATAACAGACATTGCTCGCAGATACAACCACTTACCATCAGGTGGCGATAGACCCAATACCGCAGCTAGGTAATAGGATCACCCAGACACTGAAGCGAATGATGAATGCAGGGCAGATAACCACGACAGACTTCGTGAGAATGAAACCAGAAGGCACAAACACCCTCCGCTTCTATGGACTGCCTAAAGTACATAAACCAGACATCCCTGTCAGACCCATTGTTTCCCTACCAGGCACACCGTCACACAAATTGGCCAAGGACCTATAACAGAGATTGAAACACCTAGTAGACCTCTCTAATTTCAAATCTAGTGTTGATCTTGCTTTTGTACATCTCCTGTGCAGCCATAACCTTGTATGCCTCACTCTGTCTAAGCACCCTATGATCCATATATCCTTGTATATTATGATCTGCCTATATTGCTTGCCAAACAAAACTTTTCACTGTGCTTAGATACATGTGACAACAATAAATCAAATCAAATCAAAACGTTCAATTCCTGTTGTAATAAAGGATAGCATTCAATGATTTTGTGCTGTACCCATATTGTAAATTTTAGTGAATCATGCATCCAAAAATGTAAATCGCTCTGCAACTGATAACTGTGATAACTGACCACACGGTCCATATCAAAAAGCACTTGTGACCAAAACAGATTCTATTGACTGCTCAGTAACTCTCACCCCCAGATATTAATGACACACTGGGTCATCAGATCATAGTAAGCTTCACAAGAGATTACAATGCTTTACTTTTGCTCATCCAATCTTGACACAGGAGCGTGGTAACGTCACACTATAACCCCTGTATTCAAGAGAAGGGAGGGAAACAGAAGAAAGGAAACTGTATGCCAGTTAGCTTGACATCTGTCATGGGGAAGTTGTTATAATTGATCTTAAAGGAAATTATGACTGGGTAATTAGAAAAACTCAAGTAAATGGGAAGAGTCACAGTAGATTTATGAAAGAGTAATCACGTTTAACTAATTTATTGGAGTTCTTTGAAGGAAGAAATTACACTGTGGATAAAGTGAGGTCTATAGACATACAGTTCTTGAAATTCCAGAAGGCATTTGAAAAAGTAAATATTAAAGTTTACTGTGCAAAATAAGAGCTCAGTGTTTAACATGACAGCATGAATAGAAGACTAGCTGGCTGGCAAAAATCAGAGTGTATGTATAAATGAATCATTGTCCATTTAATGGTGTCCTGCACAGGTCTATGCTGGGCCTCAACTTTTTACAATTTACATTGATGACTTTGAGGAGAGGAGAGAAATCATGGCACCTAAATTCTCAGACAGCAACAAAATAGATAGGAAGATAATTTGTGAAGAAGGCATAAGGAAGTTGCAAATGCAGATTGGTTAAATGAGTAGGCAAACATCTGGCATGTGAAATATCATGTCGGTAAATGGGAAATTTCATGATTTGGTAAGAATTAAAAAAAGAGTATTTTGTTAAATGGAGAACAACTACAGATTTTTGAGTTGCAGAGCAATTTACATTTTTGGATGCATGATTCACTAAAATTTATGATATGGGTACAGCATAAAATCACTGAATGCTATCCTTTATTACAACAGGAATTGAACGTTTTGATTTGATTTGATTTATTGTTGTCACATGTATCTAAGCACAGTGAAAAGTTTTGTTTTGCAAGCAATATAGGCAGATCATAATATACAAGGACATATGGATCTTGGGTGCTTAGACAGAGTGAGGCATACAAGGTTATGGCTGCACAGGAGATGTACAAAAGCAAGATCAACATTAGATTTGAAATTAGACAGGTCTATTCTGCAGTCTAATAACAGCAAGAAAGAGGCTGTTCTTGAACCTGTTATTACATGTGTTCAAGCTTATGATCCTGGGCAGAGCAGTTACTCTATCAAGCCATTATACACCCAGATAGAATACTTTCTATGGTGCGTCTGTAAAAGTTGGTGAGGATCCTTGTGGACATGCTGAATTTCCTAAGCTTCTTGAGGAAGAAGAGGCATTGTTGTGCCTTCTTGACCATCGCATCTACATGGGAGGTCCAGGACAGGTTGTTGGTTATCATCACTCCTAGGAACTTGATGCTCTCGACCCTCTCCACCTCAGCTCCACTGACGTAGATAGCAATGTGTCCTCCTCCTTTCCTGCTGAAGTCAATGATCAGTTCTTTTATTTTGCTGACATTGTGGGAAAGATTGTTATCATTTCACCATGACAGCAAGCACTCTATATCCTTTCTGTAGTCTGACTCATCATTGTTTGCTAAATGGCCTACAACGATGGTGTGTCAGCGAAATTGTAGATGATGTTTAAAGTACGAATATCATGCTTTAGTTATATATGAGACAGCTCAGGTACCGTGTACAGGTTTGGCCTGCTTATGTAAGGATATTTGTAGAGGTATTGGAAGTGGTTCAAAGGAAGTTTATGAGGTTGTTACCTGGAATTAGTAGGTTGTTTTATGAGAATAACTTGGACAGGCTACAGTTGTTTCCATTGGAGTCTAGAGGAGTGAGGGCTGACCTAGTTGAAGCCTGTAAGCTCCTGAATAGACTTGACAGAGTGGGCGTGGCATTTTTTTCTCTTAGGGGTGAATCCAGCACTTGGGGTCTATTCTGGCCAATCATATACCTTCTCTATGTTAGGCTTAAAATAAAAAAATGCATCAACCACGTTTTATTTAATAAACAGTAAATTATTGATTTATAATATGGTGAAACTTGTACAATGAATATGCAGAGCTGCTCATCAGAAATGTTTACCTCTCTAAAATACTCAAAAGACATATGCAAGCTGTTGTCTGGTCCCAACAGCTTATCCACCAAACAAAGGAGGGGCCCAGACAGAAAGGCACCAGGTCCTGCTACGCAAAGGAACAAACAGTAGCAAGCCATTGAAGGGCTTTGGCCTGAAATGTTAACGTACCTGCTCCTCGGATGCTGTCTGACTTGTACTGCTTTTCCAGCCTCACACGGAAAGACAGTAGCAAGCCGTAGAAATAATTGACAACGTTTCAAACTATTAAGCAAGTCTCCCTGATTGGCCAAAACTATAGAAAGTTCCAGAAAACTATCCAAAAAGGTATAAAAACAGGGTTCGCCTGCAGATCGAGCTGTTGCACCTTTTGGAGACTTTCCGAAGAGACCGGCACGGCAAAGTGCAGAGACCAGCTAACCGTAGAGAGAGAGAGAGAGAGAGAAGGCAACTTCGCAGTTCCACAGATGGAGAGAGTATGAGTGACTGCAAGCTACTCAGGACATATTTTAAGTTAAAGGGGTGAAATAGGATAAAAAATATATTGTTTAATATTAAAGGCTGTTGTAACTTTGTTCCTAAGAAAGTTGGGACTGTTTTGCATTGGTACCGGCTTGTGTTCATATTGAATTGACAGCTTCTGTATTGTGGGATGCCTTAGCGAATTTATAACATTCTGGTCAGAGTTGTCTAACTTGTTTAAGGAGGAGCTAGACAACATTGGTAAATGCCATAAGATCATGGGGAACCAAGGGCTGTCCATAGAGATGTCCATCATTGATTGTGTATTGACAGGATTGGATGTATAGATTGGGGGGACATGACTAACAATTACATCAGTGTTACATGTAATTATTGTAATGTGAAATGTATAGAAATGCTGTACTAGAGTGGGAGCACCAGTGTGTTCAGTGGGCAGTGTTCTAGGAACCTCTCCCATGTTGCATGGTAAAGAGCTCTGAATAAAGATCAATTGTTTGCCAACTCTCCTCTTTGACGTCTCTCCCCAGCAATTGGCACTGCAAGCAGGGTACTGCACCGGTCTGTTAACGACTTTGTGGGTCCTAATTGAGTGAGCATGTTTAATATTACCACCTTGAGGCAGAGGGCAAGCTCCACAGTTAATCCTGGCTGTAAGTTGCAGCATGAAAAGGACTAAGAGGGAGAAAGGAGTGTGATGTGTTCAGTCGACAATCAATAGACCCAGTCCGCACCAGGTAGGTGTTGAGTACCACAGCAGGATGCCTTGACAGAAAAGCGCGCTAAGGATGGCATAAGACTACGGTAGCCGGAAAGGATCCGGAAGGGATCTTGTCTAAGGACAAAGATAAAATAATATGTCCAAAAGGGTCGTTGGTACAAAGTGCACTGGATCTCAATCAGAAGCTGATCATGAAGATGATCAGGAGGGGGTGTGACCCTGTTGCCCCAATACCAAAGCAGAAAGCTTGGTGGAAGGGAAATGCTAAATGTGAGAAAGCGATTGTAATTCTGACAGCCCTCGTCAGAAATATGGCCAGTGAGAGACGGGAACTGTGAGGGTGGCAGCTCTCAAATGTGAGAGTTTAAAGCCGAAAGGCTGGATGGTGGCCACTGTAGGGGAGGTACCCATTATTACCCTGCTCTACTCAGAGGGCAGTGAGGGCAATGACGTTGACTGGAGTGGGTTAGAGAACAAAGTGTACGTGTACTGACATAGGAATGGTAATGTGTGGGATGACCTGCCTTCCTATAAATCAGAAAGACCTGCACCTATAGCTCCTCTCTGGCCTATAGTTAAAATATTGAAGAAATAGGCAGGGGAATCCACAGGAGAGGAAGGAAATTAACCTCGAATATTTTATTCCAGCAAAGAGGCAAGTGTTACTGAATGAATTGACCAAAGCTAATTGGTTAAAGCTAATTGGAACATCACAAAGCCACCTTGTTTGCAAAGAGTGGTAAAAAGAAATGAGAAACAAAGAAGATAAGGCCTAAAAACAAATTAATTAGCACTTTGAGCTCATGTGTAATTAATAGAGAAATTCTACAGTCAGTGAATATTTGTCACAGCCGAGATTTGTGGAAGCATTTATTAAACCATAAGACCATAAGACATAGTAGCAGAAGTTAGGCCATTCAGCCCATCGAGTCTGCTCAATCATCAAGCATTCAATCATGGCTGATAAGTTTCTCAACCCCATTCTCCTGCTTTCTCCCCATAACCCTTGATCCCCTTGACAATCAGGAACCTATCTATCTCCATCTTAAATATACTCCATGTCCTGGCATCCACAGCCTTCTGTGGCAGTGAATTCCATAGATTCACCACTCTCTGGCTGAAGAGGTTTCTCCTTACTTCCGTTCTAGAAGGTCTTCCCTTTACTCTAAGACTGTGCGCTCGGGTCCCGGTCTCTCCTACCAGTGGAAGCATTTTCCCATCAGCCACTCTGTCCAGACCATTCAGTATTCTGTAAGTTTCAATTAGATCCACCCTCATCTTTCTAAACTCCATCGAGTACAGACCTAGAGTTCTCAAACGTTCCTCATATGTTAAGCTTTTAATTTCTGGGCTTTTCATTATGTGACTGTGTGTTATATAACTGCTGGTTCTGGAATATGAAACTATTGTATGTTTCATTTTCTTTCCAAGCAAAAAATAAACAAAAAGTTAAAAACTGCAATCAGAAGAAAGTAAGAAAGTGTTCGTAAGTGAGACAGAGAGAGAGACACCAGCTTTTTGTGCTGTGGTTCCTGAGCTGAGTGTTAACTCTTCATGATCTGGTTTGTATGCACCTTCGTTCATTGGTTGTTAAATGTGGTCTTGTGTTATATGTATGTTTTTGTTCCCTGGAACTTGAGATCTGAGAATACTTAGAGTTTAGTTTGCATTTTGGGAATGTTTGGTGATTTGAAAGACTGGCTGCATCAATGTGGACATGTATGGTTAATGTAATGTACCTTTGAGGAATGAGCAGTGATTGTCTAAAAGACAAGCCTGCCATGCAATGTTGATTTAAAATTTGTTTCTTAAAGCACAGTAAAAATTTACCTCTTGGAATTGGCTACAGTTGATTAAAGTTAATTGAAGAAGAAAACAGTTAACTCAAAGGACATAACTTACCCCCTCCTTCTCAAAATAATGTACTTTTTGTGTTGTGTTTAGTTTGAGGGAAGTCCTCGATAAATGTTTAATCTCAGAACCTGTATGTTTAAATACCAAATACTATTTTAACTAATGGGTGAATCTTTAATTCCAGTTGATAAAATTTTCTTGTCTTAAATCCTTTCTGGTGTGAAAGTATTCAAGTAATGTGGAAATTGGAATTTTGGAAATGCAATTCTCTTTGAACAGAATTACCTAATGGTATGTTCTAAAATCTGAGAAAACTGATATCAAAGAATTTAAAAAAAGAGCAGAATGTAACAAAGGAAGTAGGCTGTTCCTTCAATCAGAAATGAATTCTAACACAAGACTCTTATTTTTGTACAGGAGAAAGAGAGGCTTTTGACACAATTACATTCAGGATTGTTTACCTTGCCCCCTTTAAATCAACAGTAAACCACTACTAATTAACCCCTTCTGCTTGAAGTGGAATGGATGGATACTGTTTTGTTACGGAAAATGGCACAGAACATTTGGGTGATTCACTATTCCTCTTTTACTGCCTGGAGAGTTAACACAGCAAAATTAGGTTCGAAGCTTTAAATATTCAACCACGCCAAACTTTTGAGTCGGAACAAATGACAGCTATTTTTCTAAATAGCACACTAGATGCAAGTTTAGCCAGAAAAAATGTTTAAATCACTTAAGATTCTTGCAATCTATGACAGCAGAATAGGTGTGACACTCTTCTAGCTGTTTGGCAATTTCTGTTGTGGGAGACCTGAACGTTCAAAAGCACAAGAGTTTTGCTATGGATACAACTGGAATAGTACATGTTAATGGCTGATTGCTGCAGGTAAAAGCATGTACAAGTCAAGACAAAGGTTCTATTTATTTCAGATTCAGTTTGAAATGAATTGTTTTTTGGTCCCTTTGGAAATGATTGTAAATTAGTTAATTCTGCAGTGCAGCTAAAATGCCATTCAGCCTTCTTGTCCTCTGCTTTAGGTGAAACTGTGAATGCCTTGAACAGGGTGCAGAGAAGGTTTACTAGAATGTTGCCTTATCTGGCAGGATTTAGTTATAAGGAGAGATTAACTCAGGTTATTTTCAGTGGAAAGACGGAGGCTGAGAGGTGACCTGATAGAGGTCTACACAATCATTCGAGGCATAGATAGGTTGGATAGTCAGAGGCTTTTTCCAAGGGTGGACAGGTCAACTACAAGACAAAATGCAAACCTTACACATCTGACTGTTCAAAAAAACATCAACCTCCTTATATTCACTCTGCACAAAGATCAAAGTCTGCGAACACACAATTATATTCAACTAAAGCAACAGTTATCAAAATTGTGGAATTTTCCTGCCAGTATCAACACAGTTTTTGGAATTTTCTGCAATTATTCCACAAGGAAAATGGTACAGTTTCTGTGGAAAACATGTTTTCTGTCCTGAGCCACTGCTTTTGCCTATAGCGCCCCTTACCAGAAGACTTGCTGTCATTGCATGTACAGTCCCTGGTGCTGTGAGGAATTGAGCCATTGTGCTGCCCTATATGCAAAGCTAGCTGCTAATAAACTTCCAGCTGTGTGATTCAATACAAATGTGGCTCTCTGGTAAATGTTACCCAGGCTAACATATAGAAAACCACATTGCACATCAGAGCTCTTTTGCTCTTACACTTTAAGGAACCTGTTCACTGCTCTTATTGGTTATATCTGGAATTTTATGCATATGTCTTAGCATTTACAGAAATATGGCTGAGGGAGGGACAGAACTGGCAGGTCAATATTTCAGGATACAGATGCTATAGGAAGGATAGGGGGAGGCAAGAGAGGAGGGGGACTTGTGTTTTTGGTTAGGTAGAACATCACGACTGTACGGAGAGAAGACATTCTTGAGGGTTCATTCACTGAGTCTGCATGAGTAGAACGGAGAAATAAAAGCGGGGGTGTGTGTGTGGAGATTATTTTTAGACCATTTTACTGTAGACCCCCAGTAGTCAGCAGGAGATTGAGAAGCAAAAAAATGTAATAACAACAGGTAGCTGCAAGAATAAAAGGGTTGTAATAGGAGGGGATTTTAACCTTCTTAACATCGACTGGGACTGTCATAGTGTTAAGGGCTTGGATGGAGTGAAATTTGTTAAGTATGCTCAGGAAGACTTTCTCATGCAGTATGCCGATGGCCTACTAGAGAAAGCACAAAATGTGACTTCCCGTTGGGAAATAAGCAGGGCAAGTGACAAAAGTGTTAGTAGGGGAGTACTTTGGGACCAGTGACCATAATTCCATTAGTTTTAAAATAGCTATGGAAAAAGTTAGGCCTGGTCCATAAAGTTCTAACTTGATAGCCTTAGATGGGAACTTTCAAACATTGATTGGGGGATTCTGTTTGCAGGCAAAGGGGCATCTGTTAAGTGGAAGGCTTTCAGAAGTCAGTTAATGAGGGTTTTGGATGAACATTTTCTTGTTAGAGTGAATGGTAAGGCTGGCATTTGTAGGGAACCTTGGATGATTAGAGATATTGAGGCCCTAGTCTTGAAAAAGAAGGAGGCATATGACATATATAGGCAGCTGTGATCAAATGAATTCCTTGTGGAGTATAGAGGGTGTTGGAGTACATTTCAGAGAGAAATCAGAAGGGTCAAAAGTGGACACGAGATGGCTTTGGCAGATAAGATAAAGGAGAATCCAAAGAGATTCTACAAGTACTTGAAGGACAAAAGAGTAACTAGGGAGAGAATAGGGTCTCTTAAAGATCAACAAGGTCACCTACGTGCGGACACACAAGAGATGGGTGAGATCCTAAATGAATATTTCTTGTCAGCAGTTACTGTCAGGAAAGGTATGGATGCTAGGGAACTTGGGGAAATGAATAGTGATGTACTGAAGAGTGTCCACATTACAGAAGAGGAGGTGCTGGAAGTCTTAAAGTGCATTAAGGTAGACAAATCCCCAGGACCTGATGTAGTGTATCTCAGGACATTGTGGGAGGCTTGGGAGGAAATTGCAGAACCCCTCTTGGAAATATATCATCGACAGCCAAGGGTGAAGCGCCCAAAGATTTCAGGGTGGCCATTGTTATACCATTATTTAAGAAAGGCTACAGGGAAATGCCTGGGAACTACAGATCTGTTAGCCTAATGTCTGTGGTGGGTAAGTTGTTAGAGGGGATTCTGAGAGACAGGATCTACAGGCTTTTGGAGAGGGAAGGACTCATTTGGGATAGTCGGTATGGCTTTGTGCATGGGAAATCATGTCTTATGAATTTGATTGATATTTTTGAAGGGGTGACCAAGAATGTAGATGAAGGCAGTGCAGTAGACATTATCTACATGGCTTTGAAGGACAAAAACAAGGCCTTTGACAAGATACTGCATTGTAGGTTGTTGAGTAAGGTTAAATCTCACAGGATAGAGGGAAATATAGCCAATTGGATACAATATTGGCATGACGGTAGAAGACAGAGGGAGATGGTAGAGGTTGTTTTTCAGACTGGTGTCCTGTGACCCGTGTTGTGCCACAGGGGTCGGTGCTGAATGCACTGTCATTTGTCATTGGTATAAATGAGTTAAATGAGAATTTTTAAAGTTTGCAGATGACACCAAGATTGAGGGTATTGTGGACAGTGAAGAAAGAATGCAGTGAGATCTTCATCAACTGGGCCAACAGGCTGAGGAATGGCAGATAGACTTTAATTTAGATGAATGCAAGGTGTTGCATTTTGGTAAGTCAGACCTGAGCAGGACTTACACAGTCAATGGTAGGGCCATGAGAAGTGTTACAGAGCAAAAAGATCGAGGTGTACAGGTTCATAGCTCCTTGAAAATGGAGTCACAGGTAGACAGGGCAGTGAAGAAGACTTTCAGCATGCTACCTTATATCAGTCAGAGCATTGATTATAGGAGTTGGGATGTCGTGTGTGGCTGTACGAGACCTTGGTGAGGCCACATTTGGAATACTGCATGCATTTCCAGTGGCACTACGATAGAAAGGAAATGATTAAACTAGAAAAAGTGCAGAAAAGATTTATTACGATGCTATGTGAACTGGAAGGTTTGAGTTATAAGGAGAGTTTGGATACGTTGGGACTTTTTTCCCTGGAGCTTAGGAGACTTTGGGGTGAACTTACAGAGGTATATAAAATCATGAGAGGCACAGATAAGGTAGATAACCAATAGCTTTTCCCCATGGTCAGGGAATCTAAAATTAGAGGGTATAGGTTTAAGGTGAGAGGGGAGAGGTACAAAAAAAGCCCAGAGGGGCAATTTTTTCACCCAGAGGATGGTGAGTGTCTGGAATGGCCTGCCAGAAGAAGTGGTGAAAGTGAATACAGTTTTGTTATTTAAGAAACATTTGGACAGGTACATGGATGGAATACGTATGAAGGGGTATGAACCAAATGCAGGCAAATGGGATTAGTTTAAATTGTGGCATAGGCAAGTTGGGCCAAAGGGCCTGTTTCCATGCTGTAGACCTCTATGACTCAATTTGCATTTCAAGTGTTTCTATTTTACACCACAGATCTTTACTTATTGTGCGTTTTTGAGACATGTAGGGAAGTGGTTAGAATGTTGTGTCTTTTCCATTCTTACAAGTTTAAGTTTTTGAATCGTTAACATAACCTTAACCTTTACAAAGTTAATTCTGGTTATCTCTATCCTTCTGACTCCGGTGTGTATTGATTGGGGACAGTTATACACAGTGTTTACCATAATTCAACAAACCTGACAGCAGATGGACATTTGAGGATCCTGGCAATTCCAGGGATTCCTTTGCAGGCCTCACATTGTTCAGGGTGTCCTGTTTAACTATGCATTAAAATATAAAGAACTCAATGACAGGAAAGGAGCAAAACAGATGCAGGAAGATGGATGAAGAAAGTTAAACGGGCAGGAAGTCAATGTTCAGTTTTTTGGAAACCGGTTGAAGTTCAGACATTAAATTAGCGGGAAGTTGCAGGTAGGTTAGCCTTCCTGACAATGAGGGTGCGCTATCTGTGAAAAAGAGAGCACGGATGGCTCAGAGGCAGCAGTAGTGAGGCTGCATCCTACCTGCCTCCAGCTCAGACACTGACACCTCGGGTTAGGGGTTGGGGGTGGGTAGGGGAAGGTCTTTTATGGATATTAGAGATGGGAGCACCAGCGACGGGGCACTTTTCAGCCAAAGAAGAAATGCCCGAAGTTGCTGGCACTGTGAGGACTGCTGGAGATCAGGCCCTCAGTCGGTCCCAGCTAGGAAGGGAGTACATGGTGCTGCCGATCAGGTACGCCATGCAATTGTACAATTAGAGGTAGGGACAGCAGGCAGGTTTGTGGGGGATCAATGACCCCCCATAGCCCAATGGCTGCAGGAATGCAGTATTGTCATATGGACACTGCTCTTCACCGGGCATGTGATTTTCTGCCTGTCTCCATGGACAGGTTGGCAGATGCCATGGAGAGCCTGGTCCAGCCCTGTCTGAGCCTGAACGATATGCAGACAGACCTGCACACCATCGCCCTAGTCATTGGCTCTCAACACCCCAGTTACGTGACAGGAGGATGATTTACCCTGAGCTTATTCCTCCTTCCTCACAAGGAGACTGGGCAGTGCCAGTAGGCACCCAGCCAGAGGAGGAACCACAGACAGGTCCCCCAGAGATCTCTTTTCTCAATGCTCCAGAGGTGACAGGCCTTCCACCTCCACCTCGCCTGACAGTCTCAGACAGTGTCGGGTCAAACCCAGAAGGGAGCACATGCATCTGGCAAGGACACCCTCAGCATGTTTGGGCCCTTTAGACACAAATACTCCTACCCCAAAACTCCAAGGCCAATGGGTTCTGCTGTTTGGCAGGCTCCCTCCACTCCAACTGATGACTGAGCCAGAGATTGCCCCAAGACATGGTGAGAGGGAGGGGGAGAAATAAGAAGACCCTCTGAGAGCACATTTGTGACACTGTGTTGTGAATACACGCTCACGTTTGTAAGTCTGTGTGTTTCACCTTCACTGTATAGGTGTGTGTTTACTGGTGTTGCCCTTTGATGGGTCCCAATGGGTCCTATATAGCCTGAAGTTGCAGACAGCCCCTCACAGTTAGCAACACTCACCCTGTCTACTCCCAGTGCAGTCACAGCCATTTTCATTTCCATTGTGGTTTACAAAATGATGGAAGAATGCAATGTTAGGAGATGTGGTGACTACATACAATAATTTCCTTTTAATAAGAATTTCACTGCTGCCTGGCAAGTATCTCAACTTGGCTCCTGGATCTCTGTTGAAAAATGCCAGTAGTTGCTCCTGATGTCAAGAAAGGCCTCATTGGACATTTCACATGATTCTCCCAGATTTCCCACCAGAGCCCATATCGTTCAGGGCCTGGCAAGATTCTGCTCAGAATTTCATTCCTGATAATGAAATAGTGACTTTTTTTTTCGGTGTGGCTGTGTCATCAGCACCAATAATATAACAGAAACCAAGGGTGTTGATTTAGTAAAACCGAAAGAACTGTAGATGCTGTAAATCAGGAACAAAAACAGAAAAGCTCAGCAGGTCTGGCAGCATCTGGGAAGAAATGATGTGGAGTTACCAGTGTTGGACTGGGGTAGACAAGGTCAGGAATCAAACGACACCAGGTTATAGTCCAACCTGTTGAACTATAACCTGGTGTCATTGATTTTTTTTCTTCAGTGTCAGAAATCACGAGTTAATGTTTCAGGTCCAGTTATCCTTCCTCAGAACTGAGAACTTGAGTTCTGAGGAAGGGTCACCAGACCTGAAACCTAAAACATTAACTCTGATTTTTTCTCGGCAGATGCTGCCAGACCTGCTGAGCTTTCCCAGCAATTTCTGATTTTGTTCCTGACGTTGGTGTGTTATTGAGTAATAACTTTCTGACCTCAGTTTAAATTGTTTGTTGTTTACGTTTTCAAATGCTGCAGAACATTATTAAATGCTGGAATAATTAAGTTTCTCTAGGGCAAGGTGTGCTAAAGTTTAACAGACATGTGAATTCAGGATCTAATTCCTGCTGTTTGCTTAGATTCTAAAAAAAGCCTTCATTATCAAAAAGAAGATTGTGGATGAGAACTTAACCCTATTTCTCCCTATCACCTGATCACCAAACTGCCATTCTTAGCCCACTGTTTGTTTAAATTGTTAGCATTCCCAACTCCTTAAGTTCAAATCCATGCCAATTAAAATCTTCCATTATCACACCTGCCTCAAAAATGCATACTTGAACCCTCTTTACTTGAAAAATTGAAAGAAGCCAACTGTATGCAATATATATTTAAATAACACTGAAACAGCAGCATGAACGTGAGACAGTTCAAGGGAAACCTCAGACACAACTGTTGTCTTGATTTTTAAGCAATCAACTTCTGGTGACAGAATATAGGATTTTAGAAGAATTTTATTTGAGGGACGTAAGGAGAGATCTGCCTCAGTTATTAGACCAAAGTAAAGCTCTAAAGCACACAGAAAAGTTGAATATCTTATGTTATTTGCATCCTCTTATCCACATTCAAATCCTTCTTGATACATAAAAATAAAACAGATATCCCTCTGACTCAGAGGGTCATGTGAAATGGCCTCCTTCACCCAGTCAGGGAGTGAACAATCAATCTTACGTAGAGGTTGCTGTCTCTTCCCTTAAAAGTGTCTGTCCTACACTGTTTCCTCTCAAGGCCCTCTTAGAACGTTCTCATTAATGTTGTCTCTTGTTTATGTAGGTGCCTGCAGGGATCCTCCTGACACAAGTCTCTAAGCTGCTTGAGCATCAATCTATGCAAAGTTGAAAAAAAAATCAAAAGAACTGTGGATGCTGTAAATCAGGAACAAAAACAAAGTTGCTGGAAAAGCACAACAGGTCTGGCAGCATCTGTGAAGGAGAAAACAGAGTTAACGTTTCGGGTCCGGTGACTCTTCCTCAGAACAGTTGAGTATGGTCTGAGTATGCAAAGTTGAAACCTGCCTTCTACTTATAGTAAGGAAGAATATTTAGAGTATTAAAATCTAAGTACCTTAAATAGTACCCACATTTGGCACCATGGCCTAAGGTAGCCAATACCTGGGTGTCATCCCTGTCCTTTACGCTCCACCACCCGTCAATACCTGCCAGGATACTTGCTTAGGTTTGTAAAGGCAAAGGGTTAAACCGTCTGTGATATTAGGTCCTTCAGTCGAGGCCACTGACCTAATTGTCCTGGTTTCTGAATCATCACCGCCATCTTCTGTATAATCTCCTGGTGCCATAAGCCAGGCATGTTATTTGTGAAATCCAAGGCATGGGAGACCATCTAATCCATGGGTGAATTTGGGCATTTGATCCATGATTCCATAGTTCCTTCCACACTGTTCTGCATTTATCTCTGCCTCTATATCATGCAGGAATTGTTGTTTCTAATCTCCTGTTGAGGCTGTTTGCAGAGCTTCCACACACAGTGTTTCACTTACTCACTCACTGGTCCTTGCTCCTTACTCCAGTTGTTACTGCAGACACTAATCCCTGGGCAAGCAGCTGTAGCCTCCTTAGTGGCTTAGTGATTGCTCAATCCAATGTGGGCTGTGATCTGGATTAATGCTGCTTCTAACAGTACCTTCACAGCTTGCACTAAATCTTCATTATTGTGTAATTTTTTATAAATAGAATCTTTACAGTGTGGAAACAGGCCATTTGGCCCACAAAGTCCACACCAAAGACCATCCCACCCAGACTCACCCCCACAGCCTATTCCTGTAACCCTGCATTCCCCATGGCTAATCCACTAACCTACATATCCTTGGACACTATGGAGCAATTTAGCATGGCCAATCCACCTAACCTGCACATCTTTGAACTGTGGGAGGAAACCAGAGCACCCAGAGGAAACCCACACAGACACGGGGAGAATGTGCAAACTCCACACAGACAGTTGCCGGAGGGTGGAATTGAACCCAGGTCCCTGACACTGAGGCGGCAGTGTTAACCAATGAGTCACCATGTACATCTTCTTTAACTCCAAGCTTCCATATAATTAGGTATTATCTTAACGTTGCATTTAATGTCTGTATAGGGGTTAACTTACTGAATCACAGAAGTCTTACAGCACAGAGGAAGGCCATTTGGCTCATCATGCCCGTGTCAGCTGTTCAAATGAGCATCATTACCTATTGCCAATCTTTCCATACACTTTACATTGTTCTTCATCAGTTCATTGTTGAACCCTCATGAATACTTGAATGTAGTAAGACAGTGTGTGTTGTGGTTGGTTGGCTCGCTGAGCTGGTTCGTTATTCCACAGATGTTTCATTACCCTGCTGGGTAACATCATCAGAACAACAAACCAGCTCAGTGATCCAACCAACCACAACGTCCTCAGCCTGAGCTACAAATCTACTCTAAAAACTTAGACACATTGTGTGAGGTAATCTGTACTGAAAGTTTCAATTTGATTCAAGGTTCCCTTTTTATTGGCACTTAAACAGAAATGCCTTAATTATCAAATCAAATGAATTTAGAAGATCCTACGATTCTCTCTTTCCCTGTATAATTTGCTGTTTTCAAAATCAGTTCCTCTATGGATTGTGTAAAAGTATGCTTTTTTTGCTGTTCTGGTCAAAAGATCAAAAGTTGGCAGGTATGTGTATCCTTCCAACTGAGTCCCAATGTGGTGGTCAAGTCATGCAGTCTAGTTCTATTAAAATATTCTTGGTCAAGGGCACATGTATCTTCAAAACAAAGTTGTAAGTTAATTTGTTTCTCTTGAAATATCCCATTTAATTATACCTAACATGGGATTATTAACATTTAATGTTGTCATTTTCCTGTCACTATCCAATTAAAATATTCTCACAATATTCTCAAACAGAAAATACATTCTTGTTTGAATACAGAAACTAAATGTTATCCCATGTTTCTGTTTTACAATTTAGGTATTTCAGGTTTCCTAGAGTAACTTGCTAAATTTCTTTAAATATTTCCTTTCTCAAATTATTCCAGATTCAAACTAAAGGGTTCCCTTTAGTACTTCTCACCTCCCTGGAAGCTACTTCTGTGTGTATTCAGCCTTGCTCTTAACTGAAAATTTTAATGTTTACAACTGATACTAAACCTTTAGCACCACCCAACATTTGCCGATTCTTGTAGGGGTGCAGCTATTCTGTGGAGCTTTTCAAAAACCTCCTACAATAATCAAATAATTCCATTACCTGTCTTGCACATTCACTGGCCTTGGCAGTCCATTGTGTCCTTTTGACTGTGAAGAAGTTCTCATTTCTTTGTTCAGGATGGCTTTAAACCCAACTCATCCAGTAGGTCATTGATCTCCTTAACAGCTTCCAGGTGCTCACAGGATCATCCATATATGACATTATCCTGCCGCATCATGTATTTTTCCCATTGAGTGCTTAAAATAGCAACTTTTATCAAATTATATATCAATCCCAATTTCAGAAATAATCCTGTACAGGCTTAGAGATAGTAGGAACTGCAGATGCTGGAGAATCCGAGACAACAAAGTGCAGAGCTGGATGAACACTGCAGGCCAAGCAGCATCTGCTCCTACGATGCTGCTTGGCCTGCTGTGCTCATCCAGCTCTGCACCTTGTTATCCTGTACAGGCTCACTGGTTTTAAATGGTTCTTTTTAGATTAGAGACCCAAGCGATCAGAGTTAGTTTAAGGTTCTCGCATTTTCAAAGCCTTTAATCAAACTTGGATGTCTGCAAGTTTCCAAAATCACACACCTCAATCAATATGTAGCTGTACCTACTAAAGAAGGGACAAAACTCAACCTTCTCATTGGAAATAAGGCAGAGAAACTGACTGAGGTGATAATGGGGAAGCATTTTGGAACCAGTGATCATAATTCTATTAGTTTTCAAATAGTTATGGAAAAGGATCAGCCTGATCTAAAAGGTAAAGTTCTAAATTGGAGTAAGGCCAACTTGGATGGTATTAGACAGGAACTTTAAAACGTCGACTGGGGGAGGCTGTTTGCAGGTGAAGGGACATCTGGCATGTGGGAGGCTTTCAAAAATGAGATAATGAGTTCAGAGACAGTATGTTCCATTAGTGTGAAAGGGAAAGCTGGAAGATGTAGGGAACACTGGACGACTGGAGATATTGACGCTCTGGTCAAGAAAATGAAAGATGCATATGTCGTGGGAGGCAATGGCCTGGTGGTATTGTCGTTTGACTGTTAATCCAGAGATCCAGATAATATTCTAGGGCCCTGGGTTCAAATTCCACCATCTTGTCAGGAAAAACCCATCTAGTTCATTAATGTCCTTTAGGGAAGGAAACTGCTATCCTGACCTGGTCTGGCCTACATGTGACTCCAGACCCACAGCAAAGTGGTTGACTCTTAACTGCCTTCTGGGCAATTAGGGATGGGCAATAACTGCTGCCTAGCCAACAATGCCCTTATCCTGTGAATGAATAAAAAGGCATTTCTAGACAGCCGGGATCAAGTGAATCCCCGGAGGAGTACAGAAGGAGTAGGAGGGAAATCAGGAGGGTAAAGAGGGGACATATGATAGCTTTGGCAAATAAGGTTACGGAAAATCCTCAGAGATTATCATATAGATTAAGAGCAAAAGAGTTACTAGGGAGAAAATAGAGTTCCTTCAAGATCAATGAGTCTGTATAAGTGGGGAACCACAAGAGAAGGTTGAGGTACTAAATAAATATTTTGCAACAGTATTTACTGTGGAGAAAGGCATGGAAGCTGGGGAAACTGGGGAAATGAATAGTGATGTCTTGAAAAGGGTCCACATTGCAGATGAGGAGGTGCTGGAGGTCTTAAAATGCATAAAGGTGGATAAGTACCCAGGACCTGATCAGGTGTATCCCAGAATATTGTGGAAGACAAGGGAAGAGATTATGGGGCCCCTTACAGAGGTATTTGTATCATCAACAGCCATGGGTGAAGTGCTGGAAGACTGAAGGGTAGCTAATGTTGTGCCATTGTTTAAGAAAGGCTGCAATGAAAAACCAGGAACTGCAGACCAGTGAGTCTGACATCAGTGGTGGCTAAGTTGGTGGCCAGGATTCTGAGAGATAGGATATACATGCATTTGGAAAGGCAAGGACTGATTAGGGCTAGTCAGTTTGACTTTGGGTGTGGAAGATTGTGTCTCACAAATTTGATTGTATTTTTTTGAAGAGGTTGGGAGTGGCATATTTTAAGATGAAAGGAGAAAGATTTAAATGGGACCTGAGGGGTAATCTTTTCACACAGAGGATGGTTCATACGTGGAATGAACTGCTGGAGGAAGAGGAAGAGGGAGGTGTAGTTACAACATTTAGAAGACATTTCGACAGATACATGAATAGGAAAGGTTTAGAGAGATATGGGCCAAATAGAGGTAAGTGGGATTAGTTTAGTTTTGGAAACATGGTCAGTATGGATGAGTTGGACTGAAGGGTCTGTTTCCATGCCGTATGAATCTATGACTGTCTGACTCTAAGATAGATGAAGGCAGAGTGGCAGACATTGTCTATATTCACTTTAGCAAGGCATTCAACAAGGTCCCGTATGGTAGATTAGTTAGTAAAGTTAGATCATATAGGAACCAGGAGGAGATAGTCAATTGGATGCAAAATTTGACTGATGGTAGAAGACAGAGGGCGGAGATAGAGGGTTGTTAGTCAGACTGTGAACACCAATATGCCGCAAGAATTGATTCTGGGTCCACTGTTGTTTGTCATTTATATCAACGATTTGGATGAGAATATAGGGGGTATGGTTTGTAAGTTTGTGGATGACGCTAAATTGGTTGTATCATGGACACTGAAGAAGTTATCTAACAAAGAGATCTTGATAAGATGGGCCAATGGCTGAGAAGTGTCAAATGGTGTTTAATTTTGATAAATGTTGCATTTTGGTAAGGCAATTAATGGTAGGGCACTGGGGAGTGTTGTTGAACAGAGGGACCTAGGGGTGCAGGTTCATAGTTCCGTGAATGTGGTGTCACAGGTAGACAGTGTATTTAAGAGTTTGGCCTTCATTGGTCAGAGCATTGAGTATACGAGTTGGGACATCATGTTGCAGCTGTTCAATACATTGGTGAGGCCACTTTTGGAACACTGCATACAATTCTGGTCTACCTGCTATAGGAAGGATGTTGTTAAATTAGAAACGGTGCAGAAAAAAGTTCACAAGTTTGTTATTGAGACTGGAGGACTTGCTTCATAAGGAGAAGCTGTATAGGCAGGTACATTTTCCACAGCATTGGAGGCTGAGGGGTGATGTAGAGTTTTATAAAATCATGAGGGCCTTAGATAAGGTGAATAGCCAAAGTCCTTTTCCCAGGGTGGGGGAGTTCAAAACTAGAGGTCATAGGTTTAAAGTGAGAGGTTAAAGATTTAAAAGGGATTTGAGGGGCAACTTTTGCACACAGAGGGTGGTGCATGTACAGAGTGAGCTACCAGAGGAAGTAGTGTAGGTGGGTACAATTACAACATTTAGAAGACGTTTGGATAGGTATGTGAATAGGAGGAGTTTAGAGGGATGTGGGCCAAATATAGGCAAATGGACTCAGGAAGTCTTGGTTACCTGTTCAGCATGGATGAGTTGGACCGAAGAGTTTTTCTTCCACCTGGACACCCTTTAGTCCAGAGGACTCAATGTTGCATTCTCCAATTTCAAAAAACCTACCCACCCCTCGCCCAGCTCCCTTTCCAGCCCCACCTCCTCCCTTTTATTCTACCTTCTGACCATACCCTCCAGCCACCAACTGGATTCATCCCTCCCATCGACCAACCAGGTCGTACCTACCACCAGTGTTCACCTATCACCACCATTCCACCTCTACCCCTTCTCCCCACTTTACCTGCAGCTCCCCCTACCCCCACATCCAGTCCTGAAGAAGGGTGATACCCGAAATGTTGACTGCACCTTTCCTCCAGATGCTGCCTGGCTTGCTGTGTTCTTCCAGCTTCCTGTTTGTCTAGATTGTTTCCACGCTGTATGACTCGTAGACTCTGTGACTATGACTCGACATGGAAGGTGAATGGTGAAATTAAAAGAAAGCTGTCATCAGAAAAAGTGAACTCTCCAGTGTCAGGGCAAGGGTGGGGCCCATAGCACTGTGTGATTTATATTGTAATTTTATTTTGTTTAGAAAAGTGCCAAAATTTTCTGAATATTTCAAAGTTACCAGTTCAATTTGATAGTCCTTTCTTTAAGTTTACAACTTGTTTTCAATTGTCTCGAAACATCTTTAGTATTTTCAAGTTCACCTTCACAACAAGAGCATAAACATTGTACCGTTATGTTTGCCTTATTTTCTCATAAATATTTTATCAACAGTTGAATTCAATTGGATATTTGCAAAACTATAAATTATCTATAGATATGCAGGCCTGAGGAAGGGATACTGGACCTGAAACATTAACTCTGATTTCTGTCCACAGATGCTGCCAGACCTACTGAGGTTTTCCAGCAATTTCTGTTTTTGTTTTGTTGCAGTTTATTTACGTTTTTGAGAACTTGAGCTTGAACAATATGAAAAAATGTTTTCCAATTAAAATCTAAAAGTACAGTTCAAACTCTTTCCAATGATTGAAATTCTTTGTCCAACCAATTATGTTTTGTAAACAACACCAGAATTTTCAATGAGGCCTCTTTAGCTACAGGCAGTCCCTGGATTGTCAGCAGGTTCCGTTCTTGAGTTAATTTACAAATTAATTTGTACACAAGTTGAAGAACAATGTAAAATTATTTTTTGTAAGTATAGGAAATATTTGTATGTTGGGTCTTTAAGATTACACCCCTGTATGGGACCGTGTTCGTAAGTACAAGCATCGTAGGTCTGATATTCGTAAATTGGAGACCCCCTGTACAGGGGTGAGTACCCGCCTCTCGCACTGTGGTGCTGTGCAGTTGTGACTCATTATATGGGGTAGACCTGTCATCTCCCCATTTTTCAGCTGTTTCTACCCTATCCTCATTGATATGAGCCCCAGCCACTGACTCATGGGGCCTTCTTACATTAGGATGAAATCATCAGCACAGTTGCCAATAGAAAGTGGTGATGATCATTTTCCCTCTTCTCTCCTTTATCTTCCTTCTGACCTATCCACCAACTATTTTTTCTTCCAGGGTGCCCTGTGTGTTCCTCACATCTCTCAGCATTCTCTTCATTTTATTTTGGTTGTAGTTTTGCTAAAAACTTCGTAATTTCTCCGACCCGCCAATCAATGTTTACAGCCCTTTTCCTTCTTCACCTCTCCTGACTGCATTTTTGAAAGTGTTGCTTCATACTCAGCACAGATCCTACCAGCACAGACCTTCTTCAGCTCCTTCATAGATACCTCCAGTACAGAGGTGACTCATTCACAACTCCTGTGCAGATACTATCATTGCGAATAAGGCTCAGTCAAAGCTTCTGTGCAAATCGTACAAATATAGAGCCTCTGCTAGCAATCTGTCTTTTCCCAGCACTTCCTATCCTCAGGGCTCTTCCAGATCCTGATATAGGACTTTCCAAACCATGACCTTCTATCTGGAAGAGCAAGGACAGCAAATACATTGGAACACCACCACCTGCAAATTCCCCTGCAAGCCATTCACTATCCTGATTTTGAAATATATTTCTATTCCTTCTCTGACGCTGGTTTAAGATAGTAGAATTCCCTCCCTAAGGGCAATCTGGGTCTACCTACAGCATGAGGACTGCAGCAGTTCAAGAAGGCGGCTCACCACACCTTCTCAAGGGCAAATAGGGACGGGCAATAAATACTGCACCATCGTATCATCACAGCATTTTGAATCCTACATTCCAATCTAGCTTTCATAAACTTCGAGTCCCTTGTCTAATAAGAATCTAACAACTGCTGCCTTTACAATAATTAACAATCCTGCCTTCACTGCCTTTTGGGGCAGAAAATTCCAAAAACACAATACTCTGAGAAAAAACATTCTCATTTCTGTCCTAAGAGAGGATTCCTAATTTTAAGACAGTTCTCCTTTGTCTGGACTGACCCACAAGAAGAAACATCCTTTCCACATGCACCTTTACAAACCCATACAAGATGTTATAAAGATCCATTAAATCATTCCTCGCTCACCCAAAACCCCAGAGGAAACAGTTCTGATGAAGGGTCCCAACCCGAAACATTGACATTCCTGTTCCTGCCTGTCCTGCTGTGTTCCTCCAGATCCACATTGTGTTGACCCAGAGGAAACAAGCCTAGTCTTATCCTTAGAAGACAATACACTCATTCCAGGTTACAATCTAGTAAACCTCCATTGAATATCAAAATGCTTTTAGATTCTTTTGCAATAAGAGACCAAGTCTGGACATAAGATATTGAGAGGATCAAGCAAGAGAAAAATTCCAATGCAGGCAGTCAATGGTATCTAGAGGAAAAGGCAAGGAAAGGACACTGAAACAGGCAGTCAAAGGTGAGTAATTTTACTTCCTTCTTTCTTATCTTCAGTTTAAGTACTTCAGAAGTAGGTTTAAGACAGGCAGGCCAGCTCAGCTATTCGAGCACATATCCTGTGTAATGCAGGGAGTAGTGGATACCTCATGTGTCTTTAATGATCACATGTGCAGAAAGTAATTTGAGCTGCAAAAATTTGACATCCAGATTTTGGAACATTAAAGGTTATTGTGAAAAATAAAAATTCAAAGCTTGTGAGTAGATAAAAGATTGGCTGGCGAGCGAGCAGCAAACAGAGTGTGCATAAATGGGCCTTTATCTGATTGGTAGGACATGATGAGTGGAGTTCCACAGGGCTCTGTTCTGGAGCTTTAACTTTTTACAGATTACATCAAGACTGCAATGAGTGGAGCGAAGGCATGGAAGCTAAATTTATAGATGGCACCCAGAGAGGGATGAAAGTATGTTGTGAAGATGGAGAATAACGTGGGAAAATGTGAAGTAGTTCACTTTGGCAGGAAGATTGAAAGGCAGACTAGTATTTAAATGGGGACTGACTGCAGAATTCTGAGTTGCAGAGGGATGTACGTGCCCTTGGATCACAATTAATTAGTACACAGCTATAGCATCTAATCGAGAAGGTAAATGGGATCCTCTCCTTTATTGTGAGAGAACCTCAACATGAAAAATAAAGATGTGTTTCGGGTGTAAAAGGCGTTTGTGAGACAACATTCTACTTACTGCATGAAGTTTTGGCTTTCATATTTAAGGAAGGATGTAAATGTATTCGAGGTTGAACAGAGGGCATTTACTCGGTCAATGCCTGGAATGATTGGAGTATCTAATGAGGATACGTTGGACATGCCAGGCTAGTTTCTGCTGGAGTTGAAATGAGTGATGGCTGACTTGGTTGCAATAGTTAAGATCCAGAATAGTCGTGAGAAAGTGACATGGAAAAGATGTTTGTAGATCACTCCAGAGCTATGGGGCAATGTTTTAGAATTAGGGGTTGCTCTTTTAGGACAAAGCTGAGGAGGATTACTTTTTTCCACGTTGAAGAGCCAGAAAGCCCCGGGCTGTTTTCAAAATACCAAAAGAGGCAGCAGCTGCATCAAAAGACTGTGTAATCTTTGTCTTTACCTTTAGGATCTGGTCATCTTAGGCCAAGAACATTACTACAGGTGTACCTCAGGATAGTATGTTAGGCCTGGCCAACATCAATGGATTTCTCTCCATTCAAGATCAGAAATAGAGATGTTAATCATGATTACACCATTCATCACTCCTCAGCTTTGAAGCAGTCCATGTTGAGTACTGGGCAACTTCCAGGTTTGGCAAGTAAAATTCACGACACACATTTGCTAGGCAATGACCATATCAAATGAGATTTTCAAATGATCTTCAGTTGGCCGGATCCTGAGCTATCGACAAAACTTAATACTCAGCCAGAACGAACCCTCCTCACACTCTTATTGATAACGCCCACAGTTCTCCATTGTCTCTGCTATCCCCCACCTCATTGCCTCCTCATTCTTCTTTTGATATTTGCACCTGTCACATTGTCTTTCCTCTCCATTTATTTCCCCACTACTGAGTGTTTATTAGCCCTGGGAATTTGTGTTTCTCTGTGATTATAGTTTGATTTTTAGTGACAGCTGAAATAATGGTGACCTTCCTCAGGGTCACCAGACCTGAAACGTTAACTCTGTTTTCTCCTTCACAGATGCTGCCAGACCTGCTGAGCTTTTCCAGCAACTTTGTGTTTGTTCCTGATTTACAGCATCCGCAGTTCTTTTGTTTTTTCTTCTGTTTAGGATCTTCACATGACCAAACAGGCTGATTCTTGACCACAGATCTATGGTCACGTGGGGCAGGATGTCTAATGAGATATTGGGATCCAGAGTGCAGGATTTGTTTCCTTTCCTTTCCTTCTCTGCTGCCGTTCTGCCTCAATGTTATAACGTTTTAACTGAAGATGCAGCCTGATGAACTTGAACAATTTTGAACAATTTGTACAAGCTCCTTCCAGTCCATTTAAGTCAATGATTCCACATTTCAAGCAGGCTTCAGGGAGTCTTGGAAGCATTTACTGTGTCTTCCCCTGGAACATTGGTCATGTGTGAGTTTAAAAAATAGGACCTGGAGAGGGAGATAGTTTATAACCTTCCAGCCAAAGAGCCCAGTCCACCATAGTTTGCAGGAGTTTAGACTGAATGCTCTTGAAGCTGACATAGAGTTGTACACGAGTATTTGTTTAATTATCTCCCTGTTGAATCTGAAGGATGCAACCTGGGCATTTATGACAGAATTTCTCCTGCAATTTTTAAGTAACACTGGTCCATTGGCTGGGTCTCGCTGTAGCATCAGGGTCTATTGGCAACAGCCGCTTTGTACTAAACAAAAACTGAAAGAACTGCGGATGCTGTAAATCAGAAACAAACACGGAAGTTACTGGAAAAGCTCAGCAGCTTTGGCAACATCTGTGAAGAGAAATCAGATTAATGTTTTGGGTCCGGTGACCCTTCTCAATAGCATGTGGTGGTCTTTGTTTTCAAACAGTCGTTACCATATTTTGTTGAATGCTGAGCTGGTGCAATTGATCCAATGTTGGATCTCCTCAATGACTGTGACTTTTTGAGAGAGCTGCATGGCAGCAAAGATCTGGGAAGTGCTTAGCAAATTCTCCTTCAATATGTAAGGTAAGTTAAACATTTAACTAACTAGGCATAGGTTGATATGAATTCAATTTGGCAACACTCGAGGAGATCAGTTACAAGTGATGCTGCAGATGTATGATTTTGAAGGTCACCGAAAGAGATATGGAGGTGACTATCTCCAAGCTTGGATCCACACCCCAGCTTTAAAAGCTGGTTCAGCAGGAACGGTTATAGACAATGAAAATGGAATTTACTATTATCAATTTTAATTTATCTTGGCCGGGGAAAGTTGAAGTTTCTGTTTTATTGGTTCATCTCAATGAAGGAATCCAAGACTACGTGAAGAATAGCCAGAGAGGGTGTTTTTGAAAAGTAGTTTCAAATATCAGGGTACTTCAGAGACTTCATTTGCCTCAAACTGAGCCACTCTGTAACTTTACTGATCCCAGGACTGGGGAGCCCTGGTTCTGTTACAAACCAAAGAAACTTCCCTGCTCTGCTCGTATCAACCATGCTAAAGGAGGTTATGAGAAAAATCTCTTAATTGGGGAAGAGAACCGTTATTTCCAAAGGTATGTCAATAAATGTTCTTTTACTTATATTTGTTTTCCCAACTTTTGTTCTGACTCAGATTATCTTAAAGACATCAAGTGTAGAACCAGACTTCCCGACACTGGAAGATCATTTAAAAAGTTCAACTTGAGGTACTTCCTGGAGCATAACAATATTTACAACCTTTGTTAGTGCATTGATTTGGAGCTGTCATTAATTTAAGAAAATTCAGATGCATGTTCACTGTAAAAATATGAAAATGAATAACAAGTTATCATAGACTATCCTCAGAGAAAGCTAAGACATTCCCAATTTCAGAGTTAGTAATGGCCTTAAAATTGATTGACATTTCAGACGTGATGTATCCATGGAATGTGGGCATTTCCATTATGTCCAACATTTATTGTCCATCCCGAATTGCACTTGTGATTTCAGGGAAGAATGTCTAAGATTTTTACCCAGTGATAACGAGGGAACAGGGATATAGTTCCACATCAGAATGGTATGTGATTTGAATTTATATCCGGTGATGTTCAAATGAGCCATTGTCTTTCTAAATGGCTGAGGCCACAGATTTGGAAGGTGCTGTCATTGAAGTCTTGGCAAATTGCTGCAGTGCATTTTGTATAATTACATAGCCCATACTGGTGGCAGAGGGAGTGAATGTTAAATGTGATGAATAGGCCCTGATCAAGTGAGCTGCTTTGTCCTGGATGCTGTTAAGCATCTTGAGTGTAGGAGCTGCACTCATCCACCAAGTGGAGATCATTCCAGCACATCCCTGTGCCTGGTAAATGGTGGAAAGACTTTGAAGATCCTGAAAGTGAGTTACTTGCTGCAGAATTCCCAGCCTCTGACTTGTTATTGCAGCCAATGATATTTAAGTTATTTGACCCAATCAGTCCATTTCAGATCCCAGTAAAAGAATTCAATCAATCCTTTTCTCTGTTCTATCTCTGGAAAAGTATTTCCCTAAAGTCCCCAGTAATTTCAATTTAAAATTATTGGTTGTCTCTGCGTCCACTATTCTCTTAGACAGCAAGTTGTAGGTCTTTTCCAACCGGCTGAGTAAAACAGTTCATGCATTTCTTGCCCCAAATCCTAGTTCATTTTCACAAATCCTTTCCATCCACAATGCCATCAGTGAATGAGCAAAGCTGTTTTTTGTCTAACTTCTCTAAACTTGACGTGTATCAAATTGCCCTTCAATCCCTTTGCTCCAAGAGGATCAACCCTAGCTTCTCCAACTTGATCTTATAGCCAAATTTCCTCATCACTGTATCTATCCTGGCAAATCTTCCCTTCCCCCTTTCAAAGACATTCACCCATGTAGTCCTGCCCCATTCATTCATGCATGGTGGTAGACAATTAAACATCTATCAGGCTCCAAAAATACTCCCATCCTTAACAGTGGGAGTGTTGAAGAAACAACTAGTCAGACAGCAGTACACTGAATAACGTCTTTTTTATTACTTGCATGCAAGAAGAGTCGCCCAGTGGGTTGCTGACACCCAGCAGGGTGAATCTGATCTAGGTGGTTACAGTTGCTTTTTATGTATAAGTCATATTTCCTGAATACATTTTGATAATAATCTATAGCAACACAATAAACCAATCATCTTATGGCATCTTATTAATGCATTATCTGTTTTACGCTTAACTATCATCACCTATGTGCAGTTTGTTAAAGGCTTTCTGCTCCCTGCTGCACAGGTGATCCTATTGGTGCGATTATTATGTGAGATAACAAGGCGTAGAGCTGGATGAACACAGCAGGCCAAGCAGCATCAGAGGAGCAGGAAAGCTGACGTTTCGGGCCTAGATGATTATTATGTGCCAGTTGCATGGCTATCGGCATATTTCTCAATCCCACTTTAGTGCTAAAGTACAATGTTTGCTTACTTAGTCTTTCCTGCTTTTGACTTACTGGAATGTTTTGTGGTTTAGCACTATCTCATATATTTTTGCTTTACTTACTCATCTTGTCCTGTTCACCATTAACTCTTCCACCCCTTGTACCACCTACATACTTATTACTAACCTTCCACAGGAGAGTCCCACACATTGAAATAAAGTCAACTCTGAAACATTGGCATCAATCTTCAACCAAAAGTGCCAAGTGAATGGTGTATCTCAGCCTCCTCCTTAGGTCCTGAGTATCACAAATACCAGTACAAATGGCTGAAGGCACTGAACATTGCACATAATCCAACAACAGTACCAAAGAATTGTGCTGCAAACTAGTCATGTCACAGCCAAGCTGTTCCAGTATAGCTACAACACTGGCATCTAGTCAACAAGGTGGAAAATTGCTGAGTATGTCCTGTCCACTCAAAGTAGGACAAATCCAATCCGATCAATTATCAACCCATTAGTCTACTCTCAATCATCAGCAAAATAGAAAGTGTCTTTAATAGTGCTATAACCAGGCATAATCTGCTTACTGATACTTAGTTTAGATTCCACCAGGACCACTTAGCTCCTGATCTCATTACAAACTTAGTCCAAATATGCTTAAAAGAAATGAACTCCAGAGGTGATGTGAGACTGCCTGCCTTTGATATCAGGGAGCATTCAAGTCTGGCATTAAGGAGCCTTAAAATACCTGAGTCATTGGCAAGCAGGCGTAATTTCTCAGTTGTTCAGAATCATACCTGGCGCAAAGGAAAATGGCTTGGTGGTCAATCAATCAGCTCAGCCTAAGGACATGTTTACAAGGATTCTTCAAGGTATTGTTCAAGGCCAAACAATCCTAAATTACTTTATCAATGACCTTCCATCCAACATCTGAAATGGAGATGTTCACTGATGATTGTACAATGTTCAGCACCATTCATGACTTGTCATATATAGAAGCAGTTTGTGTCCGTATATGGCAAGATCTAGATAATATTCAGGCTTGGGCTGATAAGTGGCATGTAACATTCTCACCACACAAGTGCCAGGCAATGACCATTTCCAGCTAATGAAAATCTATTGCCCCCTGGATGTTCAATGGCTTTATTATTGCTGAATCTTGCACTTTCAGTATCCTGGGTGTTACCATTGACCAGAAGCTGAATTAGATTGGAGATCCAATCATTCTCTGATTTCCCGCTGAAATTGTCTAAAACCTTACCCACTGCTGATGTTAAACTGACTGACCTGTAGTTATTGGGAATGTCCTGAGGTGCTTTCTTGTCCGTCCTTCCTATCAATTTTCACCCCATACATTAGCTTTACCACCTCTACTTCTACTGATATGTTGTAACATTTCTTTTCCTAGGAAACGTAATAATATTGTAGTCATCTATATGTAACACAAATGAGGTACGTGGCTTTTACTTACTTGAAAATGTCTGGTGTGTGTATTTAAAACTAAACGAATATGGACAATATTTTTGGACTAAAATTGTGTGTATTAGTTATGACATTATTATCATGACTTAACCTTTGATATATTAATATCTACAGGGGTGTCAACATTAAGAAGCTCATATTTCCCAGATCACCAATGTATATAATGGTCGAGCCTTGTCCCCAAACTAGAAAGACAATTAATATCTAAATCTCAGGGACAACAAGGTGCAGGGCTGGATGAACACAGCAGGCCAAGCAGCATCATAGGAGCAGAGAGGCTGACGTTTCGGGCCTAGTCCCTTCATCAGAAAAGGGGGATGGGAAGGGGGTTCTGAAATAAATAGGGAGAGAGTGGGAGGCGGATAGAAGATGGATAGAGGAGAGGAAACAAACAGGTCGAAGAGGCGGGGATGGAGCCAGTAAAGGTGAGTGTAGGTAGGGAGTTAGGAAGGGGATAGGTCAGTCCAGGGAGGACGGACAGGTCAAGGGGGCGGGATGAGTTTGGTCGGTAGGAGATGGAGGTGCGGCTTGAGGTGGGAGGAGGGGATAGGTGGGAGGAAGAACAGGTTAGGGAGGCAGGGACGAGCTGGACTGGTTTTGGGATGCGGTGGGGGAGGGGAGATTTTGAAACTTGTGAAATCCACATTGATACCATTGGGCTGCAGGGTTCCCAAGCGGAATATGAGTTGCTGTTCCTGCAACCTTCGGGTGGCATCGTTGTGGCACTGCAGGAGGCCCAGGATGGACATGTCGTCTGAGGAATGGGAGGGCGAGTTGAAATGGTTCGCGACTGGGAGGTGCAGCTGTTTATTGCGAACCGAGCGTAGGTGTTCTGCAAAGCGGTCTCCGAGCTTCCGCTTGGTTTCCCCGATGTAGAGGAAGCCACACCGGGTACAGCGGATGCAGTATATCACATTGGCAGATGTGCAGGTGAACATCTGCTTGATGTGGAAAGTCTTCTTGGGGCCTGGGATGGGGGTGAGGGAGGAGGTATGGGGGCAGGTGTAGCACTTCCTGTGGTTGCAGGGAAAAGTGCCGGGTGTGGTGGAGCTGGAGGGGAGTGTGGAGCGGACAAGGGAGTAACGGAGAGAGTTGTCCCTCCGGAAAGCAGATAAGGGTGGGGAGGGAAAGATGTCTTTGGTGGTGGGGTCGGATTGCAGATGGCGGAAGTATCGGAGGATGATGCGTTGGATCTGGAGGTTGGTGGGGTTGTACGTGAGGACGAGGGGAATTCTTTTTTGGTTCTTATTGCGTGGACGGGGTGTGAGGGATGAAGTGCGGGAGATGTGGGAGACACGGTTGAGGGCGTTCTCAACCACCGAGGGGGGGATGTTACGGTCCTTGAAAAACGAGGACAACTGAGATGTACGGGAGTGGAATGCCTCATCCTGGGAGCAGATGCGGCGGAGGCGAAGGAATTGGGAATAGGGGATAGCATTTTTGCAGGAAGGTGGGTGGGAGGAGGAGTATTCTAGGTAGCTGTGGGAGTCGGTGGGCTTGAAATGAATATCGGTTTCTAGGTGGTTGCCCGATATGGAGACAGAGAGGTCCAGGAAGGGGAGGGAGGTGTTAGAGATGGTCCAGGTAAACTTAAGGTTGGGGTGGAAGGTGTTAGTGAAGTGTATGAACTGTTCGAGCTCCTCGTGGGAGCATGAGGCGGCGCCGATACAATCATCAATGTAACGGAGGAAGGCGTGGGTGGTGTCACGGACATAGGTAGGGAGTTCCTGGACCAAGGGGGAGAAAATGGTGTCTAGACACCACCCACGCCCTCCACCTCCTCCAGAACTTCCAATTCCCCGGTCCCCAACACCTCATCTTTACCATGGACGTCCAGTCCCTCGACACCTGCATTCCCCATGCAGATGGCCTTAAGGCCCTCCGCTTCTTCCTGTCCCGCAGGCCTGACCAGTCCCCCTCCACTGATACCCTCATCCGCTTAGCCGAACTCGTCCTCACACTCAACAACTTCTCTTTCAATTCCTCCCACTTCCTACAGACAAAGGGGGTAGCCATGGGTACCCGCATGGGCCCAAGCTACGCCTGCCTCTTTGTAGGTTACGTGGAACAATCCCTCTTCCGTACCTACACCGGCCCTAAACCCCACCTCTTCCTCCGTTACATTGATGACTGTATCGGTGCCGCCTCGTGCTCCCACGAGGAGCTCGAACAGTTCATACACTTCACTAACACCTTCCACCCCAACCTTAAGTTTACCTGGACCATCTCTAACACCTCTCTCCCCTTCCTGGACCTCTCTGTCTCCATATCGGGCAACCACCTAGAAACCGATATTCATTTCAAGCCCACCGACTCCCACAGCTACCTAGAATACTCCTCCTCCCACCCACCTTCCTGCAAAAATGCTATCCCCTATTCCCAATTCCTTCGCCTCCGCCGCATCTGCTCCCAGGATGAGGCATTCCACTCCCGTACATCTCAGTTGTCCTCGTTTTTCAAGGACCGTAACATCCCCCCCTCGGTGGTTGAGAACGCCCTCAACCGTGTCTCCCACATCTCCCGCACTTCATCCCTCACACCCCGTCCACGCAATAAGAACCAAAAAAGAATTCCCCTCGTCCTCACGTACAACCCCACCAACCTCCAGATCCAACGCATCATCCTCCGATACTTCCGCCATCTGCAATCCGACCCCACCACCAAAGACATCTTTCCCTCCCCACCCTTATCTGCTTTCCGGAGGGACAACTCTCTCCGTTACTCCCTTGTCCGCTCCACACTCCCCTCCAGCTCCACCACACCCGGCACTTTTCCCTGCAACCACAGGAAGTGCTACACCTGCCCCCATACCTCCTCCCTCACCCCCATCCCAGGCCCCAAGAAGACTTTCCACATCAAGCAGATGTTCACCTGCACATCTGCCAATGTGATATACTGCATCCGCTGTACCCGGTGTGGCTTCCTCTACATCGGGGAAACCAAGCGGAAGCTCGGAGACCGCTTTGCAGAACACCTACGCTCGGTTCGCAATAAACAGCTGCACCTCCCAGTCGCGAACCATTTCAACTCGCCCTCCCATTCCTCAGACGACATGTCCATCCTGGGCCTCCTGCAGTGCCACAACGATGCCACCCGAAGGTTGCAGGAACAGCAACTCATATTCCGCTTGGGAACCCTGCAGCCCAATGGTATCAATGTGGATTTCACAAGTTTCAAAATCTCCCCTCCCCCACCGCATCCCAAAACCAGTCCAGCTCGTCCCTGCCTCCCTAACCTGTTCTTCCTCCCACCTATCCCCTCCTCCCACCTCAAGCCGCACCTCCATCTCCTACCGACCAAACTCATCCCGCCCCCTTGACCTGTCCGTCCTCCCTGGACTGACCTATCCCCTTCCTAACTCCCTACCTACACTCACCTTTACTGGCTCCATCCCCGCCTCTTCGACCTGTTTGTTTCCTCTCCTCTATCCATCTTCTATCCGCCTCCCACTCTCTCCCTATTTATTTCAGAACCCCCTTCCCCTCCCCCTTTTCTGATGAAGGGACTAGGCCCGAAACGTCAGCCTCTCTGCTCCTATGATGCTGCTTGGCCTGCTGTGTTCATCCAGCCCTGCACCTTGTTGTCTCGGATTCTCCAGCATCTGCAGTTCCTACTATCTCTAAACCTCAGGGGTTGCCTTGGGCACTCGCATGGGCCCCAGCTATGCCTGCCTGTTTGTTGGTTACGTCGAACAGTCCCTCTTCAGTATAGACACCAGTACTGTTCCTCAACTCTTTTGCCGTTACGACTGGAGCAGTTCATTGATTTCACTAATAACTTCCACCCTGCCCTCAAATTCACCTGGTCTATCTCGGACACCTCCCTTCCCTTTCCTGATCTCTGTTTCCATTTCTGGCGACAGCTTACGGACCGGCATTAATTATAAACCCATAGACTCCCATAGCCACCCAGACTACACCTCTTCCCACCCTGTCTCCCGCAAAAACTCCATCCCATATTCCCAATCCCTCTGTCTCTGTCGCATCTTCTTTGTCAAGGAGACAAGCATCCCAGATGTACGCTTTTTTCAAACAATGCTCTTATCCCCCCTCTGTCATCCAGACATCCCACCACCACGCCTCCTTCATTCCCCACTCTACAGCTCTTAACCACACCCCCCCAAACATAATAAAGATATGGTCCCCCTTGTCCTCACTTTCCACCCCACCAGCCTCCGCATTCAACATATCATCCTCAAACACTTCCGCCAACTCCAATTAGTCCCCACCACCTGGAATATCTTCTACTCCCCATCCCTCTCTGCCTTCTGCAAGGACCACTCCCTTTGCCACTCCTTAGTTCGTGCCACACTCCCCACCAACCACTCCAATCTGCCCAGTACCTTCCCCGTAACCGTAAAAGATACAACACCTGCCCACACACCACCTCCCTCACCTCCATTCAGGGCCCTAAACAGTCCTTTCAGGTGAAACAGAGCTTCACCTGCATCTCCTCCAACCTAGTCTACTGCATCTGGTGCTCCCAATGTGGTCTTCTCTATGTCCGTGAGACCAAATGTAGACTAGGTGACTGTTTCGCTGATCATCTCCACCTGGCCCAAAACGGCCAGCCTAACCTCCCGGTCACCATTTCAACTCCCCGTCCCACTCCCCCTCCAACATGTCCATCCTCGGCCTTCTCTAGTGTCGCAGCAACTCAGAATGCAAATTTGAAGAACCCCTTATCTTCCATCTGGGCACCCTACAGCCCGGAGGACTCAACGTTGAGTTCTCCAGTTTCAAATAACCTTCCCACCCATCCCCTGCCTCTATTTCCAGCCCCACCTCCTCCCTTCCATTCCACCTTCTGACCCTCACCTCCAGCCACCAACTGGATTCATCCCTCCCATTGATCAACCAGGTCGTACCTAACACTGGTGTCCACCTATCACCACCATTCTGCCTCCACACTTCCCCCTTTATCTGCAGCTCCCCGCTAACCCCACATCCAGTCCTGAAGAAGGGTAATACCCGAAACTTTGACTGCTCCTTTCCTCCAGATGCTGCCTGACCTGCTGTATTCTTCCAGGCTCCTGTTTGTCTACCTTGGGTGTCAGCATCTGTAGTTTTTTTGTCTCTAATTAAAAACCATTGACTATTAAATTGAAGGTTTGGTATATTAGAGGAAACATGAATAAGGAGGATGGCGGAATAATCGCTGACCGTAAATAGGCAAGGGTTTGTAGCTTTTTTGAATAAAATGTAATTTAATGCTCACGTAAATCTTCAACAAAACAGAACTTTGGGCTTTTTGTTTATGTACAGCAAATAGGACTAATCAAGCATAAATGTGCAACAATGATGGATCCAAGTCTGACCAATCCTGTTCCAATACACTACGCATTAAACACTTATTACTGTATTTGCCATTTTGCATGATGTGGAAAGCTGAAGTCTTGGTTATTTTGGTGAATTTTATATATTTCAATTTGTGGTTTGAAAATGTGATCTAAAAGAGAATACTATGATTATTTCAAAACATTCTGAACTACAGCATTTCATATCGTCCCTTTCACCTCTTCAGAGGTGTTTTGCCAGACACGTGGGACATGAACCTGGGTGTCCTGGCTTAGAGGTAGGGACACTACCATTACACCACAAGAACCCTTGAAGCTGCACTATTTTATTTTTTTTCTGTATCCAGAAGTGCTCTGACACACAACTGAATGTTTTTTTTCTGATCCCCAGATCACCCCTAGTATTATTTTTTCCCAACTATTACCCACCACCAATAAATCGCCTGTATTTTCCAATTGAATAATTAACATGCAAAGCCTATGAAGGACAATGCAAAGCATCAAAGGTGAGGGAGAGGTAGGGAGAGGGGGAGGAGGCTAAACCAAAATGGAGTTGGAAGCAACAGCATTTCATTCTGTGTTCTCAGATTTGGAACAGCTGAACTTTTATTCCAACTTCAGAGGGAGTGTAAGATTAGAGCTGGAGCTGATCAGCCGCCCATTGTAATCCCAGTTTGGGTTAACCTTCCATTGACTTTACCGAATTAGATTTCTATAGCGAAAGAAAAGTGTGAAATGTTATGACTGTATTTTGATGAGCAATGCCACTGTAAGATGGAGCATACAGTCTTTGTTTGTGAAAGGAGAGTTGCAGCAGCCTGAATTGAGTGAGAAACGACAATGTCTGCTGTGCTGAAAAACATTTCAATCAGGAAACAAGTAACCAGACAGTAACAAATTATTCCATTAACTTTTAACCTATGAGTAAGATAGAGGAAAGGACAGAAACAATTATAATCAGCATGCAAATTTCTTTACGAATCAGTGTCTGGGGACGGTTAAAAGTCTGGCCTCCATAAAGATGCAGTGCAAAGTTGTCTGCAAATTACTCTTCTACTGAGAAATTTACAAACTAGTCATTATTGTTTGTTTTTTGAAACTGGATTTACAACTAATTTAAAATGTAATGTTACACTGACATGATGGCCTGGGCAAGACAGGGCATGCACAGACTCGTGACTGCTGCCATCTTTGCATTGGGAACATACACTCCACATACTAATATCACCCTTTTCATAACCACTGAATGCTTCAAAGTGCCTTACAGCCAATGAAGTACTTTTGTAGAAACAACAGCAGTTAAATCCAAGTGCTGCCTTCAATTGGAAGTAAAATGAAATGGACAGTATAACTGGCTGCCAATCCATTACCTTAGGTTTAACACTCTCACTGAAGATGGACATTCAGGTGAAATTTCAGCAGGGATGAAGTAATCCAACAACATGAACATCTACACCCTCTTTTTGTTCATGCTGACAGATTTAACAAATATATAATGCAGTTTCTCATGTTGTGGAGAATTGTCTACAGCATTTGATACTGGAATCGTACTGCTGGGAATAGAGGATCGGTGTCTGTTGATTAACAAACATGGAGTCAATCTTTGCATAAAATTCAGCACTTATTTTAATTCAGAGTTTGTCAATATATCTGCTTCCAGTATGTGTTCCCTGATGCCAAATAAGGAACCTGCTATATAAAGAGAAAATGCTGGAGAAACTCGGCATGTCTGGCAGTATCTGTGTAGAGAGAGAGTTAACTTTTCAAGTCCAACATGACCCTTCTTTCGAATGAGACCAAAAAGTAGCAAACAATGTGTATTCAATGTTGTAGCCCTGCCATAAAATATCCACTAAATAAACAAAAGGGGTAATGGCAGGTTATTCACTAGCATTGTTCCTGTCAGAGCTGTAAATGAAAACATCCACAAGGAATCTGCTTGGTAGGAAGGAATGCAGGATATCCGCAGAACAAAAACAAATTTGCTGCCAAGGCAGGAGCTACATTGCAAAGTAGATTGTAATTTCAATTCCCGTTGTTTACCGAACATTTGTAATCTCTTTCTACTTTTCTCATTCAATATATTTCCATCATGAGAATGCTAAATGCAGCTTTAGATGTCAAAGATACTGAGGTTACTCAAAATGGCGCAAAGTGTGCATTCTGGAGTTTTAACTTAAAAACATAATCAATTGAGAGACATTCTAAAAAGTGGTGTAATAAAACAAAGAATTGCAGATAAAAGAATGTTCCTGGAAAAGCTCAGCAGATCTGGCAGCATCTGTGAAGGAAAAAACAGAGTTACTGTTTTGCATCTGGTGACCCTTCCTCAGAACTCCAGAAATTGCTGATGAAACTCAGCAGGAGTGGTAGCATCTGTGGGAAGAAAACAGAGCTAATGTTTTGTGTCTGGTGACACTTGTTCAGAGCTCAAAACCAGTTCTAATGAAGTGTCACTGGACTTGAAACGTCAACTCTGTTTTCTTCCATGATGTGGCGATGTCAGTGTTGGAAAGAGGTGGACAATGTCAAAAATCACGTCACACCAAGTTATAGTCCAACGGTATAGTGTGATTTCTTACTCTGCTTTCTTCCCTCAGATGCTGCCAGACATGTTGAGCTTCACCTGCAATTTGTGTGAGAACATGAAGTATCTTGTTTAGTCTTTATTGCTAGGACAGTACAAGGTGCTTGGACTGGGAACTAATTCAAAGGAGCCAATAAGTAGACATCAGGAGTGAGTTCTTACTTTCACATGTAATTTGTTCTTTCTGTCAATTTTTTTGGAAATAGTTAAATCATCTTGTTGACAGCCATGTATACTGGAGGCTATATTTAAAGGGCCACAATTATGTTATTTAAATATCTCCTTTTTAGTGGTTCCTTTAACACAATTACAGACTGAGGTTTAAAGGTGAGACCTCCTTATCATAGCTCGGTGAGACCTCCTTATCATGATAGCTCAGTGACACACCAGCTGGTGCATTTACCCATTGACACAGACTTCTTCAGAATATTACTTCGATTATTTTTCTTTTTGTACTTGTTTACTTCCTGTGGCAACAGCTAATGGCCCTGCTGGGATTGACATTGCTTTGGAAACATTGGAGAAATGTGTTGATAATTGAAGATGTAGCACATCATAATTCCTGTACCTCGTTTCTCTTCATTTTCAGCTCTGGCTCTTGGAGAATGTGTCCAGGGACAGCCCATGGTGTCACCATCTGGCTTTTATTATCAGGACCAGTGGATGTCAATGACCTGCAATATTCACCGTTTTGACACTCTTGCAAAAATTAAAGAATGCCTCCATAGAAAAATTGTCTACTTGCTTGGAGATTCCACCATGCGACAGTGGTTTGAGAGTTTGACTCAATTTGTCCCAGGTTAGGCTATGTGTCATGTCTCTTTACAGTCGTACAGGCACTGTTCAAAGTTCCTAATTTTGCTATGAACCTCTTAAACTCGTCATTCACAAACTGCAGACTGTTGTCTGATACAATCTCATCTTGCCTTCAGCGCTTTGATCACAGTCACCACTGTGGTGGGGATAAGTGTAAAAACTTCTATTCACCTGGAATAGGAGGAGTCTAACCTGATCAAATATCCATTTCTTGATAGTCAAACATGTCTGATCCCGATCTTTGCCAAAACCTATCTGAGAGACTAGAAGATAATAGGCCTCCGTTGATGTCTGACTATTGATTGCACATGTATAGTAAGATGATATAAAATTCTAATTTTTTTGTAAAAACTCTGATCATCATCCAGGATGTTGCGCATAAGCCTGACATTTGGATACTCCTAAGTGCCCCTTGTGAAATCTACAAAGAAATCTTCCCTCATCTGCTCTTGTTTTACCAGCATGTGATTGAAAATGAGAAGAGCATTTACTATGGCCAGACACTTCCTCTGTTCTTGATTTTGGTGTAAGGGCTGGTGTGTTGGACTGTAATTTACCAACCATCCAAACAGACCCTCCTGATCTGAGTGAATTACACACCTGCCTCCTGGGTTTTCCTGAGACTTGAAGGGGAAAGGGTTCTGGAAGAGAGAGAGAGAAGTCAGGTCCACAGTGGAGGGAGTAGGGGATCGGGTCACAGATTTCAGGTGCAAAGTTGAGGGAGTGCAAGGTTGGGTCCTGGGGATCGGGTCTGGAATGGAGGAAGTTGCGGAGCAGGTTCTGGGGATTGGGTCCAGAGTGGAAGGGGATAGGATCGGGTCCCAGTGATCGGGCATCAGCATTCCTGACACTATTTCACCTCCCAAACAACAACCCCCACCCCGCCCCCAAGTTCCAGGGCGATCAGATTTAACCTGGTGGGGATTCTTCTCCCCATTAGCAACCCTGCTGGAGCTATCCCTGTAGTTGCTTGAGGGGTGGTTCGATATTCAAGTAGGAACTGGGACAGTTCGGTATCGAATGAAGCTGTCGGCTGTTTTTTTTTTGAAGCCTGCCTTCAAAGTTTAGACTGCTGTTTCTGCCAGACCATTGGAAGATAGATGGTATGGAGCTGTCCTTTTATGCCGAATTCCATTCACCTTTAGGAAATATTTGAATTCCCTGCTGCTAAATGATGGCCCATTGTCTGTGATCAACACTTCCAGTGTCTGTTTATTACAAAACTTGCTTGCAGTTTTTCTGTTGTCTTCCCCCTGTTTGACGCATCACCTCTATGCACATACAATCACTTTGAGTGGGCATCCACATTGACTAAGCATGTTGAGCCCATGAAAGGGTTAGCATAGCGTATGTGTAACTGAGTCTAGGATGTTCCTGGCCATTTCCATGAATGTATGGCAGCCTCTTACAGTAATTCTTATCCTTGTTGGCACTTTGGGCACAGCCCCACCAATGCAGCAATGTTGGCATCCATGACTTCTCGCCAACATCTTGAGTTTGGACACTCCTGGATAGCTCTGGTGGTTTTCAGCCAGTATCTGGCAGTGACCTTTGCTTGGGACAAAAGCTGTTGCTCCCCATAATAAAATGCCATCCTCCACGGTGAGCTGGTCTCACTGAGTCCAGAAAGGTTTTAATTCTGGTTGTGATGGTCCTTTTGTTTCCCTCATCACCACCAACTGTTTTAGTTTTGCCAGGACTGGAACTTTTTACGTCCACAGTCTGATATTGTCAGCAGTGACTAGAAGGGTGTCCAGAAAGTTTAAAAGCAGAAGGACTCTTCCAGTGGCAACACCACCAGCTGTGTATCTACTAGTGTGGAATGGCTCACGGTATCCACATTTGCTATTTGGCCTCTTGGACTGTGTTCTGGTTGTAATAGTATGTACTTAGAATGAAAGCCCACTGCTGAATTTGAACTGAAGCTATGGACGGCATGGCTTTGTTCTCTTTGAGTAGCTCTAGTAGGGGTTTGTGGTCTGTTACCATTACAAATTTACATTCATAAAGGTATTGGTGGAACGTTATGACACCAAAGATGACCACCAAACCTTCCTTCTCTGTCTGGATGTATTTGCGCTCTGCATCAACAAAGTCTGGGAAGCATGTGCTTTCTTTCCTTTTTGCTGGGCTATCTGCAAGCCAACTCTACCCTGATACCACACAGTGACCCACCATATCTCACTTGGGATCATAGTGTGCCAACACCTTAGACGATGATAGCTGCTTCATCGCTTCCTTAATGGCTATGCCTTGGCTACGAAACCATTTCCGAGACTGACGCTTTTCAACAGCAGACGTAAGGATGCCAAGATGGAGGCCCAGTTACCTATGAGCTTTCTGTAATAATTCACCAACTCAAGGAAAGACTTAAGCTCTGGTACCAACCTGGGAGCTGGGGCACCTTTAATCGTCTGCTTTTCATCTTCCAGAGGATATAACCTGGTCTTGTCAACTCTGTGGGCAAAATAGGTAACTTGGGGTGCCTAGAATACACGTTTCTCCCTTCCAAGACGTCTGCCTGCCTTGGAGATAAGTCTAAGGAGAATGCCCAAGTTCTCCAATTCCTCTATACTGGTCTTCCCTCGTAACAGCATGTCAATGGCGACTTGGGGTAGACCCTGCAAAGTGTTCACCATTGTCTGTTGAAAGATTGCTGATGATATGCTATGGCAGTCTCATATATTGGTACAAACCCTTATGAGTATTAATTGTAGCATGCTTCTGGGAATCCTTATCTAACCGTAATTGCAGAAATGCATGGCTCATGTCCAGCTTTGTGAAGGGCAGCACCAAAACCCCATAGCCCCCAACCAGCTTTGCCTCTAAGTCCTCTACGTGAGGTATGGGGTATTTATCCAGCTGTGAGAAGCAGTTTACTATTTGTTTAAAACTCCCACAAAGGCAATTCGACCTTCATAATCGGTACAACTAGTGCTTCCTATTCCACAAAGTGAACTGGTTTGATGATTTCTTCAACTTCAGCCTCCTGATTTCTGCCTCTACCTTTGCACATAAGGCAAATGGCACTGGGAGGGCTTTGTAGAAACATAGAATTGCATCCTGGTCAACATGCAAGGTGGCCTTGGCTCCTTTGATAGATGCTAGGCCTTCCTGAAAAACTTCCAGGTATTTAATTAGGACTTCACTCAGGCAGCCATTTTCTAATTAAAAAATGTTGAGCCAATCAAGGTGAATCTTTCTCAGCCAATTCCTCCCCATTAGGCTTGGGCCTGAGCCTTTTCCTACAATTAGTGATAACTGAACCAGCCTCTTCCCATACGAGACCGGAACCAGAGTTGTACTCTTAATCAGTAAATGTTTCCCGGTCTAGGTTCTCAGTCTAGCCGAGGTCTTACGCAAACTTTAGGGTTGGAGTCCAGAGGAAATTCTGTTAAAGACTGGTTCTGCAGTCACTGTAACAGCCATGCTAACATCAATCTCCATTAGAACCAGGTGACCATTTCACCAGATGTTTGTTTTGATTGGTTCTGATTTGGATGTTGCTCAGTAATTTGACTGCTGTAAGCCAGATGTAGGTGGACTTTCCAGGGTGTACACTTTCCTGGATACTGGCCTATGAGTTCTATTACTCAATTAAGGCTTAGTGGGCCTCTTTTGCTATCTCAAGTCTGCACACCGGCACAACTACAATGGCTTGCCAGCCCGGATCCTGAAGAAAATGTTAACTGTTTGCCTTTGTTTTGGGGTTTTGCTGTGGACTGGCCTAATGTCCCTGTGTTCAGGGGATATATTCTGAGTGAGCTAAGCAATTGCCTTCCCTCAAGCGGTGTCCCCAAAGTTCAGTCAGCCTGGTGAGAGTCTCCACTTCCACTGACATACCCTGCATTTCATATACTTCACTTGCTGCATTTTTTCAAATGATAAAGCCAGTTGCAGTTCCTGTTTGAAGTCCAGCTGGGCTTCAGCTAATAGGCACTTTTGCATGGTAACATCATTAATTCCACATACCACATGGTCTCTCAGCATCTCATTAAGGGTTAAATCAAAGTTGTATGCCTCTGCCAGTCAGCTTAACCTCGTCAAAAATCCTGGCACAAATTCCCCTGGTTCTCGAACTGCCAAGTAAAACAGATATCATCTCAGAATTAGAGGAGGCTTGGGTTGTAATATCCATTAACTAAATCTGTCACCTCTTGAAAAATGTTAGTATCTGGTGCCTCGGGAAACCCGAAGCTCCTAAAAACTGAAAAAGCTGCGGGTCTATAAACTGTCAAGAGAATTTCTCGTTGCTTTTCACCTGCCCAAATGAAATTTGCCCAGAAAAAAACTATTGCATTCTTTTCACATGCTGGGCCCGGTTTTCAACAACAGGATCGAATAATGGCGTAATGCCAGAAATGCTTACCCTAAATCAAGACAATTGTTGAGTGTGAATTTCTCCAGAAGCATAGTTTTATCTCTTGCTATCAATAAAATAACTCCACAGAGACTGGTATCCCATCACCGTGTCATCCTTTATTTACATATGTGTAGTACTTGACACTGGTCCACTTTCCTGAGAGCCATCTCTCAGAGTGAGTAGAACCTCTGGCACTCTGGTTAATATCTGTCAGCCAGGGCTCCCTGATTGGACCAGGTTAACAGCCCCAATCAGGGACCTCATATTTTGAGGTCCACCTGGCTGACATTGTCACAATCACTGCATATTTAATGATCAGTACTTTCCATGAGTAACTATTTACTTGACATCATCGGAACCCTCCAAATTGTCCAATTTAAATGGACGTTGTCCTGGCATGGAGGTCTTGTTCTTGTGTGGAGGCCTTCTTCGTCTGTGGCGTCCTGGTATTCCACGGACCTGACAGGCAGTCTTGACCAGGAGTGGCGGTCTCAGCCCAGCATGGAGGACTTTTTCGGCAGAGGCTTCCAGTCTGGCATTTCAGCTGTCCAGCATTTCAGCCTTGTTCCAGAATGGCAGTCTCATCCCGGAATAGCGGGCTTGTCCTGGCTGTGTCTTCAAGGTATTCCACTGTTTCTTAATCAGCTTTCCCCGAAGACCAGGAGCTGTTCACTGAACTGTGCTGAAATATATTTTAATTTTGCTTTTTTTAAAATTATTACGTATGACTTCAGTCATTGATGTTGATGCCATGCCAGGGTGACTTAGACAACTTTTCACTGTATTTTCCATGTACAAGTGACAATAAATTTCTATTCTATTCTATACTAACATTTCAGAGGGTTCCAGGTGTAGAGGAATTGCTGTGCAGTTAATCAAGTCATTAACAAACAATAATCCAACTTAATAAGCACCTCACTACTGCTGGGGAGAGTCTCGCCTCAAAATGGTGGCTCACTGGTTAGCGCTGCTGCCTCACAGTGCCAGGGATCCAGGTTTAGTTCTAAGCTTGGGCAACTATCCGTGTGGAGTTTGTGCATTCTCCCCGTGTCGGCGTGGGTTTCCTCCAGGTGTTCCAGTTTTCTCCCACAGTCCAAAAATGTGCAGGTTAACTGGATTGGTCATGCTAAATTGCCCAAAGTGTCCAGGGATGTGCAGGTTAGGTGAATTAGCCATGGGAAATGCAGGGTTACAGAGATGGGGTGGGTCTGGGTGGGATTCTGTTCGGATGATTGGTGTGGACTGAAGGGCCGAATGTCCTGCTCCCATATGATAGGGATTCTATGGAAGATGTAGGAAGTTGATCCTGATGTCGAGACAGGCCTTACTTGAATTCTCACACAATGCTGTCACATTTCTCACCATAGCCTGTGTTGTTCAGGTCCCATTGGATTCTGTTCAATGCAAACCTCTCCAACATAGACAAAGGGCAGTTAGTTTGAATGGTCAGCTACAAGATGGATACAGATTGGAGCCACTCACATTGTTATCTGCCACCCTAGGTTACAACAGGAAAGTCAAAAAGTACATCGCCACAGCAACTCTTGGGACCACTTGGGGCATCATTTGCTAAATCAGCTGGATGGCCCATGTGGGTCAAAGTGATGCCAACAGCCCATGAGTCCAGTCCCCATTCCGGATGGGGTGGATTTAGGATATGCCTTTCTGTTCTAGCTGTGGTGGTGTGGCACTGTGGATTAGACTTATCTTCAGGCAGAGAACTCAAGGAGAAGAAGAAACCTAAGAGGCGGCAATTTTTCCTGGTGCAGAGGGCAGAAAAAAATGGGCCAGTATTTTTTTTGATCCAACTTGGCCTTGGAAATTATTTTGGGATTTCTGAGCTTCCCAGCGAGAGGCATTAGCCCTGTCACTGCAATAATTCATGTTTTCAGTGCATCTACTGATGAAATTATGAAGAAAATTCCAGTCTCTTCTTAAATTTTCTGGAAAATTGTTCAGTGGATGTTCAGGAAACACGGGGCTATGTTCTGTTTCCTGACCATGGAGAGTGAGCTATTGTCAAGAGAATAGAGGTCAAATGCACTCAGCTAAATTCATTTTCTTCAGGTTTGAGTAGCTCATGATGTTATGTGGATTTGGTGGCTCTATTAACAGCAAGAAGGCCAGGAACCTGAGGTGCACCTGCAAGCCTGAGATATGGCTTTGTCTGGGAATCATGTTAATGCTACAGGACAGTAAATATATGCCAGGCCTCAGCCTGGAATAATATGTCAGATGTTACAGTTTTCACTGTATGACAGACAGAATTGTGGACTGCATTCCTAGACGATTAGCAAGAATATAGAATGCCATATAATAAAAACGCAGTTTGCCTTTCCATGTTACTATAAATGAACCGACATGATTATATATTGAGTTGGAATGTGTTGTGGAAATGATTATTTATGAGCCACTCCTGTTGGCATCAATGTGCAAACTGTTCAGCAACTTCTGAGCTTGTGAATTTCTGCAAGTTGCTGAATGGTTTATACTCCTGCATTGTTAGACCATAAGACCATAACAAATAAGAACAGGAGGAGGCCACTCAGCCCCTGAAACCTGCTCTACCGTTCACTAGTATCATGGTTGATCCAGCATTCCTCGTATTCACTTTACTGTGTTTCCTGTAACCTTTGGTTTCCCTCAATAGAATCAAGACTCTGTCTATCATGACCTTAAATATACACAAGAACTATTCCCCCACAGCTCTTTGTGGCAAGGATTTCCAAAGACTCTCAAACCTCTCAGAGAAGAAATTCTTCCTCATCTCTGAAATTGGCATCCCTTTATTCTGAGATGATGCCCTCTGGTCCTAGACTCTGACTTGAGAGGAAACATCCTCTCAGCATTTACCTTGTCAAGTCCATTAAGAATCCTTATATTTCCCTCCCCACCCTTATCTGCTTTCCGGAGGGACTGCTCTCTCTGCGACTCCCTTGTCCGCTCCACACTCCCCACTATCCCCACTACCCCCGGCACCATTCCCTGCAACCACAAGAGGTGCTACACCTGCCCCTACACCTCCCTCTCACCCTCAACCCAGGCCCCAAAAAAACCTTCCATAATAAACAGATGCTCACCTGCACATCCGCTAATGTGGTCTCTTGAGTCCGCTGTTCCCGAAGTGGCCTCCTCTACATCAGGGGTGACCAAACGGAGGCTTGGAGACGGCTTTGCGGAAGACCTACGCTCGGTTCGCGACAAATGACAACGCCTCCCAGTCATGAACCATTTCAACTCCCCCTCCTACTCCCTGGATGACATGTCCATCCTGGGCCTCCTCCAGTGTCACAACGATGCCACCCGGAAACTGGAGAAACTGCACCTCATATTGCGCCTTGGGAGCCTGTAACCTAATGGTGTCAATGTGGACTTTACTAGCTTCAAAATCTCCCCACTCCCGACCTCATCTCATGACCAGCTCCCCCCTCTCATCCCCACCTCCTTGACCTGTCCGTCTTCTCTCCCACCTATCCACTCCTCCCACCTCACTGACCAACCTCCACCCCCACTTCCTACCTACACTCACCCTTACTAGCTTCATCCCCACTTCCTTGATCTGTCCGTCTTTCCTCCCACCTATCTGCTCCACTATCCACCTTCTATCACTGCCCCCCCCAACTATTTATTTCAGAGCCCCCTTCCCCTCTCCCATTTCTGAAGAAGGGTCCAGATCCGAAACGTCAGCTTTCCTGCTCCTCTGATGCTGCTTGGCCTGCTGTGTTCCTCCAGCTCTACACCCTGTTATTCCAGGCCCGAAATGTCAGCTTTCCTGCTCCTCTGATGCTGCCTGACCTGCTCTGTTCCTCCAGCTCCACACCTTGTCATCTCAGACTCCAGCATCGGCAGTTCCTACTATCCTTAAGAATCCTGTATGTTTCAATGGAATCACTTCTCATTTTTCTAAACTTCAGTGTGTGGAGCCCCAGCTTGCTTGGATTTTGCTCACAAGTCAATCACTCCATACCAGGGACCATCCTAGTGAACCTTCCGGTGGCTCAGCGGTTAGCACTGTTGCCTCACAGTACCAGGTTTGATTCTATTTGGTGGGGGGGAGCGACTGTCTGTTTGCACATTCTCCCCATGTCGGTGTGGGTTTATTCCGGGTGCTCCGGTTTCCTCCCACAGTCCAAAGATGTGCAGATTAGATGGATTGGCCATGCTAACTTGCCCATAGTGTCCAGGGATGTGCAGGCTCGGGGGATTAGTCATGAGAAATGCTGTTTGGAGGACCGGTGTTGGCTCGATGGTCTGACTGGCCTGGTTTCCACACTGTACGGATTCCTTCCGCAGTTTTTCTCCATTTCTTTTCTCCATCAAAATGGAGAGCAAGACATATAGATTAACAGAGCTAGAGAACAAAGCAATGATGTGGTGGAAGAGAAACAGAGTGATATTTGCAGAAAAATGTTTTTTTCTGTTAATAGCAATTGGGTAGAATCGGTAAAAAAAAGGTTGTGCTGTGAGATCAATAACTAATTAATTTATTTAGTTGACTCTGAATAAATTTTTATAAAATATCGCACGATGAACATTGATGTTCACCAGGATGTACGTCCTCTGTGTTCCCAGAGAATGATTTTCAGTCTGCGTTCACTCAGTCAGATTGAAGTATTCCTCACACGGAGGACTGTGAAATCTGACACAGTTCATTCTCACCAGTCTCGCCAGTTAATTTTGAGGTCAGATAGACCAGCATTGGCAGAGCACCGGGAACAGGCCATCAGTCTTGCTGTCTCTTCATTGGAGAATGGTCCATAAACTTAAGGTGAAGAAAGATAAAAGAAGAAATTATTTGCAAAATAGGTGTCAGTAAATAATGAGATATAGGGTTGGTCCTTTTGTCTATGATTACTGCTAGGTGCCTCTGTATGATTCATGTCCCTACTCAACAATCACAAAAATCTGTGGCTTAATTTTGAGTTTTGCTGATGGAAAAGTTTTCTCGAAGTTTCATATCTGTTAGCATTAGGAATATTACAGTTTAGCATTTTGAGTCTTTAGTTTTCTATTTTAGATCTCAAGATATTGGACCTTGGAAATCCTGTAAAGGTGGGCCCCCATCTTGCTGTGAACTTGGAGAACAACATTGTGGTAGAATATCGCCCTCATGGTCCTCCGATCCAATTCAACTCCATTGCAAGCCAGCACCTGCAACTCATTTCAAATAAACTGGACGAGATTACAGGAGGGAAAAACACAGTGATAGCCATTACCTTAACGGTCCATTTCACCCCTTTTCCTGTCAAAGTCTACATTCGGAGAATACAGAATGTCAGGAGGTCAATTCTACAGCTACTTGACAGGAATTCAGATACACTGATTGTAATAAAGACGGCCAATGTGCGGGAATAGCCCCCACAGATCATTACCTATTACAGTGATTGGTACGCTTATCAGATTGATTCAGTGATGAGGAAGATGTTCACAGGCATCAATGTGGTATTTGTAGATGCCTGGGAGATGACAATAGCACGTTACCTTCCTCACAATATACATCCCAGCAACATTATTATAAAGAATGAAATAGATGTGTTTCTTTTATAGGTGTGCCCCTCTATACAAAGATAGACAGTGTATTCTCCTTCTTCTGGCAGTCCCTCAAAATGAGGAGGACACTTCCCCATGGCAGGGACCTAAGCATGAACTTTTAATGTGGAAGGTTGTTGAAATCCTGTATTATCATGTTTGGATTATCGTATAATGCAAAACTTAAATAACACCATTAGGCATCTTAGACAGCACTATAGGTATCCATAGTGTTGCTGCTCCTGCTGACGTCATGGAGCCTGAATGACATAGAATGGCATGGCCAGTTTGTGTGCTGTGAAGCATGCTGGGAAGGCCACATGTGCAAGTATGTTTGGTCTGCACCGGAAGCCTCAGGAGTTGCCATGAAGATGGCATTCAATCAGATTGGATGCTGAATAAAAACCGAAAGAACTGCGGATGCTGTAAATCGGGAACATAAACAAAGTTGCTAGAAAACCTCAGCAGGTCTGGCAGCATCAGTTCTGAGGAAAGGTCACCAGATCTGAAACGTTAACTCTGTTTTTCCCTTCACAGATGCTGCCAGACCTGCTGAGCTTTTCCAGCAACTTTGTTTTTGTTCCAGGTTGGATGCTGATTGGATTCTTGTTTCTGAAACCTGCTCCACAGTTTCACAGGCATCCAGCAACAAAACGTACAGACAGAGGACCAACAGTGTTCTGCAAAGGTCTTTTCATGAGCATTTCTCCTGCCTTCACTTCAACCAGAAGCAATGCCCGAGGTGACTCAGGGTCAACAAGAAGCTCGTTATAGAACAGTGCCACATCCAAACCAACCTGAACCCTGGGATCAGGGAGATGATGGCACTGCCAATGACTGTGAAAACGACAGTGGCATTTCTGGATGAGAATGGATGCTATTTTCAACATTTGCTGTTAAGCTCCATGTTGGGTGTGTGGAGCCAGCCATTCATTCAAATGTGGAGGTAGCCTGTTGCTTCCCCTGCACTAGAAAAACACATTCCTACGAACCATTAATTTTAACAAACCTGATCAGAAATTGCACATACACTACCTGCTAATCACGATTGGGTACGATCTGTTCATGCACTACCTGGCCAATCACGATTGGCTGTGATCTTTTCATGGGAAGAGCTTGAGACTTAGGCATGTATAACTAAGAGGAAGAGCAATCAGGAAGAGGTTGCTGAGCTGAGCAAAATTGGAGGCTTGGGCTGTACATACTTCAATGCAAGAAGTATAACACATACGACGGATGAACTTAGAGCTTGGATTAACGCTGGGTTAATGCTTGGATTAATTAATTATGATGTTGTTGTATCACAGAGACATGGTTGAAAGAGGGACAGAATTGGAAGCTTAATGTTCTGGGATACCCATGTTTTAGGTGAGACAAAACACAAAGCAAAAGAGGTGGGGAGTTGCATTACTGGTTAAGGATCATATCACAGCATTGTTGAGGGAGGATATCCTGGAGGGACCTTGCAGTGTGGCATTATGGGTAGAGTCAGGAATAGGAAGGGTGCAATAACAATTCTGGAATTTTACTGCAAACCTCTGAGCTGCCAGTGGGAGATAAAAGAAGAGATGTGTAGTCAGAATCTGGAAAGATGTGAAAATAACAGGGTTGCTGTGGTGGGTGATTTTAACTTCCCCCATATTGACTGGACCCCCTTAGTGCTGGGGATTTGGATGGGGAGCAATTTGCTAGGTGCATCCAGGAGGATTGCTTGAAACAGCATGTGGATAGTCCAATGAGGTGGGGGTGGGGGTGGGTGGGCTCATACTGGACGTGGTATTGGGAAATGAGATCGGCCAGGTGATCAAAGTATCAGCGGGGAACCATTTTGGGCATAGTAACCATAGTGCTGTAAGTTTTCAGATACTGATGGATAAGAATGAGAGTAAACCTCGGATGAAGGTGTTAAATTGGGGGAAGGTGAACTATAACCGAATTAGGCAAGAATTGGAGAATGTGGATTGGGTGCACTTGTTTGAGGGGGTCAGAGCCTAGGAATCCGGCACCCCCCAACAACTCTTTCTCCGGTATTTCGATGATATCATTGGTATTGCTTCCCCTTCTGGTCCAGAATTGGAAATGTTTATCGAGTTTGCTTCCAATTTCCACCCTGCTCTCAACTTCGCCTGGTCCAACTCTGACTCCTCTTTCCCTTCCTTGACATGTCTGTTTCCATTTCTGAAGATATACTGGCCACCAATATCCACTGCACACCCACCGACTCCCATAGTTACCTTGACTATACATGCTCACACCCTGCATCCCGAAAAAACTCTATTCCACTCTACCCGTTCCTCTGTCTCTGTGTCATCTATTCTGATGATGCTGACTTCCACAAGCGAGCCTCCAGAATGTCCACCGCTTTCTTCAATCGAGGATTCCCCAGCACCGTTGTTGATAGGGTCCACAGCTGGGTCTGAACCATCTCCCGCACTTTGGCCCTCAACCCCTCTCTTTCTTCCCACAGAGAAAGGGTTCTCCTTGTCCTCACCATCCCACCAGCATCCACATCGAGAGGATCATTAGTTGCCATTTCTGCCACCTCCAGCGTGATGCCACTACTCGACACATATTCCCTTCCACTCATTTGTCAGCCTTCCACAGGGACTGTTCCCTCTGGAATACCCTGGTCCATTGTTTGTTCATTCACAACACCACCCCACAGCCTAACGATACCTTCCCCTGCAACACCAGAAGGTGTAACAGCTGTTCGTTCACTTCCTTCCTATTCAGTATCCAAGGGCCCAAACACAACTTCCTGGTGAAGCAGGTTACCTGCACTTCATACAATCTCGTCTATTGTATTCGCTGCTTGTAATGTAGTCTCCTCTACATCGGGGAAATAAAGTGTAGACTGAATGACTACTTCATAGACCACCCACGCTCTGTCTGGAAGAAAGACCCTGAGCTTCCAGTTGCCTGCCACTTCAATACACCACCGTGTTTCCTGGCCAACATCTCTGTTTTAAGCTTGCTGCAGTGCCCCAGTGAAGCTCAGTGCAAGCTGGAAGAACAACACCTCATTTTTCACTTTGGGACCCTGCAACCTTCTGGACTCTATATCAACTCTCCCATGTCCTTACCCCAACCCCCACACACCAGGCCTTGCTACCACATAGTCTACTATTGCACACAACCCATTGTTGGACACTAACAGTCCCCGTTAATAGCTATTAAACCCCTGGCCAGATTGCTATCCATACCTTTGTCTATCCAACTGTCCTTGTGTCTCTTTAGGTTCTAGCCCTACCTCTCCTTTACTCCTTACCCACTTTCCCCAACCCATCTTCTGCATATAACCAATACTTTCCTGGCTATGATCATTGAGTCCTAGAACTGTATAGCATGGAAACAGACCCTTTGGTCTAACTCGTCCATGATGACCAAATATCCTAAATTAATCTAGTCCCATTTGCCAGCATTTGGTCCACATACCTCTAAACCTTTCCTATTCATATACCCATCCAGATGCCTTTCAAATGTTCTTATTGTACCAACTTCCACAATTTCCTCTGGCAGCTCATTTCATAAATGTACCACCATCTGTGTGAAAAAGTTGCCCCTTAGATCTCTTTTAAATCTTTCCCCTCTCACCTTAAACCTATGCCTTCTAGTTTTGGACTCCCCCCACACACTCCCCCCAGCCAAGGGAAAAGGCCTTGGCTATTCCCCCTATCCATGCCCCTCATGATTTTATAAACCTCTATAAGGTTACAACTCAGCCTCCGATGCTGCAAGGAAATAGCCCCAGCCTATTCAGCCTCTCCCTATAACTCAAACCCTCCAACTCTGGCAATATCCTTGTAACTCTTTTCTGAACCCTTTCAAGTTTCACAACATCCTTCCTTTTGCAGGTAGGCTAGAAATGAATGCAGTATTCCTAAAGTGGCATAACAGCTGCAACATGACTTTCCAACTCTTACACTCTATGTACTGACCAATAAAGGCAATATGTCAAATGCTTTCTTCACTGTCTTGTCTACCTGTTTCAAGGAACTATGAACCTGCACTCCAAGTCTTTGCTCAGCAGCACTCCCCAGGACCTTACCATTAAGTGTATATCCTGCCCTGATTTGCCTTTCCAAAATGCAGCACCTCACATTCATCTAAATTAAACTCCATCTGCCACTCCTCGGCCCATTGGCACATCTGATCAAGATCCCATTGTACTCTGAGATAAACTTCTTTGCTGTCCACTACACCCACCAAGTATCATTGAAACGTTCTCACCTCTGACACCATATTTAAACCCCACCTCCAGAGCTGTGCAGATGTTGCAAACCAGGAACAGTGTGCTGTTTGATTTACATCATTGAGGACAAGTACAGAAAGGAAACATACCCTCTCACTTTGCTGACAGACACCTGAAGGTAATTGTGCAGAGGGTGGTTGAAAGGGGCACTGTTCTGTAGCTGATGGACGACCCCAGGAGGCCATATAAAACAATAATTTGCACACCCAATGGAAATTTAATTCTCCCAATATGTAATAACATTCTGCAGCATTTGAAAAGTCAAAAGTTCATTCAAACAGAATCAGAGAATTATATAACCTAATACACTTGATTTCTGAAATATCATTTCGTGCTGGTTAGACAGCCACATTCTATGGAAAAACACTGCAGTCTGTAGTAAGAATGAAACAATATTTCAGAATTCCAAACACTTTGCAGTAGTATAGTTATATGATGGATTCAAGGAGGAGCTCTCTTCAATTCTGGAGCAGAGTCAAACAGGACTCAAAACATTTACTCCATTTCTCTCTCCACAGATGCTGTCGGACCTGATGAGCTTTGGCAACATTTTTCAATTCAGTCTGCATTATCTGCAGTTTCAATTTTATTCGAATGATCCATGAACCTTGGATACATGACTGAAACTGTTGGTTTCTGAATAGTATTTGAATGCAGCTTTGTGCTGATTCCTTTCCAATATCAGAACAGACAGCAAGTAGCTCCAGGCTCTGCTAATTTCCCACCTCAAGTCTCTACTGTCTCAAAACCCTCATTTCTAGAAAGTATTCTGTACTTTGCTGTAAATTGAACAGGAATTTCATTGTACATTCGTGAATTGCATCCACCTATGTCTGAAAATATGGTATCAATGGAAAATGAAAAATGGAAAAAATCAGATTCTGGCACAACATCGGAGCAAAAGATAAGGCTGAAGCATTTGCAGCAATCTTTAGCCAAAGGTGCCAAATGGACGGTGCATCAGTGGTCTCCAACATCACAGATACCAGTCTTTGGCCAATTTGATTTACTCCATGTGATAGAAAGAAATGGTTGGAGGTACTGAATACTACAAAGGTTATGGGCGCTGACAATAGTCTGGCAATTGTACTGAAGAGCTCTGCTCCAGAACTTGCCACCTCCCTAGCCTAGCCCATCCAGCACAGTTACAACACTGGCATTTACCTGACAATGTGGAAAATTGCCCAGGTATATCATGTACACAAAAAGCAATGAAAGGTGCCACCAAGAGTGCTATCAAGGAGCACCTGCTCTGTAATAACCTGCTCAGTGACATCGAGTCTGGGTTCTGCCAGGGCCACTCAGCTCCTGACCTCATTATAGTCTTGGTTCAAACATGGACAAAAGAGCTGAATTTCAAAGGTGAGGTGAGAGTGAAGCCCTTGACAAAAAGGTCACATTGGACAGAGTGTGGCATCAAGGAGCAAAACTGACATCAATAGGAATCAGGATGCAGGCTCTCTGCTTGTTCCAATCATGCCTGGCACATAGGAAAAGATTGTGTTTTTTGGAGGTAAGTCATCTCAGCTCCAAGACATCCCTGCAGGAATTCCTCAGAGTAGTGTCCTAGGCCCAATCATATTTAGCTGCTTCATCAATCACCTTCCCTCCATCATAAGATCAGAAGTGGGGATTTTCATCAATATCTGCACAATATTCATCATCATTCACAACTTCTCAGATACTGAAGCAGTCTATGTCCAAATGCAACAAGATCTGGACAATATCCAGGCTTGGGCTGACAAGAGGCAAGTCACATTTGCACCACACAAATGACAGGCAATGAACTTCTCCAATAATAGACAATCTAATCGCCGCCTCTTGGCATTTAATGGTGTTACTATCATTGAATCCCCAACTATCAATATCCTGGAGGGTTACTATTGACCAGAATTTCATCTGGACTTGCCATATGAATACAGTGGGACTGCAGGTGCACTTGCAGTAGAGGTACTCCAGCAGTTCAAGAAAGCAGCTCATCACCACCTTCTCAAGAGCAACTAGGAACAGGCAATAAATGCTGGTACAGCCAGCAATGGTCACATCCCCTGAGTGAATAAATGAAAAGAAACCTCTCAAAGGAGACAGACCTGTTATCTTGGGTCTTCCAATGGACTTAGTAACAAGTGGCAGAACCTTATAGGGACCTGAACAAGGTGGGCTATGGCAGGAAAACTGGCAGAATCATTTGAGAAGTCTGGCAAGGCTGATGTCAACATCACCAGCAATCTGTTCCATGTATTAACTAAGTTTCAGGTGAAATGCTTGGTTTCTTGTTGGGGAGCAGCAAGATAAATAAGAACATTGCATTTGCAAGTCCAAGACTAAAACTGGTAGGTCTGGCAGCATCTGTGGAGAGGGAAACAGTTAAAATTTCGAGCCCAATATGACTGCTCCATAGAAGTGTCTCTGCTTTTATTACAAGAAAAATGACTAGGGCACATAATCCAAGCTACTGGTTTCATCCAGATACCAGAAAATCAAGGCCATTAGTGAATTTTCACCATCAAGGTGCATCAACAAGCTTCAGAGGTTGCTTGAAATGGTAGGGAATGTTTATGCCTCAAGGCCAGGATCAACAATGGTGTTGCAATGTCAACCAGGAAAGAGTATTGACAAAAACAAACAATTCCTGACCCCACCAGGAATCTGAGCACATAATGATCCACATCTACCAACCATAATAGCACCTGATGGATCTTTAACAGGATGGTACTTTATCAGGTGCAGGAAGATGGAAAGTTACAGACCACTCTACAATGCTTCTGGATCACTCACTGAGGTGGAGCAACAGGATGTAATAACCAAAAAGTTGACTTTAGCAGTAATGTGGGCATGTAAAAAATGTTCAGATTGTGTCATGGGCCTACAGTTTAAAATAGCTCACAAACCATTGGTCATCATTCTGAAATACAAAAGAGTTACAAATAGTTGTTTGCTAGTATAGCACCTGCATATTACTGAATAAAGATACATTTAGTTAAAACTACTTTTTCTTCCATCTTGTTGGTCAAGAGCACACATATCTCCAAAAGAAAGCTATAAATATACTTGTTTCATCTGCATGTTCCTGGAGTCGCAGGAAACAGGCGAGTGAAATGGTAGTGCTTGCCTTCATTGGTCAGAGCTTTAAGTATAGGAGTTAGAAACATCATGTTGCGGCTGTTCAAGACATCGGTGAGGCCACTTTTGGAATACTGTGTACAATTTTGGTCACCCTACTGCAGGAAGGATGTTGTTAGACTACAAAGGGTGCAGAAAAATATTTACAAGCTTGTTACTGTGACTGGAGAGTCTGAGATATAAGAAGAGGCTGGATAGGCTGGGACATATTTCCAGAGTGTCGGAGGCTGAGGGGTGACTCTGTAGAGGTTTATAAAATCATGATGGGCATAGATAAAGTGAATATGGTAGGGGAGTTCAAAACTAGAGGGCATAAGTTTAAGGTGACAGGGGTAAAGATTTAAAAGGGATTTGAGGGGCAATTTTTTCACACAGAGTGTGGTGCATGTATGGAACAAGCTGCCAAAGGAAGTGGTAGAGGTAGGTACAATTATAATATTCAAAAGACATTTGGAAAGTTATGTGAATAGTGTTATGTACCAGACCAGACCCCCTTGAAATATTTTAAGAAGGTAGCCTGGACCCTAAATTTTTCATATTTTAAGCGCAAATATAAAGTGCTGTGTTCCAAATGCAATGTGACTGGTCAAACTACTTGATGTTAAGCAAAACAGAATTTATTTAAACACTATAGATAAAATACAGCAAAAGAAAGAGGAATTTGGAATAACTTAAGTCTATTGGAAAACTTAACAGATACAGTACCTAATTAGCTGCTCCAATATAGTAATATCCCAGAAATACAACCTTTGACAAAAAGGCAAATTCAGAAAAATAGATTTTGCCTCACATGCAATCTAACAGCCTAGGAACAGAACCTGCAGCTTTTGCCTGTAATTGAAAGCGGGAAAAATTACTCACACTTCTTCAAGTCCACATCAGCAACTAAAAACCTAAAAATTAGAAATCCTGGTCGAAGTGAGCTGGTCACACCTAGCCAGGCTGCTTCTATTTTTCCAACTTTGAAAAAAAAAACCTCAAGGCTCACAAGCTGTTTACTCTTGTGGTTTTGGCAGACTGCTCCAAACCCTACCTTACAACCTCTTTTCAAAAATACCAGGACAAAATAACCTCTTAAAGCCATAGCATCATCACACCTCCCTCCTTAAAAAAAGAACAATCAATATTCAAAGATGAATTCATTTTTAAAAACCCTTAATCTTACATTACAATGCATATACATTACATTGACTCTAAGCATGCAAATATTCACTACTACAGTCTATTTCAGAGATAGCAGGAACTGCAGATGCTGGAGAATTTGAGATAACAAGGTGTAGAGCTGGATGAACACAGCAGGCCAAGCAGCATCACAGGAGCAGGAAAGCTGATGTTTTGGGCCTAGACCCTTCTTCAGAAAAAATTACCAATTATCCCAGATGCATTCCTGGCAATATGAATGTTGAAATGCTGTTGTAATGCCAACACCAAGATCAAGGTTTCCTTTTCAATTGTGCAATATTTCCATTGATGATCATTCATTTTTTTTTTAAAATACCCAATGGGTCTTTCCATCTTCTTGTCATCTTCTTGCAAGAGATAGCACTGACACCTCCATCACTTTGTACCATTGGCACCTTGAATAGCTTTGTGTAATTACGTGTGGCTAACACTGGGGCAGTGGTTAACACAACTTTCAGGCTGTCAGATGCCTTCTGACAGTCCACCATCCACTGAAATTTTCTGCACTTCTTCAATAAGTCAGTCAGTGGATCAACCACACTGCTAAAATTTGGTACGAACTTCCAATAAAACCCACTCAATCCCAGGAATTGTAGTACTGCCGTCTTCATCGATGGTACAGGAAATTCCCCTATAGCCTTTGTTTTCACATCCCATGAGGCCAGCTGTCCATGCCCAATGACATGGCCCAGGAACGTGGCTTGGGCTTTTGCGAAGTCACTCTTAGCCAGGTTTATCACAAAACCTACCTGCTTAAGTCAATCAAACAATTCTGATAGATGCCATAACTGTTCCTTCCATGAGTGACAAAAAAATCACCAGATCGTCAATGTACACCACACAATTGGGTAATCCGGAAGTGACTTTATTGGTTCGTTTTGGAAATGTGGCTGGCGCATTTATCGTACCAAATGGCATGATTTTAAGTTGATATTGTCCATTCAGTATCATAAAAGCTGAAATTGTCTTCACTTTTTCGGATAAAGATACCTGCTAGTATCCTCTGAGTAAATCCAACTCAGAACTATAAGTTGCTTGTTTCACCTTCTCAATACAGTCTTCCAAGATGGAATAGGATAGGAATCAGACTTTGTAAATGCATTGATTTTACGATAGTCCACACATTATCATTGGGTACCATTCAGTTTTTGTGCCCTTACTATGGGTGAGCTCCATTTGCTGTAACTCATTTCAGTTATGCTGTCTTTGAGCATGTGTTCAAGCTCTGTTTGAATCTGTGTCAACTTTAGAGGGTTACGTCTATAAGGATGATGTGTAATTGGAACAGCATTTCCTATATCTACATCATGTGTAATTAGATTAGTAATTTCTAGCTCATTTCCACAAATCTCCCCATGTAATTGTAATAACTGTTTCAGGCATTTCCATTTTCCTCTGGAAGGTAACTCAATAATTTATCCCAATTTTTGAGAACTTCCTCATTGTCCATGTTAATTTGAGGAATGTTTCACCCTGAATCATCTGAACTTGATTTTCCACTCTGTATTGTAACCAGTAACACATTCTCCTTTTGCTTTCCTTCCCGATCAAAACACCTTCTGAGCATATTCACATGACATACTCTGTGAGATTTCTTTCTATCTGGCATTCTTATCAAATAATTCACCTCAGTCAATCTCCTTCTGCTTTGATAAGGCCCAATAAACTTTGCTTTTACAGGTTCACCTACCACTGGAAGTAACACTAATACTTTATCTCCATCTGCAAAATTGCAGATTTTTGATTCCTTGTTTGATTCCTGTTTCATCTTTTTAAATGCTGTCTAGCCAACTCACCCACACTGTTTAATCTCTCCTTAAAATTTGACACATAGTCCGTATATGTGGTCTCTGAACTCTGACTCACTAATTTTCTTTCATTAATTTCAGTGGTCCTTTCACCACATGCTCAAAAACTAATTCAAATGGACTGAATTTGGTCGAGTCATTTGATGCATCCCTAATTGCAAAATGTACAAACGGAATTCCTTTAATCCAATTTTCTGGATAGTGTTGACTATAAGCCCTCAACATGGTCTTTAAAATTTGATGCCACCATTCTAATGCTCTCAGCGATTCTAGATGGTACACAGTGGGTTTGAATTGTTTTATTCCTAAGCTATCCATAACTTCCCTGAATAATTTTGATGTAAAATTTAACCCTTCATCTCATTGTATCTTTGTGGGTAGTCTGTGTCTAGTGCTTTGAATAACTCCTGTACAATCCTTTCAGCTGTGGTGTTGCGTAATGGAATGGCTTCTGGAAATCCAGTGGACACATCCATTATAGTCAACAAATACTGATTCCCACTTGTTGTTTTAGGTAGGCTCCTATGTAATCAATTAAGAGTCTTGTAAAAAGTTCCTCAAATGCGGAGATTGGTTTTAGGGGTGCTGGTTTTTATCACTGCCTGAAGTTTCCCAATTACCTGATATGTATGACATGTCCAGCAAAATTCAACCACATCCTTATGCAGGCCAGGCCAGTAAAAATGATTTTTGTATTTTGGCTTGAATTTTCCTTACTTCCAAATGACCTCCTACCAGTAATTCATGTGCCACCCACAGCACCTCCTTTCTTTGTAATTACTTCCTGACTTTGTTATTAAGCTTGCTGATAAGGGTGGTGCTGATGTTGTCTGGTGGACTGACCTCTGCATTGCAGAGGCTGAGCACCAGCTCTCAGATACCTCCTCCTATCATCTCCTGGACCATGACCCTACGATGGAACATCAGGCCATTGTGTCAACTATGGTCTCCAACCTCATTTCATCTGGTGATCTCCACCCCCGCTCCCAAATGCCTCCAAGTTGATAGAGCCCAAACCTGCACAGCTCACTTCTACTGTCTTCCCAAAATACACAAACAGGACTGCCCAGGCAGACCCATTGTTTCTGCCTGCTTCTGCCCAACAGAACTCATCTCTTCCTACCTCAACTCGGTCTTTTCTTCCCTGGTCCAGTTCCTGCCTGCTTACATCCGTGATTCCTCTGATGCTTTGCACCAGTTTCAGAATTTCCAGTTTGCAAGCTTCAGCCACCTCCTCTTTACCATGGACATGCAATCCCATTACACGTTCATTCCCCATCAGGACAGTGCATTGTGGGTCTACCTGCAGCAGTTCAAGAAGGCAGTTCACCACCACCTTCTCAAGGACCCCTAGGGAGGAGCAATAAATGCTGGCAAGTCAGTGATGCCCACATCCCGTGAATGAATAAAAAAAAGTTTCTTTGATATCTGACAGAGCCATTTTAGGTAAGCTTCATGCCATAACTATGTATGGTAATTGCAATGTACTGATCTGTTTTGTAGAGCTGCTTCAATAGTTTGAGACCCCATATGTCTTCATGATTTTTAAAGAATCAACTGCTGGAGACTGAGTATGGGTTTATACAATTGTTTTATACTCTGCTGTCTTGGAGGTTCCAAACGATATTCCAAACGGTCCTTAACTGGGAAGGTGAGCATGGAGATGAAGTAGAATCACAGCTTCTCTGAAGAATATTTACCGAACTCCATCTGAAAGTAGAAGATCATCATTGCTGTTAGGGCAATTGACTTTCAGACTCGCATCTGTAAGAACTTTTTTACTTTTTCATATATTTCTAAGAATTCTTCCAGAAAAAGCATCCTCTTTCTGCAGATATAACAGCGTGGAACTGGAGGAGCACAGCAGACCAGGCAACATCAGAGAAGCAGGAAACTCACAGCCCTGAGAGCATTAAAGGTTTTATCAGTGTAAAGAAGAGGTGACATTTTAGGTCAGACAATGCATGTTAGCCGTGAACCTTTGTTTAGAACCTGTTGATGTTTTAGTTTGGAATCAGACTGGTTTTATTTCTAAAGTAGGAATTTATAAAACACCATATTGACTGAGTGTCTATAAATTGTGTGCTTTTTGAACAAAATAAAATGTATCTGCAAATATGAATTCACTCAATAGATTCACGTGTATGTGTGTGTGTGTGTGTGTGAGACAGAGGGGGGCGAGATTGTGTGTGTGTTTGTGAGGGGGGGAGAGCATCACTGTGTGTGTCTGTGTATGTGTGTGAGGGAGAGAGATTGTGTATGTGTGTGAGGGAGCAAGAGTGTGTGTGTGGGAGAGAGTGTGTGTGTGTGTGTGTGTGTGTGAGAGTTAGGTTTGTTTATGTATGCGAGGGAGCGAGAGTGTGTGGGAGAGAGTGTGTGTGTGTGTGTGTGTGTGTGTGTGTGTGTGTGCGCACGCGTGTGTGTGTTTTAGGTTTGTTTAATACAGCCTCATCAATAGTGTGAACCTTTGAACTTTTACTTATAAATTCTGTGTCTGATACTAACTCTTTCACTAACACCTGAAGAAGGACTGAGGCTCCGAAAGCTTGTGTTTTCAAATAAACTGTTGGACTATAACCTGGTGTCGTGTGATTTCTGACGTTGCACAAAAGGCATTGAGACGATCAGGCAAGAGAAAGATTTCAAGATGTTCAGTCAGTGGTACCTAGAAGAGAAGGCAAGGAAAGGACTTTTCAAAGTCTCTGACTGCCTGTTTCCTTTCCAGATCTGTCTCAGGCTTGTTGTCTCCAAGGATAGTGTGAATTCTATTATTCATTGTACTACATGCACTTTATTTTATCAAATTCAGCCATTCCTCTAATTTCCCACTGTCCCAATTCCATAATATTAAAATAAAAATTCTAATTGTCTAATTAACTAATTGCTATAAGGTTAACTTCTGTTATAAAGTTAATTATAAAGTGTAACATTATACAACTACTTCTACTGTTAGCTTTTTGTAATTTATGGGTTGTGAGCAATCTATCTCATTCAGGGCATAAGAGGTGTCTCCTAAGGCTAGTTAACCTTCACATCTAGGCTTTTTTTTAAGGCTTGTATTATATTCTGGTTATGCGTTGAAACCAACTTCTATGATTGAAGCATTTTCAAACAGAAATTATCTAATATTGCAGGTGGCTTCAAAGAATCAACTATTTACTACGAAATAACTTTAGCTGTTATGGTTGCAGCTGCTTAGGGACTTAATCTAGCACCGATGTTATACATTTACTGGAACAATCATCCTTTCATTAATAAAGCTGGAATTGGTCATTTATCTATCCTAAGGCATCCTTTGATCAGAACTGTCTCGGATGGGAACATACAGCGTTCTTTTACTGACCGCGTAGCAGTTCTGTTCAAAGGTACCATTGTATTTCACTGTGTGAATAGGCTGCTTAGTTTTGCTTCGCTTCTGTCTGCCATCTTGAAAGCAGGCATGGGCCACTTAGTGTGTTCACGTACTAGCCATCTTATATTGCCAGGTACAGGTCACCCCTATAGTTATTTTGACTCAAGATGCAGCTTGATGAACTTGTCATTGCAATTTTGGACAATTAGTACAAGCTCCTTCCAGTCCTTTAAAGTCAATGATTCCACATTTCAAGCAGCCTTCAGGGAGTTGTGACAGCATTTTCTGTGTCCTTCCCCGGGAACATTGGTCACGTGTCAGTTTAGAAAATAGAACCTGGAGAGCGAGATAGTTTATAACCTTCCAGGCAAAGAGCCCAGTCCATCATAGTTTGCAGGAGTTAAGACTTAATGCTCCGAGAACTGCCATAGAGAAGTCCATCAGTACTTGTTTAATCATCTCACTGTTGAATCTGAAGGATGCAACCAAGGGATTTATGATAGAATTTCTCTTGCAGTTTTTAGGCTGTGTCTTGCTGTAGCATAGGAGCCCAGTGGCAACAGCTGCTCTGTACACTCACACTTCCATTAGCTTGTGGTGGTCTTTGTTTTCAAACAGTTGATACTATATTTTGTAGAATGCTGAGCTTGTGAAATTGGTCTCGTGTTAGATCTCCTTACTGATTGTGACTTTTTGAGAAAAGTGCATGAGAGCAAAGGTATGGGAAATTCTTAGCAAAGTATAGTCATAGAGTTGTAGAAATGTACAGCATGGAAACAGACCCTACAGTCCAACTCATCCATGCCTAGCAGATATCCTAAATAAATCTAGTCCTATTTGCCAGCATTTGGCCCATATCCCTCTAAACCCTTCCTATTCATATACCCATCCAGATGCCTTTTAAAAGTTGTAATTGTATCAGTCTCCACCATTTCCTCTTGCAGCTCATTCCATACACGCACCGCCCTCTGTGTGAAAAAGTTGTTCCTATGGTCCCTTTTAATCTTTCCCCTCTCACCTTAAACCTATGCTCTCTAGTTTTGGACTCCCCCACCCCACGAAAAGACCTTTTCTATTTACCCTGTCCATGCCCCTCATGATTTATAAACCTCAGTAAGGTCACCCTCAGCTTACGACACTCCAGGGAAAATAGCCCCAGTCTATTTAGCCGCTCCCTGTAGATCAAACCCTCCAATCCCGGCAACATCCTTGTAAATCTTTTCTGAACCCTTTCAAGTTTAGCAACATCCTTCCTACAGCAGGGAGACCAGAATAGCATGCAGTATTCCAAAAGTGGCCTAACCAATGTCCTACACAGCCGCAACATGACCTCCCAACTCCTATACTCAATGCATTGACCAGTAACAGCAAGCATATCAAACACCTTCTTCAGTATTTCATCTACCTGTGAGTCCACTTTCAAGGAACTATGAACCTACACTCCAAGGTCCACATCTGTTCTGTTATTGACCATCCCTAAATACCTTTGTGAATGTTGTGGTATTGAGTAATCTCCTTGAACCCGTGCAGTCATATGGAATTGCTACAACACAATGATCCAGATTTTTTGAGGAATGGCAATCAGACCCAGTTTGCAAGTGTCTGGAATTCACAGCCCAGTTAGCTGGATGAGGTGGAAACCCCCACCTTATTTAAAAGAACGTTGAATCTGCACCTGAACAGCTGTGACCTGCAAGCTATAGACCAGGTGCTGGGAAGTGGGATTAGAATGGGTGCTGCTTTTTGAGTGGCCTAGGCAATAGTCTGTGTGTTCTCTTTCTTTGCTTCAATTCTTCTATGGTTCTACAGTTTCAATCAAACAGGCAAGTTTAGCCTGGACATGCCAAGCTTTTTACATATTATTGGAGCTATACTGATCCCAGCAAATGGAATGTATCCCAACACACTATTAACTTAAGCCATGCAAATGGCAGAAAGCCTTCGGGGAGCTAGGAAGTACACTACTTAACACAGAATGTGAAACCTCTGCCCTTTTAAGTACAATAATTATGTGAGTGGACAACATAATCACCACTTGCAAATCTTTACCTCAGTGAGGTGTTGATGCTCCTTCATTGATGATTTGTCAGCAAAAAGGAAATTTAGGGAAATAAATTTACAGAGTTACAGGGATGGAGTGTTAAATGGAACTGACTGGATTGCTGCATTGAGAGCCTACATAGATCCAACAGAAGGAAGTTGAATGTCCTTCTTCGAAACCACAACTCAATTATTGATTAACAATGTTGCTTGGTATACAAAAGGAGATAAGGTGGCTACATGAACACATTTAGTCGCAAAGAAGGAATTCCACATTCAGGTCATTCATTTACTGGAGTCTGAGATGTTTGGATATTTTTAGATTCAGATAGCAAAGCAAAAACAAGATGCTCCTTTGTGGAGAATCAGTTCTTCTTCTAAAAAAAAAGTGAAGTTGTACATGTATTTCACAGAACTTACCAAGGAAATGCAGCTACAGTAACTGCAGCTACGGTTAGAAGAGCAAGTTCCTTCTGAGAAAAAGAACCAGATCATTACAGGGAATCAAAACCAAAAGTGTTTGCTTCTTACATCTCTAATAAGAAGCAAGCAAGTCAAGCTTCAGAACTTTCTACATCACAGAATCTCTGATTATGGAGTTGGGAAGAGATTTTTAATGATACAGGGAAGAAGCCTCTTAGCTTCAACACACGTCCATGACCCAACATCTTTACCCAACATCACTAAAGTAGATTATTAGGGAATATCTAAGCTATTAGTGGGATCTTATGTAGTTAATTTGACTGTTGTGTTTATTATTTTACTAAAGTGATGATAATTCATAAACAACTCCATTGCTTGTCAAATATTTTATGATGTTGTAAGAACGTGAAAAGTAATGTTTAAATGCAAGTTATTTCTTGAGTTGATGAAAATAGCTATGTACAGCGTAGTCACTGACGTCCATTGTTTATTCCAGCTTACTGACACGTAGTTAAGAATCAATGCATTTGGTGGTGCTTTTGCAAGTTTAACAAGAGGTCATTTGCAGTCAAGTATCATTTACCAAGCAACTCAGTGTCCATTACCCCACACTGAGCATTATATGATATCAAAATCAAATGAAAGTGATTTCTGAATCTGACAAGAGGTTTTAACTGTTTACCTTGTTTCAAAAGGATCCTCAGTGTGGCAAATTACACTTCATTCTCATTCATTAATCTCCAAGAAAGATTTTAATTATTCTAATTAAAGTACTGAATCCATATATCTTAATGGGTCTCGTAGTTTGCACATTTCTATGTGCCTCCATTGCATTAATACCAATCCCTGTACCACTACAGTGTCATTCTCATTGGTTACATCCATTGTTGCACAAAGACTTGTCTTTAAGTTTACACTGCAACCGGACTGTTCTTGGTCTGTGTTTCCAGTTGCTTAATGCTGCTCACTATCTTCTTCTGATGTCCAGAAAGAGTAACTCCCAGCTTCATTACATCACTAGAAACGAAGATAACAACAGTTATGATTTTCTTTTATTTTGAAAAAACACTTTGTTCCCTTTATTTTTCAGAACTACTAAATTCACAGTACGAACAAAGGATGCATGCCTGTCGTTGTACACCTTCATTCTATTTCCAACAGAATTTGCCTTCATTACACAATTATAAGTGAATAGCGTCACATTGTATCAGCATGAAAGGGACAGTGTAGTTTCAGAGACAGGCAAACATATCAATAGCAACCATAACTCTTGAGGCAAACACAACAAAAACAAGAGTTCTGAGTTTTCCAATAGAATGTAGTTTTGCATCTGCTTGAGTTCAGCCTCAGAGAAGCAGATTTCTTCCTTGACCTTTGCCCTGTGGTACTGTTCACAGCCTGCCATCTACTAACATAGAAAAGCAGATAAGTAAAATCTGAAACCAAAGATCTGTTTTGAATTGTATATCAGTTTTAATTGTTACCCATTTGAGGAATAGTTGTACTTTTTGATGCTGGAATCCAACAACAAAAACATGTAGGGACTCCCTTCAACACTTTGTTCTACATGTGATACATGGTAAATACAATGGGCAGGATTTCCCACCCTGCCATCAGAGAGTCGTGGGTGCGATAACAGAATACTGAGACGCCTGGATAAAGTGGAGGTATATAAGATGTTTCCACTAGTAGGAGAGACTAGGACTCAAGGCACAGCCTCAGAGTGACAGGACAATCCTTTAGAACTGAGATGAGGAGGAATTTGTTCAGCCATAGGGTGGTGAATCTATGGAACTCATTGCCACAGTGGGCAGTGGAGGCTAAGTCATTGAGCGTACTTAAGACAGAGATAGATAGGTTCTCAGTTAATAAGGGGATCAAGGGTTACGGGGAGAATGGGGTCGAGAAACATATCAGCCATGTTTGAACAGCGGAGCGGACTTGATGGGCTAATGGCCTAATTCAGCTCATATATCTCATTGTTTTATGATCTTATAGAAGTGTCTATAACTGTGGTCAGGTAATGCTCTAAAGAGGGGTAATTGGCTGGAGGCAGCAAAACTACCCCTCACTCAGGAAGACAGATAGCCGCTGGCCATCTGATTGCCCAGCAAATCTATAGTTCCAATCATGCTATCAGGAGAAGCAGCCACTGCTGGAATTATAAGCCTTCCCACTAGTACTGTCGGCGCAGGGTCCATGGTAGGACAAAAAGGGAAGACCCAGGGATTGAGGGAAGAGGTAGAGGTTGGGATTTGTGGGTGGTGGGTGGTGGGGTGTTGGAAGAGTTCCTGATTTCAGGATCAGGTGGGAAGGGAGGATCCAGGGGATCTGGAGAGCGAGGCTAGTCATAGAGGCACCCACCCTTCTCTGTTTCCCACCTGACACCCAAGCAGGATGATCTACCAGGATTCTTCCTTATCCCCAAACTTCATCCACTGGCAACAAAATTGTGGCTATGCAAGCAGCTCTTAAGTGGCCAATTGAGGGCCTCAAATGAGGTGGAAGTGGGTAGGAAGAGGTTTCGCCCGCTCTGAAACCTGCTGCCAGGTTGGGGTAGCAGGGTGGAGGGAAGGCAAACCACTGAGTTTTGCAGACGGTCCCCTCACCTGCAAACACGTTCAGGGGTGACTGTAAAATTGCAGCCAATGTTAAACATTGAGGGATATGGAGAAGACAACTGCCTCTGACAGCACAGGGGACCCAAACATTCAAATATTTTAATTTGGTTGAATGCAAATTGGTACATGGTCTCAGATGTAATGCGTCTGAAAAATGTGGCAATTATTTCCAAGCTGTTACTGCATTGAGCATTCCTGCTCTTCCTAGCTGTACAAAGAATTCATCATCCCTAAAAGAAAGAAGAAACATGAGCTTTTCGGAGTTGCCTCCAGGAGGTCCATGTGCACACTCCCCATTGGCGTTTGAAAATCATCACTGGAATCTTACTGAACCATAGGATTCAGACTGTTTCACCTTGGACCACTGGTTCCTTATTTAGCTTTGAAGATCTTAGGCAGTGATTGTTCTACTGCTGCTCACATCTGCTGAATACCTTGCGAAATCAAGCCCCAATACATCTCTTCCTTTGTTGTCATAGATACATGGTAAAAAAACAAAGATACTCTGACTACATGTCAGTGCACGTATTTATCCTGACAATACCATTTTTGGTTTGAGGTGCCAGGATAGCAGAACCTGATTTCGCTCTTACTAAGTACTTACAATGCCATTCCAAGAAGAGACAATGAATAGCAATTCTGCACTAGTTTGCTTTCATATTCTTTTCCCCTTTCTTGATCAGTTACTTGATCCTCCTTTGCTAGGCTCTAAATTGCTCCCAGTCCTCAGATTTATCATTTTTTCCGGCATTCTTCTAAGGCACTACCTTTGATTTAAAGATATTTCTAACTTCTTTTGTGAATGGTAGATCACTTATCACTGGGTGTTTGTGCCTAGAGGAGTGTGTAATCTGCTGTAGGTCATGTGGTGTACCTTCACATACTAGTCATTGCCTGTCTACCATCAAATCTTTTATAGTGCTTTCCAATCGACCATAACCCATCTGCCCCTCATACTTTTATAATCTTCCTTGCTTCAGTTTTAAGAGCCTACTTTCACCATGAATTATATTTTGTTCAAACTTAATGAGAAGTTTCATCATATTGTGGTGACTATTTCCCAAAGCCTTCTTTAGAGCAAGTTTATTAATTATCCCCTTCTCATTAATCAGCACTAAACCCAAAATAGCCTGATTTAGCTTCTTAATGTACTACTCCAGAAACCCATCTGGTATACAATCAAGGAATTTATCCTTCACAGCATTAGTTCTGATTTGGTTAATCTAGCCTATGTAAATTGAAATCTCCTCCGATTATTCACATTACACACGTCTGTAGTTGCCGGATTTATTCCATGTCCAACATTACCATTACAATCTGGTTACCTATAAATAATTCCAACCAATGTTTGCTCCCTTTCCTGTTTCTTGGCTCCACCCGAACCGATTTTTTATATTCACTTATAGGATGTGGGCATCGCTAGCTGGCCAGGATTTATTACCCGTCCCTCGCTGCCCTTGAGAAGGTAGTAATGAGCTGCCTTCTTGAACCGCTGCAGTCCACCTTCCGTGGGTTAACCCACAATGCCATCAGAGAGGGAGTTCTAGGATTTTGACTCAGCGATAGTGAAGGACACAATGATATATTTCCAAGTCAGGATGGTGAGTGGCTTGAAGGGGAACTTGGAGGTGGTGGTGTTCCCATGTATCTGCTGCCCTTGTCTTTCTAGATAGACTTGGTCCTGCATTTGGAAGGTGCTGTCTGAAGACCTTGGGTGAATTTCTGCAGTGCATCTTGTAAACAGGACACAGTGTTGCAACTGTGTGTGAGCGGTGGAGAGAGCGGATGCTTCTGAACATCGTGCCAATCAAGCGGGCTGCTTTGTCCTGGATGGTGTCAAGCTTCTTGAGTGTTGTTGGGACTGCACCCATCCAGGCAAGTGGGAGTATTCCATCACACTGCTGACTTGTCCATTGTAGCTGATGGACAGGCTTTGGGGAGTCAGAGGGTGAGTTACTTTCTGCAATATTCCTAGCGTCTGATCTGGTCTTGTAGCCACTGCGTTGATGTGATGAATCTAGTTGAGATTCTGGTCAATGGTAAGCCCAGGATGTTGATATTGGGGTTTCAGTGATATCACAAGTGATATTCATGCTACACAAATATGAGGCAATGACCATCTCCAACAAGAGAGAACCTGACCAAGGAACCAGTTCTCTCCCTAGAACATCACAAAGTTTCCAAGATAAGGAAATCTTTGGATGAAAGCAAGTTATCTTATAAGCAAATTAGCAACAAGCCTGTCTCCACAACCTCACCAAGAAACTGAAGAGATAAGATAGCAGGCCAAAGCAAATGAAATGGCTGGTGTGGACATGAGAAACAGAATCTTAGAGTAGATATGAGAGGTTATCTGGAGGTTAGGATTTTTTCAAAGATGTTGGCATGTTTTCTTGGTCATAAACAAGACGTGTGACAGCTGAATGTTATCAGAAAATACAGTGCAAATGGGTAAAATTGTTTAGAAATCATTAGGTTCCTCTGTACTCATTGCTATAATGACAAGGAAATTGCCTCATTGTGGCAGCTTTATTTAAAGGTTAAACTTCTCATTCTTGAGCTAATTTAGAAGCGATATCAACACAATTGTTGATGGTGGCAAGTGATACAAATTGCTGTCAAGAAAATTTGCTAAATAAAATGTTTCAGTATAATATCTGTGAGAATTTGTCTACATGCTGATTGTATGGAGTCAATTTTTAAAATGCTTTAATTTTCAATCCTGTAACAGTTGAGATTCTTCATAATTTGCCATTGGTCGTTTAGATATTTTTTAATGGGAAATCCCTTGGTGGTCAATAAGCTTTGGCTCTCTCCAGTGGTTTAAGGAAAACCTGTTGAGGTTTTGAAACTGAAGACAGGAAAACATCAGGAGTTTAAAAAACAATCCATGACTTTCAGTAAATGTGCTGCAGAATGAAATTTCTTTTACTGAAGATATGTTCAAAGAGTCAGAAACAAGAATGCTCAATTTAAAAAACATTGTAGCCTCATGCTCAAAAGAATTGTATGGCAAAGGGAGACAGGTGAAGCCACCTGAAGTACAATATGTATGGCAATCTTAGGCAATGTCTGGTAAAGCTGACAGCAATCATACTCAAACTAATGAAAAAGCAAAGGAAAGGAATGCTCTGAAGAAAAGTGACAGAGTTAGATCTGAAACTGACAGTACACAGCAGTAAAAAGCTGTAATGTTATTATTCCTTCAAGGCAAGGCCAGCAATTGTTGCCCAGCCTTAATCACCTTTGAACTGAGTGGTTTGCTAGGCCATATCAAAGTCAATCATATTGGCGTGGGTCTGAAGCCACACGTAAGCAAGACGAGCTAAGTATAGTATACTTTCTACCTTTAAGAACATTAAGTGAGCTCAATGAGTGTTTACAATAGTCAACGATAATGGTCATGATTATTATTACTGAGACTAGCTTTAAGTTCCAGAATTTTTGACTCAATTTAAATTCCACAAGCTACCCTTGTGTGCTTTGACCTCAGGCCCCTAACTCTTCAAACAAATCGTTTAACTATAGTTTTCTTTTCACAAACCCATGCTGGCTCTTCTGAATTACCTTGCATTTTCCTAAGCCTACAGCAGTCACCTCATTAATAATTGATATTGACAGTTTCTCAGTGACAGATCTCATGCTAACTGACCTATAGTTTAGTTTTCTGCTCTCGTCCCTTCTTGAATAAAGGGGTTGTATTTGCTACTTTCCAGTCTGATAGAATCTTTCCTGAATCTAGGGAGTTTCGGAAAAGTTATCACTGATGCATCTACTACCTCACTAGCCATCTCTATTATTATCCTAGAATGAAGTCCATCAGGACCCAGGGACCTATCAGTCCCCAGCTGCGTCATTTACTCAGTCACACTTCCCTAGTGTTTGTAATTTCATCAAGTTCCTGTCTCCCTTCTGTTTCCTGATCTACACCTGTTATTGCAATTTTTTTTTGCATCCCAGGAAGACAGAAGCAAAATGTTTGTTCATTTTATCCACCGCTTCATCATTAACTGTTATTGACCCACTATTCTCACTCGCTGGAGAGCTACCACACAGCTCTGAAGAAGGGTCACTGCACCTGAAATGTTACCTCTGTTTTATCTCCACAGATGCTGACAGAGCTGCTGAATTTTTCCAGCGATTTCCATTTTTGTTTGATTTCCAACATCCAGAGTTCTTTGGTTTAATTTTAGCACACATTTATTTATTCTTTACCTTTTTAAACACCTGTAGAAAGTTTTTCAATCCATTGTTTCATTTCTAACTAGCTTCTTTTTATACTTTTATGTATTTCTTCTGATTGATTTGATAGTCATTCTCTGCTGTTGTTTACATTCTGTCCAGTCATCCGAGCAGTCACTTGTCTTTATACAATTATATGCTTTTCTTTAAGTTTGTTGCTTTCTTAACTTCTTCAGATATTAGGTCTCTCCTCGGAATTTTTCATTGTTGCAGGAATATGTCTGCACCAAGTTTTCTGAAATCCCCCATTAATTTTTTGCCACTGTATCTCAGGATTTATCCCCTAGCCTTATCCCTTATCCCCTGTTCAGTTCAGCAAGCTCAATTTAATTCTCAAATGGTCTCCCTTGTTTAAAATGTTTTAGTCTTACACTCAATTTTCTCCCCTTCAAATTCACTGCTCCCTAGGGATGCCTCTACTCTACAGTTTAATTAATCCTCTTACATTACACAATACCAACGCTAGTGTAACCTGTTTTCGGGGCAGTTCCAGAATATGCTGCTCTATCGAAAACCTATCTCAAAAGCATTCTATGAACTCTAGGGTTTAACTTAGAGTCATAGAGTCATGGTGCTGTACAGAATGGAAACAGGCCCTTCAGCCTAACTTGTCCATGCTGACCAGATATCCTAAATAAACCTAGTCTCATTTGCCAGCATTTGGCCCATATCCCTCTAAACCCTTCCCATTCATATACCTCATTCAGATGCCTCTTAAATGTTGTAATTGTACCAGCCTCCACCACCTTCTCTGGCAGCTCATTCCATACATGCACCACCCTCTGGAGAAAAAGTTGTCCCTTAGGTCCCTTTTGCCCTTCTCACCTTGAACCTATGCCCTCTTGTTTTGGACTCGCCCAGTCTAGGGAAAACACCTTGTCTGTTCACCCTATCCATGCCCCTCATAATTTTATAAATCTCTGTAAGGTCACCCCTCAATCTCAAGTGCTTCAAGGAAAATTAGCCCCAGCCTATTTGGCTTCTCACCATGGCTCAAACTCTCCAACCCTAGCAACATCCTTGTAAATCTTTTCTGAACCCTTTCAAGTTTCACAACATGCTTCTTAAAGCATGGACACCAGAATTGCACACAATACTCCAACAGTTGCCTAAACAATATTCTGTACAGGCACAACATAACCTCCCAACCCCCATACTCAATGCACTGTCCAATAAATGCCTTCTTCTGAAGAAAAGTCACCGGACGTGAGATGTTAACTCTGTTTTTCCCTTCACAGATGCTGCCAGACCTGCTGAACTAGGGTCTAGGCCCGAAACATCAGCCTTCCTGCTCCTCTGATGCTGCTTGGCCTGCTGTGTTCATCCAGCTCTACACCTTGTTATCTCAGATTCTCCAGCATCTGCTGTTCCTACTATCTCTGAACTTTTCCAGAAACTTTGTTCTCATGCCTTCTTCACTTTCCTGTCTACCTACGACTCCACTTTCAAGGAAATATGAATTTGTACTCCAAGGTCTCTTTGTTCAGCAACACTCCCCAGGACCTTCCAATTAAGTATATAAATCCTGCCCTGATTTGCCTTTCCAAACTGCAGCCCCCACATTTATCTAAATTAAAGTCCATCTGCCACTCCTTGGCCCATTGACCCATCTGATCAAGATCCCATTGTATTCTGAGGTAACCTTTTTCACTTTCCACTACACCTCTAATTTTGGTGTCATCTGCAAACTTACTAACGTACCTCCTATGTTCAAATCCAAATCATTTATATAAATGGCAAAAATCATGGGACCCAACATCGATCCTTGTGGTATACTGCTGGTCACAGCTTATATTTCCATTCCCTTAAGTTCAAGGAGAGTTGAGGCTTTTCAGATCAACCATGATCTCATATAACAGAGAGCAGATTCAATGGGATGAATGGCCTACCTCTGCTCTTACATCATATGGTCTTCTGGAACACAGATCCAATTGGAGCCTTCTTTGAGCTCTCATTCAGACTGAACTGTTGATCATCCAAATCACAGCCACAATCAATTTGCTGCTCTTCTAATCATCAAACAAACACAAAATGCTTCTTTACGTGCACCCTTGTTCTGCCTCACTCAGTTAATTAACCGACTGAATAACAGAAAACCTGAAAGGTCTTTATTTCATTAGAAAATTATATCACATGAGCAAAATAAGTCATCAATTGACTTCAATTCTTTCCAGCGATGCTCAACCTAAAGCATTGATGTTGACTTGCCTCTGAAGTAGTATTTCATTCAGGTCAGATAGAAAACCTCAAAGGTGAATAAGATTTAATTACCCTGGTGTTAGTGTTACACAAAGCTTGCAAAACTAAGGCTAATATGACATCAGTAGTTGGATGAGTGCATTCTAGTATAATGTCACTTCTGGACCTTAACATGTATTCCTAACACTTGCTTAACTTCTTCAAATTGCTGTAATGCCACTGAAAAGGAAAAAGCCATCTTACTCCAAGGCCAGAGATAACAAGGTGTAGAGCTGGATGAACACAGCAGGCCAAGCAGCATCAGAGGAGCAGGAAGGCGTTT
>NC_063342.1:28527230-28551737 GCF_021869965.1 Rhincodon typus
GCCTTCCTGCTCCTCTGATGCTGCTTGGCCTGCTGTGTTCATCCAGCTCTACACCTTGTTATCTCAGATTCTCCAGCATCTGCAGTTCCTACTATCTCTTACTCCAAGGCCAGTTTTGCCACTATGTTGCAGGAAGTGTACCTTGCCCCCCTGAAGCTATCCTTGTATTGTCCCATCCTGACACCGTCAAGCCAGTCACCCACAAGTGCGGAAAGCTTAACATCTGTGTTACTGTGGTCAAGCAGCAGATTTGATGGCCTAGTTGGAAGGAAATCAGGAAGGCAGGAATAAGTACCAAGCATTGTGCATGAAAATAACAACTAACAATGGCAGGGACTTCCAGGCTACATTCAAGTTTTAAACACGGCATGGAATATGTCTGTCACTCTGCCTTCATCTGCTCATACTGCTAGATTATGGCTTGACAGGCCACTACGGAATCACCAGACTTGAAAACAAGCCAAACAACCTATGCCTACTGAAGCAAAGGATCTAAATGAAGATGGCCTACTCCTGCTCTTATTTCTGATGGCCTTACAGCTCCTGAAGGTGTGTTTCTGTTGCTTGCTTGGGTCTGGAGGAGAGGGGGCCCTCCAGTACAGTCCTTTCCAAGTATGCTTCATCATCTTGGCATGCTGTACTGTGAACAACTGGTACAGGCAACAAGGTGACGTGATGGCTGCCGAAGAACTGGGAGAAGGGAACAATCTTCCAAAAAGCTGGATGAGGATATTAAGTTGTGGGAGGCTTTCTTTGTTGGCGACAGAGCTCAGCTGCGTTGGGTGCCACGAATCATTTAGGTCCTGATTGACACCCGCTTCCAATGTTGGAAAGCTGGGTGCAGCAACCAATACACTTGTTCATGATGCACCACGTGGTCTGCATTGTGGGGACAACCTGCAGCCTCTATTCATTTTGTTTGTGTTTGCTTTTGATGACTGTAAAGAAAAGCTCATCTTTGGAATTGTCCTGTATGTGATAGAAACATAGAAAATAGGTGCAGGAGTAGGCCATTCAGCCCTTTGAGCCTGTACCACCAATCAATACGATCATAGCTGATCATGCATTCCTAGTATCCCATTCTCGCTTTCTCTCCATACCTCTTGATCTCTTTATCCACAAGGGCCACGTCCAGCTCCCTCTTGAATAATTGAATGAACTGGCCCCAACAGCTTCTGTGGGAGAGAATTCCACAGGTTCACAACTCTGAGTGAAGAAATTCTTCCTCATTTCAGTCCTGAATGGCTTAGCTCTTATTCTTAGACTGTGACCTCTGGTTCTGGACTTCACCAACATCGGGAATATTCTTTCTACATCAAGCCTGTCCAGTACCATTAGGACTTTTTATGTTTCTATGAAATCTCTGCTCATCCTTCTAAATTCAAGCGAGTGCAAGCCCAGTCGATCCAGTCTTTCCTCATGTCAGTCCTGCCATCCTGGGAATCAGTCTGGTGAACCTTTGCTGGACTCCCTCAATAGCAAGAATGTCCTTCCTCAGATAGGAGACCAAAACTGCACGCAATACTCATTGTGTGGCCTTACCGAGACCCTGTATAACTGCAGCAAGACATCCTTGCTGAGATACTCAAAGTGTCTCGCTGTGAAGGCCAGCATGCCATTAGCTTTCCTCACCGCCTGCTGCACCTGCATGCTATCCTTCAGCAACTGTTCCACCATGGCACCCAGGTCTTGTTGCACCTCACCTTCTCCTAAACTGCCACCATTCAGATAATAATCTGCCTTCCTGTTTATCTATGTTATATTGCATATGCCAAGTATTTTCCCCCTCAGCCACTCTGTCCAAGTCCCCCTGCAGCCTCTTAGCATCCTCTTCACAGCACACACTGCCACCCAGCTTAGTGTCATCTGTAAATTTGGAGTTGTTGCATTCAATTCCTTTGTCCAAATCATTAATGTATAATGTGAACAGCTGGGGTCCCAGCACTGAACCCTGCAGTAGCCCACTCATCACTGCCTGCCACTCTGAAAGGAACCCATTTATTCCAGCTGTCTGCCCCCTGTCTGCCAACCAGCTCTCTATTCACATCAATACATTACCTCTGATACTGTGAGCTTTCATTTTCCTTACTAATCGCTTGTTTGGAACCTTGTTAAAAGCCTTTTGAAAGTCCAGATACACAATATCTACTGATTCACCCTTGTCCACGCTACTGGTCACATCTTCAAAATATTCCAGAAGATTGGTCAATCATGATTTCCCTTTAGTGAATCCATGCTGACGAGGACCGATTCTGTCGCCGCTTTCCAAATGCTCAGTTATTACATCCTTAATGATTGACTCCAGCATTTTCCCCACAACCAATGTCAGGCTAATTGGCCTGTAATTTCCCATTTTCTCTCTCCCTCCTGTTTTAAAGAGTGAGGTTATGTCAGCTAACCTCCAGTGTGTTGGAAGGCTTTCAGAGTCTACGGATTGCTGGAAAATGATCACCAATGCTAGGGCCACTTCCTTAAGTGTACTGGGATGCACAGCATCAGGCCCTGGGGAATTGTTGGGATTTAATCCCATAAATTTCCCCAATACCATCTCCTGACTAATAAGTATTTCCTTCAGTTCCTCCTTACGCTTGACCCTCTGCCATCTAGCATTTCCTGAAGGTTATTTGTGTCCTCCTTAGTGAAGACAGATCCAATTACTTGTTCAACTGGTCTGCCATCTCTTTGTCCATTCTTTACACAGAGAGTGGTGGGTGCGTGGAATGCGCTGCCAGCGGTGGTAGTGGAGTCAGATATATTAGGGACATTCAAGCGACTCTTGGATAGGCAGATGGATGATAGTAAAATGAAGGGTATGCAGGTTAGTTTGATCTTAGAGTAGGATATTAGGTCGGCACAACATCGTGGGCCGAAGGGCCTGTTCTGTGCTGTACTGTTCTATGTTCTATGTAACATTCCCCTACTGGACCATGATAAAATGCTGGCCTACAGTGGGCACTGGGGGTTGTGTAGCAGTAGGTAAGTGAGGGATGAGATGTGGCTCAGGACAGATACCCTCTGTGGCCTGGTAGTTAAACAGCAACTAGGGTATGAGAATGTAGTTGTATGTGCAAGTGAGTGTCAGCTATGGGCAGTGAGCAATGTGGCTGCTGTGCCATTACATTACTAGAGAAAAGCGATGCTGGAATGTCAACACTTGTCTGGGTGCACAGCAACCTTTTAAAGATAACACAGTGTGGAGCTGGAGGAACTCAGCAGGCCAGGCAGCATCAGAGGAGCAGGAAAGCTGACATTTTGGGTCGGGACCCTTCTTTCTGCTCCTCTGATGCTGCCTGACCTGCTGTGCTTCTCCAGCTCCACACTGTGTTATCTCTGACTCCAGCATCTGCAGTTCTTGCTATCTCTGACCTTTTAAAGATGGCATGGGTGCCAGGAATGCCGGAGTATCAGGGGATACCCTGTGAGTGGTGAGTTGTTCCAGGAATGGTGAGTGGTGGAATGGGGCTGGAATGGAGTGAGAGGTGTGCCATAGGTGCAGGTAAAATCGTTAATGAAAGGTGTTTGGTAAGATATGGGGGGAAATCTCATTCAACCTTGTGAAGAGAAATCCTCTGTGAAACTCAACAAAACTGACATTTAGCTAAAAAATTCAATCCTTTATCTTTAATATACTGTTTAAAGAAAGGGTTCTGTTAATTTTCTACAGAAGACAATATACCTCTCTTATTGGAATTGCTTGCAGATCCTGAAAACTGTATCTAAAAATAAGCCACGATAAGGGAAGGACACAATTTAGGAAGCATTTTTCTTGGCTTTCTTCTCTGTAGATGAGGAAGGACAAGTGTGGTCAGTAAGTACTGATCTCTAGTAATCACTGATCTAACCTCCACTAAACAACATTTAGTTTGTGACAAAAACAGAAATTGCTGGAAATGCTCAGCAGGTCTGGCAGTATCTGTGGAGAGAAATCTGAGTAACTGTTTAGGGCCAAGTGACCCTTCCTCAGAACGTCTGAGTTTGTCTGTCACTGGTGAGACCTTGCCAAGTAAGGTCAACTACAGCTATGTATAACACAGAAAATGTACATGATGATTCTAATCATGTGACACCAATTGGAGGAAACTGATACTGCAAGTCTCTGAGAAGGAAACACCTGCTCCTTTTGTCTTTTCCATACAAAGCCTACTAACTGCCTGATTTTATACAGCCTGCTTATCCAATTACAGGAATCTCTAAATAAGATTTCCTGCAGTAATCAAAATGCATAATGACATCTGATCAAGGTTTTGTAGTCTCCCGTTGAAGTACTGCCAAATGTATGATATAATGTACAATTAAACTGAGGTCTACTTATTAAAAAATCTCAATGGTATGACTCAAAAAAGTATTTCAACAGACCCTTCAGTGGAACAGTAGAAGCATGTCTGCTGCATTTTTTGGATTATAGCTGGCCTACATTGAAATCTACAACAATGTGGTTAATTCTTAACTGCCCTCAGAAGTGGCCACTTAGTTCAAGGGCAACTCAGTATGGGCACTGACCTTTCCAGTGATGCCCAAACCCCATTAAAGGAAAAAGGAAAAGAAGACACAGATTTTATTAAAAACCTATTAATTCATTGGATGTGGGCATCGCTGGCTAGGTTAGCCTTAATTGCCTATCTATGACTATCCTTGGTGATTACTTTGGTGAGCTGTCTTCTTGAACTACTGCTGTCGATGTATTTTAGACACATCTGCAATTCTGTTATGGAGAAAATTTCAGGACTCTGATCCAGCCACTTTGAAGGCAATATAATTCCAAGTTAGGATAACATATGATTAGAAGAGGAAGTTGTAGGTGATGGTGTACCCATCTATCTGCTGCTATTGTTCTTCTACATGGTAGCAATAATGGACTTTGGAAGCTGATTCTAAGAGGCCAGGTGAGTTATTGCTTTCCACCTTGTAAATGGTACACATTATTGCCATTGTGTATTTTTGGTGGGGGTGAATGAATACTGAAGGTGTTAAATGGGATATCAGTCAAGTGGACCACTTCAACATGAATAATGACAAACTTCTTAAATGTACCCATTCAGGCAAGTCAAGAGTGTTAGATTACAATCATGATTTGTGTCTTGTAGACGATCAATAGGGTTTGAAGAGTCAGGAGTTGAGTTACTTACCACAGAAATCCCCAGTATCTATATGGCTAGTTCAGTTCAGTTTCTGGTCAATGTTAACTCCCAGGATGTTGATAGTCTCGTCAGTGATTGTAATGTCATTGAATGCCAAGGGGATAAAAGTTGAACCCTGTCTTGCTGGGAATTGTTCATGTCTGACACTTGTGTGGTACGAATGTTGCTTGCTACTAAATAGCATAATCTTGAAGATTGTCCAGGTCTTGCTGCATTTGAACAATGAGTACATCAGTATCTGAGGTGCTGAACATTATTCAATAAGACCATAAGACATTGGAGCAGAAGAAGCCCATCAAGTCTGATCTGTCATTCAATAAGATCATGGTTGATTTGATAATCTTCAATTCTACTTCTAATTCTGTCTTCTTCCCACAACCTCCAATTCCCTTACTCATTAATGTACCTAGGTAGGAAGAACCTCCTGAGTTCCATGATCAATTTGTAGAGCAGGTGCATCCAAGCCACCTTTGCTAATACTAGTCTTGAAAATGCATCTAAAAAAGAAACATGTCAGTTGGGGGACAGTTGACAGCCAATGTTTACCCCTTAATCAACATCATGAAAGCAAATTACCTGCTCAATATAGGAACTTGTTGTGGCTACATTCATTTCTTTCATTACAAATGTATTTCAAAAGCCATAAACAGCTGTAGTCAAGGAAGACATTATATTAAAAAAACTTAATTTTTTTGCTCATTTCAATCAGAATAAATGAAACGAAGAAAAAAACAAGTTCTAGGCTAAAAATTACATAGTTGACATTTATTTTGGACTGCATTAATTAAAATTGAATCTAGGCTGAAATTGCACTTTATTACTCATGTATATGGAGTCATGTGTGAAAGTTTGCATTAATTCAGTGTTAACTTATTCATCAAATGATGATTATTGACCTGTTCAAATAAGGGCAAAGAAGGTCAATGTATTGTCATACTGTAAGATGAATAGTCGTCAAGGGTGAAGGATTTTCAGCGTTTGCCTGTTATGGGTGCAAAATTGGTGAAAATGATTTACTGGAATGCCCATCCATTCAGGATTATTGGTTAGTCCAATTATCACTAGGTAACATATGACAAGAGGGTGTGCAGTTTGGAAGCAGGAAAATTGCAGCTGAGAAAGACGACAGTTCTTACCAAATCCACACCCAATAGCATTGCAGTCTTGCTATATCCAAGTATGAATAGTAGTTGAAAGGGAAGACTCTGTCATAAACAGACACACATAAATATATTAGAATAGACATGAAATAGTTGACTGCAAATGCATAAGCAAGGCTTATTCAGGTGGAACAATGTGGTATACTGACTATGTTGAAATGGCTGACACCTCTGTGACATTTCAGTTAGACCACAGGACCATGCACCCTGACTGTTGGATAGTTGGTTGACGAGATTAGGCAGGGTGGCAGGACAGGAATAGCTGACAAAGTTGATAGCTGATTAAATTATCAAACTAATGTTTAATGTGCCCTAGGGAGTGACAACATTAGAAAAGGCTGTGGAGATAAACTGCTGATGATTGCTAGACAAGTTGTTTATTTCAGTGTATAAAAACACGTGCTCATGAATCAGAGTGAGTTCAGCATTCCTGCATGTCTAGCTAGAATTCCTCTCCCTGCATTTACTGGTCACTGCTTGTAATAAACCGCTTGATTCGGTTAAAACAAACTCCTCTGCCTCAGAGTTGTTACTGCCTCCATGAAGGTCGCTCTTACAGATTGGCGCTGCGAGCAGGGTGTCCCGCTTGAGACTGTTGTCGTGGCATTGCTAAGAGGGTGAGTATGTTATATTTTACCACCCTGTAGGTGGAGCAAGCCCATGTCAATAGCCTTTGTAAACTGTGACACCCATTTTATAAAACAGTTGAATGAACCAGTGGATGGAGGCAGGGTGAGGAGTAAATCAGATGGGGCGCTGAAGGACTAGCGCTCAAGTGAACTCAAATAAGAAGTAGAAGTGCATTGATGGACTAGCGTCAGAGCAAGCCCTAATGAAAACCTCCGATGGACAGACAGGTAGGGAATTATTTAAAGAGAAAAAAAGAGATAGAGAATAATATACTTTGTGGGATGGACTCCACAGATAGAATAAGTTAAGGAACTCAGATTGTAGGGGCGAACAATGCAGTCTGAGAATTGTTTGTGTTTGATAGAGCTTAAGTCTTTTGACTAAAAGCACTTAACATTGACATCGTTCACACTTAAATTGGTTGAGTAAGATCTCAGACCTCGGCTATTCAGAAACGAGCAGGTTGTGTCCAACAAAGCTGACAAGCACCCAGAGTGAGCTGGAATTAAGAGCCCAAGTGGGCCACGTGACGGCCAGGTGAGGTGGGCGTAGACACCACCATCTGGAGCGAAAAATGGATTGAGAAGCCGAGAAATTTTAATACTCAACCAAGTTAAGGGTGGGAGTTAAACAATGGCTACTTCAGATCCTAAACCCCTTGAAAATTGGGGATCAGAAGGTTCCATTTTACAGACAGCATTTCAAGCAAACAAGAAACTTACTAACAAAATGGTGAAAAACGGTTGGGACAGACGTCAACCTGTCGTCGAACAAAAGGTCTAGTGGCGGGAACAGAAAAATAACAAGGACAAAGCTCAGAAGGAATGTATTATTGTAGCTATGTTATACAAACAAAGTTATTATACAGCTCACAAACAAAAACAATTTCAGATAGCTGTGGCCCAGAAGGAGGCTGAGGCTTGTGTGAGACTGTGTTTGTCTCCTGAAGGTCCACATGGTGCCTTCTTTCGGAACCTGTCACCTTACCACCCCTGTCCCTCGCCCCCGCCACCTTCTGCTGCTAACAGCAACTTTGGACTGGATGAATCTGTAGAATGTGTGGACCAAGGATGCTAAGTTATTAATGAGGGACCTGATGATTGGGACCTTGATAGCGAACGAGCCAAATACGAGCATCATGATGATGACCATTGACTAAGTGATAATGGATACAGTGGGGGAGCTCAGTGCCATCTTAGACCTGTTTGTACCCAAACAACCCAAAGCCCCTGAGGAGGACCTACCACCAAGATGGTAGAAATGACCCTGACACCAGGGGAGAAACACTAACTTTTAGATGCCCTCCCCGAACTCGCTCATGAGCTCACGAATGGTAGAAAGGACAAATAGAACTTTGAAACAGGCATTGACGAAGGTATGTCAGGAGCAAGGGGTCAAATGGACTACTGCCGTCCCCACTATATTAGTCGCGCAGAGAGGGACGCCTCATAGCTTGAGCAGACTGACACCATTTGAACTGATGACAGGACACGCTATGAAATTGCTGCAAAACCTGTTCACTGGGGGAGAAGAGATGATAAATGCAAAAGAGGGTGTTTGGGAATGTATGCGACACCTAGGTGCCCACCTACAACAGCTGAAGGATCAAGTGACACAAATACAACAGGTTCATGACTTGGAACAGGAAGACACTTCCTCTCTTGCTCCCACTGTTCAGTTAGGAGACAGGGTCCTAGTACAAGGAATACCACCAAAAGGGGGGTTGGCACCAAAATGGTATGGACCTTATGAAGTAGTTATAACAGGTAATCGTGGAGTGTTAGTTAACGAAGCCGGCCAGGGAAATGGGTGCCATCCATCCCAAATTGAAAATTTTTGAAAACCAACAGCATGGGAAAGATCTTGCACCCGTACGTCCCACATTATGTTTCCACAGGTGGTACCTCTTGATCCAGTGGGCCCTTGTTGTCGGCTACAACAATGATGCGCTGGTGATAACCCAGACCAGTGATCACACCAACGTAACCATAGAAGCTTACTCCATGCTCTCACTGGCCTGCCAACATAACCGCAACTATACCACTCTTATACCACAGATTAGCAGAATATATTATACTGATAATACTGACACCTGCCAAAATGGCGAATGGTAGATAAGGAGGGAAGAGACTATCCGATTTACCTGTGCGCGGGGTATTCCCCTGTTAACCTGCATAGATACGGATGGAAAACCCATTACTGACACTTTTGGAGAAGGGACTAGCACAGCAGTATGCTATAACATAACCCCTGATATTAAGGATCATTGTGACTGAAACCTCCTCATCCTTGTGAAGCAAAGTAACCAGCAGCAATATAAAGGAATGCAGATCAGAATAATAAATGATACCATCGTATGGTCCCAAACCCAAAATGTGGGATTGTAGCAGTAAACCGCAGTGGTGTACTGTTAGTATCAATCGTACCTTGAAATGTAGAGACTGCTCTGTCATCATACACTCTACCGTTCATTATAGGAAATGCACCAAATGAGAAAACAGGCACTCACGTACTGACAGAAAGCAGTATCAGATCTGAGTAGGACAATGGCTGAAACCACCCACACCTGGACCAACCCCCGCTAGCCCTGCTTGTGATGAAAATATAACCTATACACTGGGTAATGGCCTAGCCTCAGAAGAAACAGAAGCCCAAGAGTTTTTAACCCCTCCAGATAAATAAGATTCACTTCTTGATCCAGGTCAATCTGAAACTGCCCACTCCTTGCCCAAAAGAACAAATAACTTTTTTTTTTTCTCAGATATTCTACAACAAAGACCCTTAGTTCAGTTGGACCAAAAAAATCAATGAATTAAATGTGGGCTTGCTGAAATGGCAGGAGCTGGGTATACAGCACGCGTAGTGTCTGTTAGCTCCTTTGATCGAGAAGTCTTCATTGACCAACTTAACCAATTACGAAAAAATATCTGTAACCAGCTACAAGACAAACTCAATGTTCAGCAACTCACCACAAACTACAGTAAGCATCTGCACCATCGCTTTGATCAAGCCTATACAGCTGCCTAGCAAGCAGCTCATTGACCAAGTCAATGAAAACACCAGAGCAATCTGTAGGCTGAGCTAGGCTCCCTGGTTGCATCACCAGCCTTAGCTGATGCAACTGCAGGCACCTCGCAATAATTTGGTCCCTATCTGGATAACCAATCAACATTTGGCTAATTTGACAAATATGAAGAGCACTCAAGGTCTCAGAGACATTTCTCATGCTTACTGGCTATGGGACAGTATTTTAAGTCAAAAGAAGATCATCACCTCACTTTTGCATGTTCCACACAACGTGCAAAAAACATACAGCCTCCTGAACATCCAAGATATGAGCATTTGAAATGGAACCCTCCAAGCTACGCTCCATGATGGACGTTGTTTTGCCATTCATCAACACAATCAGATATAGGCCATTGACATTCAGCTCTGCAGCAATCATTGAGACATCCTTCAGTGCCCCGAAGACGCTGTTAGCATCAGCCCTGTGGCTTGCATCATTAGGAAAACTGTGATATTACATGGGTCAAGGGCTATGGCATGCCAGTGGTATATGCCCTCCTGGACTCCATCTTCGTCACCACCACAGACCAAAACTATACAAAGAATGGAGTTACCTATAACCTAGCAGGCCACAGACTGTGCATCTGGAATCTGAAAAATCCCATTACTCTGTCCAGTGGTACCATCATTGAACCCATTCTTGGTGAAGGCAGGCAAGAATATATCGGCTGGTTCTCACCGGTGACCTTGAGTAATGTTACCACATTGCTCCAAGAAAAGATTCCCCAGAAACCGCATTCACATACATCATGGGAGCAATTGGCGGAAGAGTCAAAGCGATTGGAACATGAATGGGTCAACACATCTATCAAGATCCGTCAGGCTAAACAGTTTGTTAAGACTGTATTACAAGCCATACCCTGCTGGCTCAGGACTTTGGTTTGGGGACTAAATGTTTACATCCATCAGTGGATTTGTATTGTATCTCACGTGCTCGTTATTCTACAGTTGCTTGTGCTAATAATTTTAATAATAATAATATTTTAATAATAATAACTGTTGTATTGAAAAACTTGCTGAAATGGGCTGCTACCAAGGAAGAAGGAAGAGCTCATTCCCCCATCAGCCCCACTGACTGTAGAGGAGGTACAAGGGATAATTATCTGAGCATACATTGTCCCATGGGCCATGAGTAGGCCATGGGCCAACAGGGGGAACTGAAAGGGAAGACTGTCCCACCCATGCACACACAAATAAGTATAATAGAATAAACATGAAATGGTTGACTAAACATGCTCAAGCAAGGCTTATTCAGGTGGAACAATGTGGTCTGCTGACTATGTTGAAATGGCCAACACCTCTGTGACATTTCAGTTAGACCACAGAACCATGCACCCTGACTGTTGGATTGCTGGTTGGTAGGACAGGAATAGCTGACAAAGTAGATAGCTGATTAAATTATCAAACTAAAATGAGAGCGCATGATGTGCCCTAAGGAGTGACCACACTAGAAAGGGGGATGGAGATAAACTGCTGATGATTGCTAGACAAGTTTTTATTTCAGCATATAAAAAGCTGTAAAGCATGCTCATGAATCAGAGTGAGTTTGGTATTCCTGCGTGTCCACCTAGAATTCATCTCCCTGTATTCAGCAGTAATTGCTGGTAATAAACTGTTCAATTCACTTAAACAAACTCCTCTGCCTCTGAGTTGTTACTGCCTCCGGGAAGATACTCTTACAACAGTGGACCATTAAACAATTAACTGGAGGAGGAGGCTCTACAAATATTCCCACAAATATTCAATGATGGGGCAGCTCAGCACATCAGTGCAAAAAATAAGGCCAAAGAATTTGCAATCACCTTCAGTTAGAAGATCCAAGTGAGTGCTCTATTTTGACTTCCTCTTAAGGTCTACAGCATCAAGATACCAGTGAATATCAGATAATGATTGAAGACACTAGAAACTGCAATGGCTATAAGTGCTGACAAAATTGTCGCCGTTTTATTAAAGTTTTGCACTCTAACCATGCCATCCAGCAAGCTGTTTCAGTCTAGATACAATACTGGCATCTAACCGACAATGTAGGATATTGACTAGATGTTGTCCTGTAAAAGCAGGCCAAGCCAAACTTGATCATCAGTGAAATTGTTGAAGGTGTCAATACGGTGCTGTCAAGGGACACTTGCTCAGCCTACTCACCAATGATCAGGAGATAGCAAGAACTGCAGATGCTGGAGTCAGAGTCAATACAGTGTGGAGCTGGAGGAACTCAGCAGGTCAGGCAGCATCAGAGAAGCAGGAAAGCTAACGTTTCGGATTTATGTCCTTCATCAATACCGGGAGGGGGAAGGGAGCTTGGAAATAAAGAGAGGTAGGTGGGATGGTGATAGGTGGATGCAGGTAGGATGTAGTGGGGATTGGTCAGTGAGAATGGCGGGGTGGATAATTGAAAAAGAAAATGGACAGGTTGTGTCAGGTCAAGGAGGCGGAGATGAGAGGGAAGGTTGGGCATGGGATGAGGCCGGGAGTGGGGAGATTGTGAAACTGGTGAATTCCATGTTGAGGCCATCGGGCTGTAAGCTCCCGAGGCGGAATAGGAGGTGCTGCTCTTCCAGCTTGTGTGTGGCATCATTGTGACTTTGGAGGAGGCCCAGGATGGACATGTCACCCAGGGAGTGGGAGGGGTACTTAAAATGGTTGGTGACTGAAAGGTATTGTCGATTGTCACAGAGCGCAAATGCTCCATGAAATGGTCCCCGAGTCTGTGCTTGGTCTCACTGATGTAGAGGAGACCACATTGGGAGCAACGGATACAGTAGACCAGGTTGGAAGATATACAGGTCGGATTTGGAAAGATTGTTTGGGGCTTTGGATGGAGGTGAGGGGGAGGTGTAGGGGCAGGTGTAGCACTTCCTGCGGTTGCAGGGAAAGGTGCCAGGTGTGGTGGAGTTGGTGGGGTGTGTGGAGTAGATGAGGGAATCGTGGAGTGAGTGGTTCCTTCAAATGGCAGATAAGGGTGGGGAGGGAAATATCTTATTGGTGGTGCGGTTGGATTGTAGGTGGCAGAAAGAGTGGAGGATGATACGCGGGATGCGAAGGTTGGTGGGATGATATGTGACAACAAGGGGGATTCTGTCATTATTTTTGAGGGGGTAGGGGTTGTGAGGGCAGAAGTGCGGGAAATGCAAGAGATACGGTTGAGGGCATTATGATTCAATGGTGGGGGATGTTGCAGTCCTTGAAGTAGGAGGACATCTGGGATGTGCCAGATGTGGTGGAGTCAGAGGAATTGGGAGTAAGTGATTGTATTTTTGTGGGAGGGTGCATGAGAGGAGGTGTAGTCCAGGTAGCTATGGAAGTTGGTGGGTTCGAAATAGATGTCAGTGCTGAGACAGTTACCGAAGATAGAGACGGAGAGGTCCAGGAAGGGGAGGAAGGAATTGAAGATGGTCCAGGTGAATATGAGGTTGGGGTGAAAGGTGTTGGTAAAGTTGATGAACTGTTCAAGCTCCTCATGGGAGCACAAGGTAGCGCAGATACAGTCATCAATTTAGCGGAGGAGGAGGTAAGGAATGGTGCCGGTGTAACAGCGGAAGAGGGTCTGTTCCACATATCCTACGAAGAGGCAGGCTTAGCTTGGATCCATGTGGGTGCCCATAATCACTCCTTTAAGATGCTTACAGCCCAATGGCCTCAACATAGAATCCACCAGTTTCAGAATCTCCCCACCCCTGGCCTCATCCCATGTCCAACCCTCCCTCTCATCCCCGCCTCCTTGACCTGGCACATCTTGTCGATCTTCTTTCTCATCTATCTGCCCCACCTTTCCCACTGACCAATCTCCACTACCTCCTAATGCATCCATCTATCACCATCCCAACTTCCTACCTTCCCCCAGCCCCAGCCCCAGCTCCCCCATTTATTTCTGACCTCCCTTGCCTGTCCTGATGAAGGGTGTAAACCTGAAATGTCGACTCTCCTGCTCCTGTGATGTTGCCTGAAATGCTCTGTTCCTCCAGCTCCACACTGTATTGACACCAATGATCAAGAGGGCTTCTGTCAGTTACTTCGTCCCAGAACTCATTACAACTTTGAATTTCGGAGGTGAGGTGAAAGTGACTGCCCTTGACATCAAGGTTGTATTTGACCGAGTGTGGAATCAAGGAGGCTTACTAAAACAGAAATCAGTGGAATCAATAGAAAAATACACCTCTCGTTAAAGTCATACCTCACAGAAAGAAAGGTTATTGTGGTTGTTGCAGCCCAATTATCTCAATCTCCGCAAGAGTCTCTTAGGGTGATGTCCTAGACCTGACCATCTTCAGCTGCTTCACCAATGATCTTCCATCATCATAATGTTAAATAGTTAACATGATTCCTATATTTAAGAATGGTAACAAAGCATACCCAGGAATAATAAATCAGTCAGCTTAACACTGCTGGTAGGAAAATAATGAAGTCCCTACTAAAAAAGGCAAAAGCAGCACATCTAGAAAAGAGGAATAAATAATGAATAGTTAGTCGTACATTTCGTAAGAGAAAATGCAAACACACATACATACAAAAGCACTTTGAAGGTGCCCCTTAATAGACCAATAAATAAAATCAGACCATGTGGAGTCAGGGAACACGTGGAAGACTAGATTGCACAAAATCAGAAGATAGAAGCTGAGAGTAAAGGGTAGTTAGAATGGTAGAAGATCACTGTTGCTCACAATTTATATTCATCTTTTGGACTTTGGAATAAAAAACACAATTTTTAAATTTGTGAATGACATCAACATTGATCACAGTCAATATTGAGAATGACTGCAATAAATTACAGCATATTAATAACTTTGCAGAATAAGCTAGTACTTGGCAAAAGATGGTGAAAACAGATAAAATTTGAGGTAGGAAATAGAGGTTGCCTGTATAAAATTGACCTTAATAAATGGCCACCTGCACTTCCCATTTTCAGCCAGGAGGGGCAGGCCAAAGAGGGGTTGAGGTACATGACCCAGGAAATGCTAAGAAGGCCATCTGCTTCTCAGGTGAGCTGGGTGGAAAGCCTACTTCGCTGCTCCAGCAGCAGGTCTGAAAATTAAAATAAAAGAATAATATAATGCCTTCACTTCTCTTCACCACCACACAGTCCCCATAAAACATCCAAACTAGCCCATTCCATCCAATGTCCTCTACCCATCTCCAGGGCCCTTCATACTATCCCTCATATTATCCTATACCCTTCCACCCATCTCTCATGTATCGTTATACCCTCATAACACCCTATTTCTTTCCCCATCTCTGTTGTTCTTTATTCCATCCTGTGGAACTCTGAAGTTCTTGACAGTCATTGACAAGTTTGACACTTTTCGACAGTCTTTGATAAGCTTCATATTTCTTCAATAGCTTTACAGTTCCAAATGGTTTATGCACCCTTTAGGAAGAATCTTCAGTACCGTTAGCAATCCAAAAGAAAACCAGACCCCATCCTAACTCTGTGCCACACCACTAAGTGTATTTTTTTTGCATTTATTCGTGGGATGTGGGTGCCATTCCTAATTTCCCAAAGGGCAGTTAAGAGTCAACACCTTTACTGTAGGTCTGGAGTCACATGTGGGAGATGACCAGAAACTTGATGGAAAAGAGGGGAGAGAGAGAGAGAGACAGACAGACAGAGAGAGACAGAGACAGAGAGACAGATGGCCAGTAATCACTGCACCAGACAAGTTCTGAGTTTTGTTTCTTTTACTTTTTTTTGCAGACACTGCAGTTGATGGGACAAAGTTGGTGCCACCTGCACAAACCTCTTTGTAGTTCCTTTACAAATCCAGGAAGCACATTGTCTGGCTGTGTGTTTGGTGCCCACTTCCGATTCCTCGACCACAGCTTCAGTTCAAAGATCTTGCCCCCAAATCGCGTGAACTAGCCAGCACTCAGTGAAACTGTGTGGGCTGACTGATTTTGGCAAATGTTACTCAACAGGTGCAGTTAGTTTCCATACAAGCCCCTTTGCAGGGTGACTGCTCCCAGCAACAAGGAGAGACAGATTTCAGTCTGCAACAAGCAATCCATAACATTTGTATTTGTGTGTGTGTGTGTGTGTGTGTGTAGTCACTGGGAATGTTCCTGGAGATCAAATGTAATATTTCCAAATTTGCTGATAACATAAATCCAACTGGGGTTGTAAATTCTGAGGAGGACATAAGGAGACTTCGAGCAGACTTTGACTTTAAGGTAAATGGGCTAAAACACGGCAGATGGAATATAATGTGATTTAGTCTGAAGTTAGCCATTCTGGTAGAAGTAGGAAGGATTTTTTCACTGTTGACAGGTTGGCAAGTGCTGGCATCCAAAGGAAAAGGAGTGCTCGTCTTCAAAAGTCAGTACAAGTTAGCTTACAGTGCAGCAACCAATTTGAAAGGCAAACAGTCTGTTGGGCTTCATTGCAAGAACACAGAAGTAAACATGTCTTGCTGAAATTGTAGTGGAACTGCACCTGAAATATTGTGTGCAGTTTTGGTCTCCTTATCTAAGGATATACTTAGCTTAGCAGCAGTGCAAGGGAGATTCACCAGACCAACCTGTGACATTATTTAATTGTTTTATAAAGAGTGGTGAGGTAACTGGTACTGTATACTCCAGAGTTTCAAAGAATTACAGGCGATCTCATGGAAACTTAACTTTTTAAATTCAATTTAATTCATTTGTGGGACTTGAGCATCGCTGACTGGCCAATATTCATTATCGGTCACTTCTTCTTTTCCAGATGTCACGACATGGTCAATATTTCCCCTGGCCGGTCACATTGAAACCAAGGGGGCAGGATCTCAGTATAAAATGTAGATCATTTAAGACTGAGATGAGAACCAGCAGTCAGATGGTGGTGAATGTGAGAAATTCCCTACCCTAGAGGGCTGCAGCAGCTTCATGGTTGAGAGCATTCAAGGCAAATTTGGATAGCTCCCTGGAGGCTATTGACATTATGGAGAATCTAGAGACTATTTCAATCATCCTAATTTTGTTTTACCGCCGAGTTGTCAAATGGCTACTTCTGGGCGGGGCGAATGATAGCAGCCTCTTCAGCTTGGTCTAAATGGGGCTGTCACTGCCTGCAGCTTTTTCAATAAAACTCATTGATGATATTCTCATATAAACGGGTACTTCACCGAATTAACCAAAGCCAGAATGAACGAAATCAGTTAGTTATTAATCTGCTCTAGAATTCATACAGTCATGCAGCACAGAAACAGACCATTACGTGTGGAGTCTGGCTTCACCCTATCCTTTAATAATTCGTTTAAACATTGGCACTTATGTAGTTTGGGGGCGTGGTTTTTGCAGGATACTTACATTATCGCCAAGTGTGTCTGTGTGTGTGTGACTTTTTTTGATACAAAAACTCTTTTCAAGTTTCTCTTCTTCCGGACAGCCCTCTTCAAACTGAAGGAACATCTGGCTGCGAGAGGCTGATTGAAAGTAGGCATTTTTTTTTCCATTTCTAAGTATCGAATGCCCTGTTTTAGGTGTGTCGATTTGTGTGCAGATATTTTAGAACTAATTCCAATGCTTAATAAGCGGGAATCAAACTGTATAAATTGCCGATAACAAGGTGTAGAGCTGGATGTACACATGATGCTGCTTGGCCTGCTGCGTTCATCCAGATCTACACCTTGTTATCTCAGATTTTCCAGCATCTGCAATTCCTACTATCTCTGTATAAATTGTCCACTCGCGTACAATATTCGGACTAACTACAGTTTCCCCCCACAAACAAAACTCTTCGCCGTTTAAATGAAAAGATTAAACAGGGAGTTAACGAATTTTAAGAACAAAATCATTTTCTGGTGTTAAATCATTAGGGAAAAAGAAACCCCTATTTTTTTCCTCGATGTGATGGAGTTTAAAGTATAACCTTAACGTTGCACAGCCGAAGAGATGAAGGTGCTTCTAACGCAGAAACTGAAGGTGCTGGAGAAACTCGGTGGTAGGTCTGGTAGCACTTTTGGATGGACAGCAGAGTCAATGTTTCAGGTCCCCGACCCTTCTTTAGAACTGGTGCTCCTCTGTCCGTAATTGAGTATGAAACGGAGAAAGTTACGGGCTGGTTTTTACAACGGCAGAAAGCCACCCTTTCTCGCAGCTTTATTTAGTCAGTTCCAATCACAAAACAGTCGATACAGTGCCATTAGAGATAGTAGGAACTGCAGATGCTGGAGAATCCGAGACAACAAGGTGCAGGGCTGGATGGACACAGCAGGCCAAGCAGCATCATAGGAGCAGAGAGGCTGACGTTTCGGGCCTAGACCCTTCATCAGAAAAGGGGGAGGGGAAGGGGGTTCTGAAATAAATAGGGAGAGAGTGGGAGGCGGATAGAAGATGGATAGAGGAGAGGATAGGTGGAGAGGAAACAGACAGGTCGAAGAGGCGAGGATGGAGCCAGTAAAGGTGAGTGTAGTTGGGGAGTTAGGAGGGGATAGGTCAGTCCAGGGAGGACGGACAGGTCAAGGGGGCAGGATGAGGTTAGGCGGTAGGAGTTGGGGGTGCGGCTTGAGGTGGGAGGAGGGGATAGGTGGGAGGAAGAACAGGTTAGGGAGGCGGGGACGAGCTGGACTGGTTTTGGGATGCGGAAGGGGGAGGGGAGATTTTGAAGCTTGTGAAATCCACATTGATACCATTGGGCTGCAGGGTTCCCAAGCGGAATATGAGTTGCTGTTTCTGCAATCTTCGGGTGGCATCGTTGTGGCACTGCAGGAGGCCCAGGATGGACATGTCGTCTGAGGACTGGGAGGGGGAGATGAAATGGTTCGCGACTGGGAGGTGCAGTTGTTTATTGCGAACCGAGCGTAGGTGTTCTGCAAAGCGGTACCTGAGCCTCCGCTTGGTTTCCCCGATGTAGAGGACGCCACACCGGGTACAGCGGATGCAATATACCACATTGGCAGATGTGCAGGTGAACATCTGCTTGATGTGGAAAGTCTTCTTGGGGCCTGGGATGGGGGTGAGGGAGGAGGTATGGGGGCACGTGTAGCACTTCCTGCGGTTGCAGGGAAAAGTGCCGGATGTGGTGGGCCTGGAGGGGAGTGTGGAGCGGACCAGGGAGTCACGGAGAGAGTGGTCCCTCCGGAAAGCAGATAAGGGTGGGGAGGGAAAGATGTCTTTGGTGGTGGGGTCGGATTGCAGATGGCGGAAGTGTCGGAGGATGATGCGTTGGATCCGGAGGTTGGTGGGGTGGTATGTGAGGACGAGGGGGATTCTTGTTTGGTTCTTATTGCGTGGACGGGGTGTGAGGGATGAGTTGCGGGAGATGTGGGAGACACGGTTGAGGGCGTTCTCGACCACTGAGGGGGGGGAAGTTACAGTCCTTGAAAAACGAGGACAGCTGAGATGTATGGGAGTGGAATGCCTCATCCTGGGAGCAGATGTGGCGGAGGCGAAGGAATTGGGAATAGGGGATGGCATTTTTGCAGGAAGGTGGGTGGGAGGAGGAGTATTCTAGGTAGCTGTGGGAGTCAGTGGGCTTGAAATGAATATCGGTTTCTCGGTGGTTGCCCGAGATGGTATCAATGTGGATTTCACAAGCTTCAAAATCTCCCCTCCCCCTACCGCATCCCAAAACCAGTCCAGCTCGTCCCCGCCTCCCTAACCTGTTCTTCCTCCCACCTATCCCCTCCTCCCACCTCAAGCCGCACCCCCATCTCCTACCTACTAACCTCATCCCACCCCCTTGACCTGTCCATCCTCCCTGGACTGACCTATCCCCTCCCTAACTCACCACCTACACTCACCTTTATTGCCTCCATCCCCGCCTCTTCAACCTGTTTGTTTCCTCTCCACCTATCCTCTCCTCTATCCATCTCCCACTCTCTCCCTATTTATTTCAGAACCCCCTCCCGTCCCCTCCCCCTTTTCTGATGAAGGGTCTAGGCCCAAAACATCAGCCTTTCTGCTCCTATGATGCTGCTTGGCCTGCTGTATTCATCCAACCCTGCACCTTGTTGTCTGACACTCCTGTTTTTATCTGTCGACCAACACTCCCTGATTGGACCAGTTTAACAGCCCCATTCAGAGAACTCATATTCTATAGGTCCACCTGGCTGACCTCACTACAGTCACAGCAACACAAAATCAGCATTTTGCCTCAGTTTCCATGATGGTGAATAGACCACCATTTCAATAGTAACAGGTAATGCAGAAGTTGTAGAAGGGGAGGAACTTAGAACAATCATCATTAGGAAAAAAGTACTGTGCGAACTATTGCGAATAAAAGCAGACAAATCCCCAGGGCCTGATGCATCTTAATGGAAGTGACAACAAAGATAATGGATCTAATGGTTGTGATATTCCAAAAATCTCTGGATGTGACAAATGTTCCTGTGGACAGGAGCCGACAGAAAGTAGAGAGTCGGGATGAATGAGTTGAAGGGTTTTCCTTTGAGCCAAGATGATTAAAAAGGGACATAATTGAGATGTATAAAATTATGAGGGGCAAAACAGTTCCCCTTGATGGAGAATCAATGACTGGAGGCATAGATTTAAGGTAAGGGCAGAAGGTTTATTGGGAATATGAGGAAAAAGGGTGGTGGGAAACTGGAACTCTCTGCTTGCAAGGGTGGCAGAGACAGAAACAGTCATAACATTTAAAAAGTATATAGATGTACACTTGCAATACCAATACATTAAAGGCTGTGGGCCAACAGCTGGAAAATGGGATTAGAAGAGTTGGGTGGTCGTTTCTGACTGACATGGACATGATGGGCAGAAGGGCCTTTTTTGGTGCTGTTGACCTCTATGATTCTGTGACTTTGGTAATCAGTTTCTGAAATCCTATTGACTCTCGATGATCCTTAAAGACTGGAAGCTTGCAAATGTCACCACACTATTTACGAAATGAGCAGGAGAAAAAGGAGAGAACTACAGACCCACCAGCCACTCATCATTTGTAGGGCAGATCTATCGTAAAGGGCATGATAAATCGATATTTGGGTAAAATAAAAGATCAGGTTAGCCATAGTCAGTATGTTCTTGTGAATGGAAAATCATGTTTGACAAACCTGTTCAAGTTCTGAGGATATTACGAACAGAATTGATTTGGTGAGTGGATGAATGGAGTATATTTGGATTTTCAGAAGGGCTTTGATAAGGTTCCTTAGTAAAATTAAAGCACATAACAGCAGGTAACATACTAGCCTGGATTAAAGGTTGGCTAACATACAAAAGCTGGACTGTACGAATTAATGGGTCAATTCTCAAATTGTCTGTGACTAGTGTGTTACTACAAGCATCAATACTTGGGTCCCAGATATTCGCAATATCTTATCAATGATTTGGAAATGGGGACCAAATGTAATTTTTCCCAATTTGCAGATGATACAAACTTAAATAGGAATATGTGTTGTGAGAAATATGTAAAGTAGCTTCAGCAGGATTTGGACAGGCTTGCAGATTGGTCAAGAACATGGCAAATAGAATGTAATGTGAAAAATGCGAGGTTATCAACTTCGGTGGGAAGAAAATACATGTGGATATTTCTTAAACGGTGAGACGTTGGCAAGTTTAGAAGTGCAAAGGGACTAATAAGTTCTGGTCAATAAGTCATTGAAGACTACTACGCAGGTGCAGCAAACTATTAGGAAAGCTAATGGAATATTAGCCTTTATTGCGAGAGGGTTTGAGTACAGAAGTAGTTAAGTCATGCTTGAGTTAGATAGAGGGAGCTCAATGAAGGTTCGCCAGACTTGTTCCTGGAGTGGCAGGACTATCCTATTAAGAGAAATTAGGCAAATTGATTTCATTGCCCTAGGATCAAAATTTTAAATGACAGGGTTAAGGCACTTTGGATCTAAATATACCTTACGTTGCAATCTTTCTCTAGGACACATCTAATTGGAATTACACCGACCTGTGTGGTGGTCACCCATCCAAATGGTAATATTTTGCTTCACTTGAATACTCCACGCCTCCTGAATGAGCACACTGCACTTCCCTGGATATCATTAATGAGGTTGCGTCAACCTTAAGATGTAACATTGCATCACCCTTAAAAATGCCAATTGTGTCAGAATCATCTGGATATAGGTATTTGACATCATTGGCTGATTTCAGTGCTGACATCCATAATCTGTTCCACAGTATCGGGTGTGGTTCGAATCTCATGAATTTAATGAAGAGATCTGTGTGTACTGGTGGTCTTACCACTGTGGGACCATTTATATTTACCAGATAGAAGATTTCAAGAAGCCAAGATGACCTTGCGTAATGGCTTTGCTGCAGAGTGGTTTTACCAATGCCTGGAACTGGAGATGTATACACTGAGATGATATCTTGTAGGCTGTACATGGAATGCCACTTTTTGAGGTAAATGAATTTCTGGATGCAGAGTGGGAATACATTGGCACTAGTTCCCATGTTGATTTTAGCTTTTAGTATATGTTGTTTTGCCTTGTTAGGTGACATGATTGTCAAAAGCTTATTGAAAAAGAAGTTGTGAAACTTCTGATTACCTTATACTCTGACATGATGTGTAACCACTCTTGTGAGTTAAGGTTAAGCATTTTTGGCTTATACTTGCTAGTGTTTAGAAGAATGAGACCACATCAAGTTGAGGTATATTAGATGTGAAAAGGGATTGACTAAATAGATTTAGAGCAGATGTTTCCCCTTGTGGGGCAATCTACAATGAGAGGTCATCATTTTAGGATATAGGTGGCAGATTTGAATCAGATGAGGAGAAATTCCTTCTTTCAAAAGGGTCATGAATCTGTGAAATTCACTTATCCCAGAATGTGGTGGATGCCAGGACATTGAGTAAATGTAAAAAGCAGATATACAGATTTTTAATTAGTCATGGGTTAAAGGGTTATGGGGAATGGACAGGAAAGTGGAGTTGAGGCTGAAATGAGATCAGCCACAATCATCTTAAATGGTGGAGCAGGCTCGAGGAACTGAATGCCTACCCCTGCTCCTGGCTCTTATGTAAAGACAACAATATGAAAAACTTGGCCACCTTCTAAACCTTCCCACTGTTTGGTTGACTCTGAACTTCTTTGATGTTTTTCTGTTTATGTACCTTCTTAACAGTTTCTTTGCTCTCCGTGATGGCATGTTATACCATCTTGTTGATCACTAGTATTTTCCTTTGAGGTCTTGCTTGGTAGCTGAAACTAGATTTCTTGCACATGACTGTCCAATGTCCATTGCTGCCACATGCTCTACAGATACCATGAAAAGTTGGACAAATTTTGGGATAAATTGCATCTGTTACAGATCTTGTTGTTTTGGTGCCATTTGCTGACTGTGGCAATAGCATTGGTTGCACCTAAAGCATGTAATTGTTGTTATTCTGTTACTATGGTGACACGTTAACATCCATCCTCAAGTAATGTGCCAATGATATGATCCTTTATCTGTACTACAAGTTCTCACTAATGGCTTTAATTTATGTTACTAAGTAAATGAACCTCATGGAGAGTTCCTTTTTGGAAGTCAGAATCCTGCACTTTGCTGAAGCAGGTTCTGACAAACTAGTCAATAGCTTATTGGGGTTGCTGTCTGTATGATAGGAGGTGGAGTCTGTTAATCCTGAGTTAATTCTTTTCTTCTGCTAGTCTTCAGGAACCTTCAGATCTTTTCTGGGTCTTTCTCATCATCCATACAAAAACTGGGTGTGTTTATCTTATACGGTCCCTCATTGCCAATAGCAAGTGAAATTTTCAAGAATCACTTCTTGGAATCATTTATTGCTTGAACTGTAAATTAAAACTGTATGCACCATTTGCACAGTTGCAAGTCAGTAAAGATATCATTGACAGCTAAGTCCGTAATTAATTGTTCACATTTCATTTCTCTCTAGAGTATTTTCTTTAAGAAACAGAAAGCAGTGTTCTTTTTTACCAGTTTTGCTTCTCTCTCCTTTTTTTTTGACTTCTGCTTGTTTTCCTTTATTTTTTATATTACTGCTTTTTTAGTCTTAGGTCCCTTTAAGAATGTTAGTTTAAGAAATCCTAGCTTGCAAAATGGGTTTCAGACTTTAGATGGTGTTTGCGTCAAATAAAGCACGAAGATGTAATGTGGGATGTTGTTTTCATACCAAGAAACAAATATGGCAAAAGGAACAAATCATTAGACACAGACAAGCCTTCTCAATGGTATTGAAAAAGAGGCTAACTTTATTAAAGTTTTTTATCTTGCATTCATCAGAACATTTCACAAGAATGTCAATAACGGGAAAACTAGCATTTATATAGTGTTGATTGGTTGGCAACTAGATTCTAATTTATCCTTCTTAGTGTAGACATAGTGTTTTTAAGAGTTTAGGTAGCATTTTTTTATTTGCTGATAACACAAGAAACTAAAACATAGCCTCCTCCAATGAGTTAAGATGGTGGGGTGTCCACCTCCTCCCCCAATTCCCCTCCCCCGCCTGACATTGTGAACCTCTCTCTTGGGCCAGAGAAACAGAGGAAAGAGTGCCAAAAATGTGCTGTACTGCACTTGAGTGAAGTGCCTGCCACAGCAGAACAGCTGGTAGTATGTGGAAACAACAAGAGTTGAGTGTGAGGCTGGCATCTTTGATGGGTTCTTCAGGG
>NC_063342.1:28552237-28568237 GCF_021869965.1 Rhincodon typus
ATGATTCCTAAATGGTGTAAAAACTCTATGGTGCCAGGGTAAAGGAAATCACTGAGTGGATGTGAGAGATTTTGGAGAGGAAACGGAAAAGTCAATATTATTTCACAGGGAAGAGCAAAGGATTAAATGACCGTGAAGTCAGTTTGACTGCCATCATTACTTGTTCGTGTCCAAAGAGAAAGATAATGCAGATAAAAAGGGTGACTGCAACAGTGGTTCATCGAGGAGCTGTAAACTTCTTCAGTAATTAATAAGAATACTGTTTGTTAGATAGTTGAAACTAAAATCTTAACTTGTGGTTTACTAGCAATTGACTTTGTTAGATACTCTTCTTTGTTGAACAGTAAGGTGCAAAGATTTAAGAGCAGGACACAGCATAGATAAAATGTCAAGTTAGAGGAGTTCTTGGAGTTTAAGTTATAAAGATCTCATTTTTTTTAAAAAAGGACAAAGCCTCGAAGGCTGTTTGTGGAAATTGGCTTGTGTGAGAACATGAAATGAGGAACAATAGCTTATTGTCTCAGATAACAGGGTGTAGAGCTGGATGAACACAACAGGCCAAGCAGCATCAGAGGAGCAGGAAAGCTGACGTTTCGGGTCTGGACTCCTCTGATGTTGCTTGGCCTGCTGTGTTCATCCAGCTCTACACTTTGTTATCTCAGATTCTCCAGCATCGGCAGTTCCTACTATCTCTGAATCGAGCTTATTGTCTCAATGCCTTAGAATAGTCCATTCAAAGGGCACTTCCTATATAAATATGTAACGTTAGTAAATATGTATCGACATAGATTAATTCTGATTGATCAAGTAAAGTGTCCTTATACATGGGACTGCAGTTGATTGGGACGAAAGAAGGTTTAATCAGGTAACAGTGGGAATAAAAGATATCCTCATTTTGCTTCTTGTCCCCTAAACATGTCAACCATTCAGAGACAAGAACAAAACAGGCGACAACGGAGAGACAGAAAGTGAGAAGCTCAGGGATGAAAGCTGAGAAAGAAATGATTCAGTCTGCCATCCAGGATTTGATACAGCGATAAGTTCTGTTAAACAGCAAATTATTGCACAGGGGTTGTTGACATATTTCATTTGAGAAATTAATATACTTTTGAGAAATTAATTATACATTTGAGAAATTAATATAATAGGTTTCTCTCAAAATAGTTTACAAGAAAGTTTTGCTGCCAATTTGTTGTTATGGACAGATTTAAAGTATTTCTTCGAAGTTGCCTGCGATCAATATTTGTACCTGGATAGGTGTACATACCCTGGTAATATAAAGTCAGCCACTTTTAAATAACGCGACAGCAAAGCCATCTGTTCTTTAAAGGAAACAATATTTTATTTCTACGCAATCTGCAACCGCATAGCCTGACATATTCCCCTATTCAGCCACTACCATCAAGACAGGGGGTCAACCCTGGTTCAATGGAGAGTGCAGGGGGGTATGCCAGGAGCAGCACCAGGCATAGCTGAAGACGAGGTATCAACCTGGTGAATCTACCAAACAGGACTACTTGCACGCCAAACAGCACAAACAGCAAGTGATAGAAAGATCTAAGCAATCCCATGATCAATGGATTAGATCTAAGCTCTGCAGTCCTACCACATCCAGTTGGGAATGGTGGTGAACAGTTAATCAACTCACTGGAGGAGGAGGCTCCACAAATAATGCCACACAAATGCCAGGCTATAACCATCACCAAAAAGAGCAATCAAACCATCACCTCTGATATTTAGTACTGTTCCCATTACTGAATCCCCTACTATCACCATCCTTGGGGTTACCTTTGACCAGAAACTCAACTAGACCCGCCACATAAACACAGTGGCTACAAGAGCAGGTCAGAGTCTAGGAATTCTGCAGAGAGTAACTCACCTCCTGACTCCCTAAAGCCTGTACATCACCTACAAGGCACAAGTCAGGAATGTGAAGGAATACTCCCCACTTGCCTGGATGAGTGCAGCCACAACAACACTCAAGAAGCTTGACACCATCCAGGACAAAGTAGCCCGCTTGATTGGCACTACATCCAAACACATCCTCTCCTTCCACCACCGAGGCTCAGGAGCAGCAGTGTGTGCTATCTATGAGATGCACAGCAGAAAATAACGAAAGATCCTTAAACAGGATTACAAACTTATGACCACTTCTAACCAGAAGGACAAGGACAGCAGATACGTGGCAATACCACCTCCATCTGCAAGTTCCCTCCAAACCATTCATCAGCCTGACTTGGAAATATATCACCATTCCTTCACTGTTGCTGAGTCAAAATCCTGGGACTCTGTCCTGAACAGCATTGTGGGTCAACCCACAGCAGGTGGACTGCAGTGGTTCAAAAAGGCAACTCCGCTACCTTCTCAAGGGCAACGAGGGATGGGCAATAAATGCTGGCCCAGCCAGTAACGCTCACATCCCACGAATGGATAAAATAAAACTCTTGCTATAAATATTCATGAAGAAAATATGTCACTCACATACAAAGATCAATTACAGATGAAGAGAAAAATATTACTTATAAGCATTGAACAGACTTTCATCTCTGTGGTTTCAATGCAAACCTCCCAATTTGAGGCTGAGATGCCAAGAATACAAATGAAATCATTGAAGAGGTTGTAGACAGGCTTACCGAGCTGGTGTATTTGATTGCAGACATTTTGTCACCCTTCTAGGCAACATCGTCAATGCGCCTCCACTGAAGCGACGGTGTTCTGTACGGCTTGTTATTTATATGCCTCGGTTATAGGACAGAACAGCGACGCTTCACTGGAGGCGCTCTGATGATGTTACCTGGAAGGGTGACAAAATGTCTGCAATCATACACACCGTCTCGGCAAACAAGTCTACAACCTCACCGACACCCCGAGCTACAAATCTTCTCAGAAACTTTGAAGTCTTTTAAATTGCAGGAAGAGTTGATTGCCTGCATTGACTTTCACATTTGAACAGCCAGAGGCTGCTTTTATCAGAAGCTAGTACATCCACAAGGCAAGTGGAAAATTCACTTCCTGTTCTACTTTTGCAGAATTTCAAGTTTGGATTTTTTTCAGTCTGGTGTACCACAACTTTGTGATAGTAAGCACAACATCTGATAGTAAGACTGAGATAACAAGGTGTAGAGCTAGATGAACACAGCAGGCCAAGCAGCATCATAGGAGCAGGAAGGCTGTGTTCATCCAGCTCTACACCTTGTTATCTCAGATTTTCCAGCAGTAAGACTGACTGCTTGTAGCAGTTTGCTTGTTATGAGCAGGAGGAAAGGTAGCAGCAGTGTCATGTCACCCTGTATAAAATATTAAATCCTTCCCATAAAGGAAATGTGGTAATTTTCTTTTACGGTCTGAATTTTTTTTTACCTCTGCTGTGGTTGTATTTTCAAACTTTAAAAATGTCTTATCTGTTAAATGTGTTTGACTTTTATGAGCCTCTTTCAAGTACAGTGAAGGTCCTGAAAGCCATTTAAATATTTATTTATATTTGTAGATATCCATTGAATTCTGAGGTGTCTTTCATTTCTGGAATGCCTTCTGGTACTTATTCGAGACCTAAACAAGAGCTAGAATCCACAATTCCTGGGAGCCATTCCTGTTTTAATAAAGGCAATCTCCAAAATGCATTTTTTTTCTGAATTCATAACACAGTTTGTGCCTTAAAGAGGCACAAAAGCACCTGAAACTCGTGCCTGCAGCAGGATTTCCAACAGAAGGATTCTACCTTTACGCAAGCAGTTTTTTATAGATATACTTTAAGGTCATGTCCATTTTTGTCATGAGCAAGCTGTATATAATTGGCTCTAAGCTCCAACTGGACATCTTTTCTACTGTACTTTTTTGCAGGATAATAAAGTGAAAAATATTTCAAATGAAGAGAAATGCAAGTGAATTATAAAGTTAAATTTTAGTTTTTTACACTAAAGATAGATTTTAACAATCAATATTCCTTAACTAACATAATAATCTTACAGAAGATTCAGATTCTTAAGCATTGGAACCAATAATGGGTGAGAACAGAACTGTACAAGATGAATGGGTTGCACCCGTTTGGAGCTGGGACTGATACTTTTTTGGAGTGATTTACCAGAACTGTTGGGGAAGATTAAAATAATTTGACAGAGCAGGAAACAGAAAGAGGTAGCAATTAGATAAGAGGACATAAACAGAAACAGAAGTTAAATTAGAAGGATCATAACTTGCAGAGACTAGACTGAGGAAAATGGCAGATGAGATGAAGGAGATATTAAGCTATGTGTGTATCAGTTTCTGTACTGTAATTAAGGGTTGGTGAAAGCAAGATGCAAATTCCCATGTGGGATAATGAGATGGTTGCATTAATAGAGAGATGGTTTAAACAAAGCTAACAATGAGTCTTAGTATTCCTAGCTACCAAATATTCAGGAATAAGAAAGCTGGAAAAAGAGGAGAGAAATGTGTCAGTATTAAGGACAATGTTAATATGCTAACTGAAAAGGATTTATTCAATTCCTCCCATTTCTTGGTTCCCTACTGTTATTTCCCAAGCTTCATTCTCTAAGAGGCCTACATTAATTTTGGCCTCTGTCTTCCTTTACATATACTTAAAAAAAGGCACTCTTGCTGTCTGTCATGATGTTTCTTGCATGTTTACCCTCAAAATTTACTTTGTCACATTTTTATTTGGTCTTTTTTCTCGGTTTTTAACACTTCCCCAATCTTCTGGACATTTCTATTTTTATTCTTTTGATTTGAAGCTATCCTCAACTTCCCTGGTTAACTCTGGTTTGATTACCCCTCTTAGGATCCTTCTTTCTCACTACAATATACCTTTGTTGTGAACCATTAACTATATTCTTAAACATGTGCATTGTTCCTCCCAAATAAGTGCAAAATATGCAGATGCAGTCTGCATCTGAAATAGTAGTAGAAAATGCTGGAGAATCTGAGCAAGTCTGCCCGTATCTGTGGAGAGAGAAACAGAGTTAATACTTCAATTCTGAGACAACTTAAAGAAGAGTCATAATGGAGTCAAAATTTTATCCATTTGTCTCTCCACAGATGCTGCCACAATTGCTAAGTTTCTCCAGCACTTCCTATTTCATTTATGCTGTTGTTTATCAACTGGCTTTGCTGCTAAACTCATTTCCAGTCCATTCAAGTTAGCTCTGCCTCCATTCCTATTTAAAGTTAGCAAGTTGTTTCCAACCCAAGTTTCTCCCTCTCGAACTAAATAGTAAATTCTACCATATTAGTGGATTTTGTAATCTGAGATAATTAAGCCTGCTCCATTACAGATCACTAGATCCAAAGCAGCCTAATCCCTGGTTGGATCCACAACATAAAAACCAAAAGAACTGCAGATGCTGGAAATCAGGAACAAAAACAGGAGTTGCTAGAAAAGCTCAGCAGGTCTGGCGGCATCAGTGAAGAAAAGATCAGAGTTAATGTTTCAGGTCCGGTGACCCTTCCTCAGAACTTTGAAACGCTAAGTCTGATTTTTTTCTTCACAGATGCTGCCAGATGTGCTGAGCTTTTCCAGCAACTTCTGCTTTTGGATCCACGACATGTTGTTCTAGGAAACTATCCCAAACACACTCTATGAAGCCCCTTGTGGCTACCTCTGCCACCCTGACTATCTGCAGCTCCATGAATACTAAAGTCATCCATGCTTTTTTATCTCTGCCACCCTGGTATGCTGCTCTATCCTCTTGCTTAGTGAGCCTATATTTCCCTTCTCCAAACCTCAATGCCCACTACGTAATAAAACATGACACACAAAGACACAGATCAGAAATGTGAGCACACAACTACTAAAAATATGTGTTAACCAGTCACTGGATTCTCTGAAGAGTGAATGGTAGTATGTTGCTGCCATTAACTTGGATTAACTTAAGGGTAGCATGGTGGTTCAGTGGTTAGTACTGTTGCCTCACAGCACCAGGAACCCAGGTTCAATTCAACCCTTGGGCAACCATCTGTGTGGAGTTTGCACATTCTCCCATTATCTGTATGGATTTGCTCCCACAATCCAAAGATGTCCAGGTTAGGTGGATTGGCCATGGTAGAGTGTGCATGCTAGGTAGATTAACCATGGGAGATGCACAGTTACGGGGATTGGGTGGGATGCTCTTTAGAGGGTCATTTGGGCCAATCCCATACTGTAGGGATTCTACATTGATAACACTGCCACAGGTAGCGAAATTGTTGCTTTTGAGATTCTTGGTTCTGCATGTTAGTTCAGAGCCTTTTGTCCTGGTTCCTTTCTGGTGATAATTTTGGTGGCAGTTCTGGTTTTGCCCATCACTGTGCGAGAATGTCTTTGTTTCCTGCAGCACAGTGGCATCTGATGGCTGTCCTCAAGTTGTAAACTTCACAGCCTGCAAGCCCACTCTGGCATATCAGCTCACACACAAACTAAGACAAGGCTGCAGTGGAACCACTATTCTTGTTTATTTCTGGGAGGACAAAAGACAAACTTATCTTTTGACTGTTGTCCCCCGTCTTCAAGATGTCCACCATTTCACACTTAACTGACTTTTAATAAAACTTAACCAACATGGTCTATCTCCATTACCACTGACCACGTTGCTGAGTTTTGTGTCATTTGTAAACTTTATAATGTTGCTCCCTCTTCCCAAGATCTACATCATTAACAAATTTTGAAAAGCTTAAGGACCCAAGCCAAGATTTGGGAAAATCTATTTCAAAACATGAGGGTGTAGGACCAAGCACAATAGCTCTTTCAAAGACCTACAAGAGATATTCTGGGATAAATGGCCTCCTTTAATGCTATAAGTTTCTGCAATTCTATAATTCTACCATTACATTCTGGAAAGAGATGTGCTTTAAATGAGCTCCAGTCTATCTGGCTGCTGAAAGGGTGCAAGTATTTCCTATTTACAAAGGCCTTGCCCTCTTTGCAGCATTGGTTTGCCTTCTCTTTTTGCCCATCCTCATTTCCAAGGATTTAGCCACAGTCTTCCATTGGATTGATCCATTCATATGGGCCAAATGTATTGTCAATGCTTTCTGCAAGATATCTGACCAGGCAATAGTCTCACTTTTATCATGACACAGGAACTGAACCTGGAGTTGCTGGCTCCGAGGTAGGGATGCTACCACTGCATCATAAGACCTTGTATTTGTCCATCTGGCTCACTGAAAATCAGACTTGATATATGTAAGAGACAAAGATTGAAACTTCCAGCACAGAGAGGACAAAAAAGTTATACCCGGGAATCAATGTATTAGTGGTACTGGCCCTCCATTTTGAAGTATACAAAAATGAGTCTCATCAGCATGTGTCATTCTCAAGATATACAGACTTTCCCTCTGGATAGGGAACATTGCTTCGCCAAATAATTTGACATCTGAATTAAAATTACAAGATTTGAATGTACCATCAGTATATGCTTCAGTTCCTTTCTCTCTTGTACTTAACCGCTGAGTTGTAATATCTGTATTTCTAGAGTTACCTGCAATGAATGCATTGCTGCTTGAATGATTGTGTATTCACGTGGCTTTGTACAAATAGAATGAAAAATCCAATGTAACCTATGATGACAAATATATTCTGAGATTCGTTTTAGTGATTTTTGTTGTTTTATTATTGCAGATTTAAGAAGAAGGACGAGATCACACTATTTATTCTGGTGAACAGTGACCTCCAAGTATGGATGAACAAGCTGGTAATGGTTCATCCAAGTCCTACATGCTCCGTTTTCATTTCTGGGTGAAGAAACGGATGACAATCCTAATAATTGTGATTGTGTTTGTGTTTGTGTTTACAATACAGGTATGTAGAATGAAAATAAAAGCTATGATATTAAATATGGCTTGGCATTGCAGGATTTAAAAATGTGCATAACTGTGTTGATTGTGAGAAATTTGATGAGGTTTCGATAGTGAGTGTAGTATTTTCTTAAAAATCTCTCTAACTTTCATTATCCAATTTATTTTTTCTTCCGCTAAAGCCATGAACACTTCTGTGCTAATATAATTCCACTGGCAACAGTATTTCTTTAGTACCTTTCTCAAAAAGAGACTTTTAACATTTGAGTCTTGCAAGGCAATGTTAACAATGATCCATGGCCAAAGATTACTCCTGCTAAAGTTAAGTGTATTCACAGGTGAAGTACAGATTTTCCACAAAGTTTACTAGATAGCAATCAGGTTACAATTAAGTGAGGAGGTGTGAATGGCTCTCCTGTTTTCAACCTCTTCAGACGGCCATGACAAATATTTTGGTTCTTTTCTAACACAATTGAAATGCAGCTAATTAGTTCATCTGAAACATTAAGGACCCTTTTGCAAGGTTTACCCAAGTGAAAGAAAAATGAATTTTAGAACTTACTAACCCTTAGAAAAATAATCAGGATTCAACATCAAACACATGCACACAAAGGCAAGTACAAAGTTAAAAAGAGGAAAGTGTACAATACAAAAGAGAAGTTAAAAGAATATGCAGTTTAAAGTCTTAGGGTGCGTTGGAGGTGGTAAGTATTAACCTGAGTCCCGACAAAGGCTTTCAGCCCAAACTGTTGACTTTCCTGCTCCTCTGATGCCATCTGACCTGCTGTGCTTTTCCAGCCTCACATCTATAGACTGTATCTGACCTGCTGTGCTTTTCCAGCCTCACACCTATAGACTCTATCTGACCTGCTGTGCTTTTCCAGCCTCACACCTGTGGACTCTGTCTGACCTGCTGTGCTTTTCCAGCCTCACACCTGTGGACTCTGTCTGACCTGCTGTGCTTTTCCAGACTCACATCTGTTGAGTCTGCCTTCCAGCATTTGCAGTCCTTACTGTCTCCAAACCAGAAACCCAGGTTTGGGTTGCACATCAGCAGCAGCCATGAATATGCCATGGAATCTTTGAGTTTTGTGCGTTCAGATTTTTCTTCAATTTGTGTGGTTGCTGGTGGCTTTGAATTCCCTGAGCAGAAAGTGGGAGAGAATGAGTTCCTATCTCCAATGTGCTGCCAAAGGCGTTGTTTGAAATACAGCTCTTTTCTGTTCTCATCTGTCTCTGGTCATTGTTTCCAAAATAAATAATTGCAGGCAAGGCCTTTCACTTCCAATATGTGAAACTTATCATTGAAGTGTAGACTAAAGAAAGGACATGGAAGTTTGCCATGCCTGACTGGTTTCAGTCCTTTTTGATAGGTATGAAAATCAGATGATGGAAGCTGAAAATTAATATTTAATTACAATTGTGACTTGCTGGCTTGCTGCTTATTTTAGTTTCTTAACCCATACATATTTTTAAAAAAAAGTCTTTTACTACTGTTTAGCTGAGATCAGTTAATTCTACACTAAACACATATTGAACTTGGAATCTACGTAATCTAAAAAAACCAAAAGAACTGCGGATGCTGTAAACCCGGAAACAAAACAGAAGTTGCTGGAAAAGCTCAGCAGGTCTGGCAGCATCAGTGAAGGAAAAAAAGAGTTAACGTTTTGGGTCCGGTCACCGGTGTGCTGAGGAAAGGTCACCGGACCCGAAACGTTATCTACGTAATCTACATAGCTAAGGCACATTAGGGAAAACTTTCAATGTTTACTTCATGCTCGCGGAAATGCAGAGGCAGGAAACATTCATCAGGTGACTTGCCAATGACCTCAATCTAATTCAAGGCGACAGGATAACTTACATACAAATGACAGTTACCATCACCCACAGTGACCCAGAAGACCTGTGCCTCATAAAAGCAGTGAATCTTGGATTCAAAGAGAATGTTTAGAATGTCCCCCCTAATGTGTCAAAAATATGTAAATGTTAGTATCGTATGTGGAAGAGAGATCTTTGGTTTTGTGGTCAGTCAAATTCCAATGTTTTGTGTTTACTTGATATGCAGCTGTGCAGAGCTGAACTGCTTTTGTGTCAGTGTATACATACAAAGGTTTCTTTTATGAATAAAGTATTTTTTGAAATTAAAAAAAAACATTTTTAATCTAACATTCTGATAGCCTTTGAGAATGGCTGCTAATACAAAGAGGATTAACTGTAAATTACTGCCCTCTTCAGCCTCTTTTTAGCCCACAAGGAAATCTTTGCCGATCGGGATAGTTTAAACAGAATTTCTGGTGGTTCCTGCAATTAGACTGCAAAGTGCAACCGCAATACAACGGGGATGTTGACAGCATTGGTGAAGCACAAAGGAGCAGAAAGGGACAGAACGGGAAAGCGATTTTTCTCCAAACAATGAGTCAGGACGAGCAGGGGTATATATTGAGCCATCCCCCAACCCAGCTTTCAGTATCTGTTCCATAACTGCAATTGACTGCCTGCCAAGGACTGAGAGAAGGGCTGGAGCGGTGGTGTCAAATCTGCTGGCAGGGAAAGGTTGGGATGAAGGGGAATTGATTTGGGGAGCTGTGTGGGGCAGGTTAGTCAGTTCTAATGGTGGGGTAGGCAGGTCCACCCAGGGCAGGGGAAGGCATTGTTTGGGTTCATGGTGGGAGTGAGGCCTCCATTGGGGACAGGAATAAATCATCAGACCCAGACATGCGGGTTTCTGACGGATAAAGGTGTGTGTGTCTATCTGTGTGCGTGTCTGTTTTTGTGTGTGTGTGTATGTGTGTGCGCATGTTTCTGTGTGTGTGTGTTTCTGCATGTTTGTGTTTGTCTCTCTCTCTATGGGTTTGTGACTCCTCCCCAGTGCCCCAAGACGCACAACTAGAATGATTCCAGACAGTGTTTCAGCTTGCTTTGCTTCTGCTGCTTTCGTCCCCTTACTTCTTGGCTCAATCTTTCTGCAGCCTCTCCTCACTAGAAAAATATCCTGTTTTTGTTATTTTTCTCTGACACTTGACAGTTTCACATTCTCTGGTTCCAATCTTTTGCTTTTTCCTATGAACATTAATGATTCTAAAGCTGCGCCCTCATTAGCATCATCTCCAGGTCCCTGTGCTTTCCTAAACAGTTCCCAACATTCTCTAATCCAGCAAGGTCCTGGACAACTCTGTGAAACTTTACCCTTTTTTTTCAAAATCACTTCTTCTTTCTTGGCCAGCTTTAGGTGTGTTTTGGAGAGTGAACCTTAAGTAAATCTCTATCTATTTATTGCTTTATAAATTTATAACTTTCCACAGTATCAAAACGAATCAATCTTGGGCACAGAGGCAAGTTGGAAGAGTTACCTATCTGCAAAGTTCCTATCTACAACTGTACAACTAAAGAAGAACAAAACATCTCTTTGGTCCGACAGGCTGGTACAATGTGGCTACCAGAATCACAGCTTCACCCCTGAAGAAAGGTCAGAGGGAACGTTCCTTATGAAAATGATCGAATGGCCAAAACCACCCAACTCTTCTGTGCCGTTTCAGAAAAGCAGCGACCCAGCTCACATTCGCTTTGTAATTTTAAATTCTTCAAAGACTTTCTATGTGGGAGATCAGTTACAAGTGATGCTGCAGATGTATGATTTTGAAGGTCACCCAAAGCGATATGGAGGTGACTATCTCCAAGCTCGGATCCACACCCCAGCTTTAAAAGCTGGTTCAGCAGGAACGGTTATAGACAACCAAAATGGATTTTACTATATCAATTTTAATTTATCTTGGCCAGGGAAAGTTGAATTTTCTGTTTTATTAGTTCATCCCAGTGAAGGGATCCAAGCACTTAAAAGACTACGTGAGGAAAGGCCAGAGAGAGTGTATTTTAAAAGTACCTTCAAATCAGGAGCTGTCTCCGAGACCACTGTGTGTAATCTTTGTTTGTCTCAATCTCAACCACTCTGTAATTTTACTGATCTCAGAACAGGGGAACCCTGGTTCTGTTACAAACCAAAGAAGCTTCCCTGCTCAGCTCGAATCAACCATATCATGGCCGGCTATGAGCAGAACCTCTTAGTAGGAGAAGAAAGTCGTTATTTCCAAAGGTACGTTTTTTTAAACATTTATGTCCTTATGTCTTCCTTTGTGTGACCTTCATACATAAAACTGAACCAGGTACTGGAATGTCAATTCAACATTCCAACATTGAAAATCTTAGAGCATTATACCATTTTTAGACATTTAGTTGGCGGTTTTATTCATTTAAGAGACAGGTTTTTATCAAATCACAAGTCACCACAGTTCACTTGCAATAAACTATAGAAGGGATCAGAGGAATCTGAAATATCTGCCTGCTTTCTAACCAATTAATATTTCTAACATTTCTAATTTCAACTTTGAAGTAGGATCCCCAGCTTCCACTCTCAATGACTAGTGCACATATGTTTAGAAAGACCTGTGTCAGACAGGATAAAACACTTTGGCTGCGCAGTCTTAAATCTGGTTAATTCTACTATTAATTCAAAACATTCTCCTTTACAGTCCCTTTCCTTCAAACCTGGTTAGGCACAGAAGTTTCACAGAAGTTACATAGGCTTATTTGACAGTCAAATAATTTCACTGAGTTAAACATACATTAAACATTTAACATGTAGGCTTATCATCCCTCTTTCAAACCCTTTTCTGCAAAATTACAGTGGCACTCTACCTTTATTCTACTCCCATCCTTAACTCAAAAACGTTCTTGCCTCTAACTTCCTGGGCCTATTCATGTCGGCATTCTCGACTTTCCTCTTACAGTTAATTGCTGGCTATGCTCAGAATGAGGACATTGCTGGTAAGGCCACATTTATTGCTCGTCGTATTTGTCCTGAGAATGTTGTGACAGTTCTTCTAGCAATGGAACGTGCAATTGCATAGATTTCAGGGGCATTTCAGAAACTTTAGAAGTTGCCCATTAAATGAAAAATTCAGTATTATCATTGGACTGTTCATCCCCAGAGACTCAGGTAACGTCTGGGAACCCAGTTTAAATCCCACCGTGGCTGATGGTGGAATTTGAATTCAATAAAAAACTGGAGTTTACAGCCTAATGATAACCCATGAATCCATTGCTGATTGTTGGAGAAAAACCCATCTGGTTCACTAATATCCTTTAGGGAAGAAATCTGCCATCCTTACCTGGTCTAACTTACATGTGGCTCCAGACCCACAGCAATGTGGTTGACTCTCAACTGCCCTCTGAGAAGGGAAATAAATGCTGGCCTGGTCAGTGATGCCCACATCCTGTGAATGAATAAAAACAAAAGCCAAAAGTGGAAGATATCCTTCCATACAAAAACATTAGACTGAGCCCATCTGAGTCTTTTTAACAAAATACAACTTTACTAGTTATTGTTCTGAAGCTAAATCATAAACCAACAGATGAACAGTATGCAGCTCTGAAACTTGTATTTGAACTCAAAACTTGCCAGTCTAATATTAATCAGTTCACATCCAAATGTAACAAGAGCTGGATGATTCCGAGGCTTGTTTTGACACATGACAAGTAACATTCTCATAACGTTAGTACCAGACAACAGGAGAGAATATAACCATTGCATCCTTAACATTGGATGGCAGTACCATTGCTGAATCCCACTATCAACCTAAGGCTTTCCATTGATCTGAAGGTGAACTGGACTAACCATATAAATACTGTGGCTTCAAGACCAAGTCAGAGACTAGGAATCCTGCAGCATATAACCCACCTCCAGGCTATGCAAAGCCAGCCATGATCAACAAGACACAAATCAGGAGTGTGATAGAATAATCATCATTTGCCTAAATGAGGGAAGTTCCAAAAACACTTAAGAAGCCTGACCCTTTCCAGGACAAAGCAGCATGTTTGATTGAAAGCACATCCACGGCCATTCACATTCTCCACCACCAATGCACAGTAGCAGCAATGTGTACAATCTACAAGATACACTACAGAAATTCACCAAGGTTCCTTAGGCAGTACCTCCTAAACCCATGACTACAACCATATGGATGGATAACAGCAGCAGATAAATAGTGCACCACCACCAAGTTCCTGCATATCCCCCTCCAAGCCATTCACTTTCTTAACGTGGAAATAATTCACTACTCCTTCAGTGTCAACTGGGTGAAATTCCTAGAACTCCCTTGCAAACATCATGACGGAAACATATCTGCATCAAATGGAGTGCAAAAGTCCAAGAATGCAGCTCACCACCACTGGCCACTCAGTGATGCCCAGATCCAATGAGTGAATAAGAAAAAAGCTATCTTTTATGCAGCACATTTTCCATCCTTGGGCAACTCAAGTAACTTCACAGCCAACAAAGTATTTTTGATACTTGAATGTTGAAATTTCTCTTGCAATGTAATGAAATGTGATAACAATATTTGAACAGAACAATGTTTGATAAAAGCAATGAGTTAAATAACTGGATCATGTTTTAATGATGCTGATTAAAGGATCAGTATTAATCAGGACACAGATAGACATCCTCATCTTCTATGGACTCGTTTGCTTCAATTTTGAGAGTATGTGAAGCGCCTTGGTTAAACATCTCTGAAAAGCAACAGTCTCCGCCCAGGTGTTGTGTTCAAGTGCTGGAGTTGGGCTTCATGCACAAGTTCTTGACTCAGGAACAAGAATGCTACTGTGACACCTATAGCATGGCCATTAAATTTGCACAACCTGCTGCAGGCCAAAGAGGAAGGAGCAAAACTTTTGAAGATATTGTGATGGCAAGTGGACAAAAACTCTCCCCCTTCCATCCCTGCCCCCATCCTCTTAACTTGACAGTGTGATTCAGTTATGTAAACTGTACATCCCAAAGCCTGGCAGTTCATATTAAGTAGCATGCCTCTTTGGCTGTTCGCAAACAGGCAAGGTACTGACCATACACAACATGGCTGAGGTTGCAAAACTTGCAACGCAGCATCTAAAATGATTTGATTTGATTTGGTTTGATTTAATTTTTGTTACAAAATACAGTGAAAAGTATTATGCTGTATAGTGTCGCCACTATCTGGAGCCATTTTGAAATACAGAAAAATAAACCAAAGCTTAGAATATAAAGGCAGAAAAATGAAGAAATAAAGAAAGTGTGTTCACCTTTGCAGTCCTTCTTGTTAAATGCTGCGTCATGGGCCATGGGCCTGGTGGTCAGGCACGAGTCCCCTTTGCTGAGCCACTGCCGGAACGAAAATTGCCACTCTTTGGCGCCATCTGGCCTCCACCGATGCCCTCGCTATGATAAGTCCTTGATGGACCATGCCAATGCAGACACCACCGACGACACCAGGTACCGTATTACCAACTCGGCCATCACCATGAATTTACGCCGTGCCCACCTCACTGATGCAGTCACTGCTGATGCTATCGGGTCTCGGACTGGGCCCAAGCTCAACTCCACCACTGCTTCCATGAATCTGCGCTGGACGCTAATGCAACTGGGGACCCAAACTCACCTCTGCTACCATCGCCACGAGAGGGAAGTAAAATAAAAGAGAAAAAAAGACGGAAACAAAAAAACGAGATAAGAGAGCAAAAAAAATGAAAAGAAAACTGGATCAAGCAGATGAGCCCTGAGTTCAGAAGCTCCACTCCACCGCCATCTTACTGGAAGGGTCACATTAGATTCGATTCTGTCGTTATTTTCTTTCTGTATAATCTTGAATGTGCTGGGAATTATGCTGACAACTATAGCCAGTGTGCTGCACATATGATACCAGAAGTTAAATACATTAATTCAAGGGACGCCCATTCTTTCCAGACAGAATGAACATATACACTGAGCCTGTTTCAACTCTACAAAATAGGTGACAGCCATTTGCTGGTTCATTTCTCAGACAATGCCCTGACTAATCAGAGTCAAACTATTTGATTTACAATTTAAATAAGATCTCTCTGTTGTCTGTCAATCAGCATTAATGCATGCATTCTCCATCAAAATGCCTTTCAGCAATACTGACCAATTCTGTACTGCAAAAAGATTTTTTTGATGAACAAACCCCATTTCACTGACAGCACTGAGGCCAGTTTTGATGTTAACATTAACACAATGTGACCCTCCTTTTCGAGTTACATTTTCCTTCTAGTAGGATTCCCTGCAACAGACTGTGGGGCCCAACTTTATGACTTGTGGTTATAAAGTTAACTTAGGCCATACTACACGCACCATGAAAGCATGCCCAACTAGTGGAGGAATGAAGGTTGTTTAGACAGTCCTGCT
>NC_063342.1:28568737-28631152 GCF_021869965.1 Rhincodon typus
CTTTGCAAGGTAGTTCTTGTCACGGAGTAGCCCACTGAAAGTCAAGTCTTCATAGAGTCATAGAGTGATACAGCACAGAAACAGACCTTTCATTGAAATCAGTCCACGATGACCATAATCCCAAACTAAACTAATCCCATCTGTCTGCATTTGGCCCATATCCCTCCAACCATTTTTTATTCATGTCCAGTTCCCAGAGTTGTCGCTAAAATGTTTTAAAAATACCACTGCATGCAAAATTCTGCATTTGTCTGTTTACTAGTCTCAGGTTAACAGAAAACATGGACCAGATTTATGTACTCAAAAATTTTATTAAAAATAAGTAGATTCTAACCATATGTAAACAACCACAAATGGTTGACATATAACTCCAGTAGTTACCCTAACCTCTTCTAAAATCCCTTTACATACATATACAGGGAGACACAAACAGACAAAAAAAATGTTGGCGTCATTGTTTGGGAGAGAAAAAGTGCTGGGGAAATGCTCAATGAACAGTTCAGTTCTAGGATTTGATGGGTTTTTTTGGTTTCCCAAGTCCTCCAGATCTCTAATCTTTGTCTTTGAACTCTTTTATTTCTTCACAGGAGACACAGAGTGACTGGTTCCCAAACTGTAAAGTCCCTGACTTAGTGAGAGAAATAACTGGCTCCTTTTAGCTTCAGATATTTCACTAGCTAGACAGAGAGAGAGGGAGGGAGGGAGGGGGAGAGAGATACTACCTCCTCTTCCAGGCATCGAAGGACTTCTCTCTGTATTGTTCACATCCACAAGCTACTTAGCTATCCAAGAACCAAACAAAGAGTTGACATCAGGCTGATGACCTTTAGCATCTATGATTGGTCACAATTGCCCAAAGCAATCAACTATTTGATGCTAAATAAAAACTAAAAGAACTGCGGATGCTCTAAATCAGGAACAAAAGCAGAAGTTGCAGGAAAAGCTCAGCAGGTGTGGCAGCATCTGCAAAGAAAATCAGAATTAATGTTTCGGGCTCAGTGACCCTTTCTCAGAACTGTTCTAATGAGAGAGTAGTCCCATAGCAACTTTACCAGTAGGATAGCTTTTAATTCCAGATTTTCATTGATTTAAATTTCACCATCTGCTGTGCTGGGACTCAAACTCATGTCAAGAACATTACCCTGATTACTAGGCTAGTGAGAATAACACAATGCCACCCACCACCAGCATCCCCCTGCCACCAACTTACCCCCAATGATCCCCCCTTCCACCACCAATTGCTACCTCATCCCGCCACAAGTCTCTGACTCTATGACAACTTGGTTGGGTTGACAGTCTGTTGCTTGAGGACAAAATATTCAAATTCAGTTCATTGCTATGCTGAAAACTTGGCGGATCTTTAATTTCAAGAATGCCTTTGCAGAGGATCTCCTCTGGCATTGAAGTCACTGTCAAATGATTGTCTCCTTTGGAGAACCTTTAGCTTCCTTGGATCATGTCAGGGTATATAGTTGTTTTTATTATCGTAGTAATGTTCTCCCTATTAAGTTGTAGCACAGTAGGCTTAAATGTATTCCTTGCATTCTTACCTATATTCATTTTGAATGACCACATCATGTTCAACCATAAATGCAAAAGCTGATGGAGTGTTTTGATGCTACTCCTTCTAAATATCTGAAGTGACTGCATCAAGAGTCAAATACCAACTCCTGGTACTTGTGGTGTTAAGGATATCAGATAATCAGATTCTGAAAATTCACCCATGGTTGGAAAGCAATAAAGTAGTCCTTCCAAACCTGTGAAATAATTAGTATCATCTGATCCCTCAGTCATGAACAGTTGTTGTATACCAACGAAATCAAACTTAAGTAGCTGATATTTTCTCTCAGATTGAGTGAACATTCTTCTAAAATCCATGAAATCTTCTTCTTCTTGAGTTGAGTTACATTGATCACCAGTATTTCTGCCACTTGAACTGTTTCATGTTCTTCAACACACCATAGAGTATCAAGTATCAAGAAAGGAAAGAAAAGGAATATGAATGAAAGAGTAGGGTCCATTAGAGACCAAGGGGGCAATCTGTGCTTGGAGCTGGAGGACATTGGTAGGGTGTTAAATGGGTACTTCACAACTGTCTTCACTCTGGAGAAGGAGAATGTATGTACAGAATTCGGAGAAGAGGAAGGTGAGATTCTTGAGCGTGTTGACTTCAGGAGTGAAGAGTTAGTAGAGCTTTTGGCAGGCTTAAAAGTGGACAAATTCCAAGGTCTGGATGAGATGTATCCCAGATAGGTATGGGAGACAAGGGAAGAAGTTATACGGGCTCTGACCCAAATTTTCAGATCGTCTCTGGTCAGAAGTGAGGCTTCAGAGGACTGAGGACAGATAATGTGGTTCTACTGTTCAAGAAGGGTGGTTGGAATAAACCAGAGCATTACAGATCAGTAAGTGTCACATCAGTGATAGGGAAACTACTGGAGAAAATTCTGATGGAGAGAATTAATGTTCACTTGGACAGGTAAGATTTGATCAGGGATAGTCAGCATGGCTTTGCCAGGGGGATTAACAAATTTGTTTGATTTTTTTGGGGGTGTGATCACATGTGCAGATGAGGGTAGTACAGTTGATGTAGTTTATATGGATTTCATCAAAACCAAGCATATGAGATCTAGGGTAACTTGGCAGATTCCAAAATTGGTTTAGTGGTAGGAGACAGAGGGCGATGGTAGAAATGTGATTGTGTAACTGGAAGGTAGTCAATGAATGACAGAACACTTAGAAGCTCAAAGGGACAGGGAGACCTTGGGGTGCTTGTCCACAGATCCCTGAAGGCAGTAAGGACAAGTTAATAGGGTGGTTAAAAAGGCATAAGAGACATTTACCTTTATCAGACAGGGAGGTTACGTTGGAGCTGTGCAAAATTTCAGTTAGGCCACAGACAGAGTCCTGTGTGCAGTTCTGGTCACCACACTACGGGAAAGATGTGATTGCATTGGAAAAGGTGCAGAGTAGATTCACCAAGATGTTGCCTGAGTTGGAGCATTATAGCTATGAGGAGAGGCTGGATAAGCTCAGGTTGTCCTCTTTAGAGCAAAGAAGGCTGAGAGGGGACCTGAATGAGGTGTGGAAGATTTTGAGGACATGGACAAAGTGAAGAGAAAGTAACTATTCCCCTTAGTTGAAGGGTCAATAACACAGGGCCATAATTTTAAGGTGAAGTGCAGAAGGTTTATGTCGAAAGATCTTTGAAATGTTTCAAAATGAATTTTTCCCCAAGATGGAGATAAAACTAATTTCATGCCATTTCCCCCATTTTCTTACTGGTTTTCATATCCTTTTAAACAACATGGATGTTTTTTGTTCTCTCTGTTGCTTTTCCAGATGTGCTATTGAAAAAAAAATGGTGTCATTCTGTTATTGCAGTTTTTAGATATGTTTTGGTTGTGCATTAAAAATTAGTTTTATTATGCAGAATTCTAATTTAAATAAAATCTTTTTTGTCTTTAACATTCTCCCTCTCATTATTATACAGCACTTTCAACAATTTCCTTAATGAATGTTCTTCATATCAAATATTCTTTGCATCTTTATTGAACAATTTTAAATGATTTTAGCAATGTTCATTATTGAATACAATGACTTATGCCTTCTTTTAATTTCTCAGCCTAAAGTTTTCCTTAAAAGTACAGAACATAATCCCTCTAAGGGCCTTAACTCTCTTTAGGTGTCCAATATTAACTACAGTATGATTCAGTTTTCACCCTTGCAGGTTTTTAAGACTTTTTGTGGTCTGCATAAGCATTTTCAATATTTTCCATTAAATTTGAGTTTCCAGCAGTATTAGTTACTTTCTTAACTGGAGCAGGCAGCCCAAGGGGGTGAGGGTGAGAGCAGGCAGCCAGTGATGATGGTAGCAGGAACAGGCTGCAAAGCGGGGGGGTGAGAGCAGGCAGCCCCACGTTGGATTTGGGGACAAAGTCAAGCCCGATGCAGGGGATATCGAGCCCTTGTGAGGAGTGCATGCCCAGTATGACCCAGCATTTCTGGATTGTGGTGTTGAAATGTGAACCCCCGTGTTTCTTTGTTTTTTCTATCTTTTAGTAAAAAGGACTGTAATGTTTAACATTTTAGCTTTGGTATCCTTATTTTTATGCTTTGTACCTAAGATGATGCCGTAAGTGGCAATTGGTAAAGTTTTCGCTGCATTCATCTGAATAGATGTGACAATAAACCTAACTTAATTCCTCAATTCAATTCCTAACTGTTGGCTACTGCACTCATTGAAGCTGATTGGTTCTATGTGCTTTTGAGTACTGAATAAAGATATACGCACAGTGTCCTCAATTAAAATTTTCTTTTTTGCTTCTTGTCAGATAATTGTAGATTTTGTAGAACAAAAGGTTTTTTTTAAGATTGTTCTAGTTGCCATTACCATCTTACAATGTTGGGAGACCAAACCTTCAGCATGTTACAGTGGTGTGACTGAGAATTTCCAGGTAGATTCATTGCCACCAATCTTTCATTTTAGCATCAATCTATGTTACTGACAACATGGGGGAAAGAAAGGCCGCATAAAATCATCAGTAGCTGAAAGTTCTATTCTTAATAATCAGTAAAGGTTTTACTAACTAGTTATATCATATCTAAGATAAATGCTAGTTAATGTGGGAAATCAGGCTCAACTTAAAAGTACATATTAATTCAACTGAAACATTCTAGAATGCAAAGTTAGAGACAATTGCAACTCCCAGGAATAGTCATCTATGTCCTTAATATGATGGATGTAGATTATCTCATTATGTTAGCTAACTATTCCAGATACATACTATCCTATACAACAACAATACAAATTTGTAAATTTAAAGGAGTGTCTGAAAGGAGGGAAATACCAGAGCTCATGGCCTTGACAACTCACGGTACAGCTACCAAAAGTTGAGCAAATAATGCAGGATTCCTCAAAGGCCAGAAATAGAGGACTGGAGGGATTTCTGAAATTTGTAGTGCTGGAGAAGATTATAGAAATGGAAAGGGTGAAACCATGGTGGAATCTGAAAGCAAGGATGAGAATTTTAAAGTTGAGTAATATTATTGTAACCATTGGGAGTCAGGATGATGGGTGAAAGGGACATGATTCACACGAGGTCACAAAAAGCAGAATTTTAGATTAAACTCAGGTTTATGGAGGGCAGCATATGACAGAGTGGCCAGAAGCGTGTTTAAATACTTTAAGGTTAGAGATAATGCAGGTATAAATGACAATTTAAGGAAAAGATGAACTGAGGCTGGAACAAGATTGAGTAATGAAAGGGAGTTGGAAATGAGCATTTTTAATGATGCTGTCACTCTGTGGTTGAAGTTCATCTTGGGACCAAACACACCACCAAGGTGGTAAGCAGGTTAGCTCAACTTCAGTCATTTGGCAGGGATTGGAATAAAATTGGGAGGATAGACAGTGGAGTTTATTGTGGGGACCAAAGATTAGTTTAATTCAGGAGATTTTTGCTCATCTAGTAAATAAGAAGAATCCAAATGAGGGCATAGACAGGAATATTAATAGTAGAAACAATTCAATGCTTCCCCACTTACACCTCAGGTTAAAATCTTAAATCAGCACCTAAAAGATGATTCCTCTGGCTTAGAGCAGGTCTCCTTTGTGTCTAAAATTTAAGATTGCAGTTAGATAGATATGTGGCAGCTGAGGCATGGGAAAGTCCTGTTCCACTTTAAATGCCAGTCCACTTGGTTTCTGTCCTGTTTCTCACAACTTGCATTTGCATGTGTTTAAAGAGAAAGTCTCTATTAACTGGATCTATTCCCTTCATCATGCAACTTATCTACTGTTGTTTTTATTCAGCATCGAGCTCCTCATTTGGCATGGCTTCCGATAGAATAAAAAAGAACTCAAGGGGTGTATGACACAAAAATTGATAACCTTAAGGAAATAACAAAAGTAAACTACAAAGTTATATTAAAACTTGTCAAATCTATAATAAGTGGAATAGTTTAGATGTTTTATGCAGAAGATGGACAAGGAATATATCTAAGTCTGTTTGATATATCTTGCATTTAAAACTCAGGGAAAAAAAGCATGATAAAATACTAAACATGAAGCAAACTCAGGAGTAGTCACAATATTGGAATTTGCGTACAATTTAAAATCTTACTCCCAAAACAAAATGAAATCAAGTAAGCGTTCAGAGCAGAAAACATTTTGTTAACATTAAGCTAAAGCAATCAGCTGTCATAATTATTTTTTACCTTATTGATTCACAGGATGACTAGGCCAGCATTTATTGCCCAGAGGACAGTTATGAGTCAACCACACATTGCTGTGGGCCTGGAGTCATATGTAGGCCAGTTTCCTTCCCTAAATGACATTAATGAACCAGATGGGTTTTTCCCCAACAATCAGCAATGGACTCTTAATTCCAGATTTTTATTGAATTCAAATTCTACCATCTGCTGTAGTGGGATTTGAACCCAAACATTACCTGGCTCTCTGAATTAACAGTCCAGTGATGGCACCACTAGGCTATTGCCTCCCCTCTATATCTTAGAAAGGTTTTTAGAACTACATATGTCCATAACAGAAAGGTTTTTACTCCAGGTTACCTTCCCTTAGTCTTTCAGTCAACTGTGATTGAAATTGTAAACATCAGTACATTTTGTTCAACATATTAATAATTATTGACATGGTACAAACGTACATAAAGTGCAATGCTAACCAACTTACGGTTTAAACCAACTGTTTAGTAGATTAGCTGCTCCTTCACTCTATCAGAATTGTCTCAAAAGTGTCTGGCCACAAGCTCCATGCTTTAATATCTTATTTTAGTTTGGAAGTAATTGTTGTACCACTTTACAGAAATGTATTGATATTTCTTCCCTTGTTTTCTTTCCAACTTTATTTCTCCACTGTTTTCTTGCATTCATTTAAACTTTAACTATCGCATGCCCCCAGATGGTTAACTGAAGTATTTTTCTACAATTCTTTGACTGTTGGACAAATGTCTGGGTCCCTGTTTACCATATTACCTCCAGTTAACTGTCACACTAACCACTAACAAGAAGACACTCTGTGCGAGGTTTTGTGATCAGTTTCTCCAGCTTTCCCTTCAGTGGTCACTCTGAATGGTTTGTAGTTTATTAATACTTGAGGAAAACAAGTAGGGAATCTGTTGTGCAAAGTTCTGAAAGGGTTAATTTTGAGGAGTGTATTAAACATTAGGTAGTTGAGACAAGAAACCTCACAACCTTTAAAAAATACTTGGATGAGCACTTGAAGTGCCAAAGCATTCAAGGCTATGGGCTTAGAGTGGGAAAGTGGGACTAGTGTAGGTAGTATATTTTTGGTAGTACAGACCCAATGGGCCAAAGGGCCTCTTCTGTAATGTATAATGTTATGATTCTATCACCCAGTAGGATGTTGCCACTTGGTGAAGAAATAGCAATGGATCTCAAAAGACTAAGACCCAGCTTCGAGATCACCCTCATAGTTTCTAATAATTGGCTGAGTTTTCTCATTTGCAGTTGCAGTGTGGTGGTGAGTGAGCTTCACAGTATCCAGTGCATCATGGCTTGAGGCGAATTTTCTGATGTAACCATCTGTTTTTCACCTCATTCATTTTGCAACCAGACTGTTGGGCACTTTGCTTAGGAAACCACTTAGTGAGCAAACCTAAAGTGTTGACCACTGGCAGGACCTTCCAGCTTACACACCACTAGTACTATATTTAAATGCACAAGCTGTAAACCATATCAGATGCTGCAAGCTAGCAACTATCTCTCAGACTGCAATGTTCGACCCTAAAGCTTAGAAAAGTGGCAGACGAAATGCAAGCCAGCTACCCAATTCCGAGATAGGGGTCCAGAGGTCTGTGTGGATTAGGTAGTGGGCAGAAGGGCAGTTCTTTTCCCTACTCACCACTCTCAAAGACCACACTATCAGATATAGCCAACAAGGCCTGATATCATAGCACCAGTCAATGATGTGTCCTGCATTAGAACAGGAGCCCAGAAATGTAGAAGGAAGGTGAGTGGTCTCTTATTCTCTCAAGTTCTAACTTCTCTCTGTTACCTCACACTCAAGTGGCCAGCTAATTTCTCTTCTATCCACTTCAATTAAATTTTTGTGCTTTCTTGTCAAGATTCGCTAAGTCTCTATTTACCCTGCGTTGTCTTAATTATTTAGGATTAATGGCTGTCAATTGGCTTCTTGCTGAGCTAAATTGGTATTCGCTCGGCCAGCCAGGAATCCTGCAACACTCCCTTCCGGCCTCTGAGTTAATTGACGGGGGGAGGGGAGAATGGGGCTGAGTTGCTGCTGCTTTGACACTGATGCGGGTCTCCTCCCATGACGACTGTGGTTCCTCTCACAATAGGCTGCAATAAATTTCTTCATCAGAATCAACGAAAGGTGGAGATGTGAGATAACAAGGTGTAGAGCTGGATGAACAAAGCAGGCCAAGCAGCATCAGAGGAGCAGGAAGGCTGACGTTTCGGGCCCAGACCCTTCTTCAGAAATTGTACTAAGAAAGGTGATGTGGCTGTAGTACCTGGTTTGCTTCAGGACGTGGTCGAGCAGTTTCAAGGCCGAAGAGATTACGAGAGAGTTGCAGTGGGAGATAGATCCACTGAGGTTTTTCCAGAGGGAGGAGAGTAACTTCTTCAGGGTAGGCATCCTTAGAAGAGGCTTCGCAGTGGGGTTAAAATTGTTTCAGAGATAGTAGGAACTGCAGATGCTGGAGAATCTGAGATAACAAGGTGTAGAGCTGGATGAACACAGCAGGCCAAGCAGCATCAGAGGAGCAGGAAGGATGACGTTTTGGGCCTAGACCCTTCTTCAGAAATGCTGGAGGTGGAGTTGGAGATGTAATAGGTTTTGAGCAGTGAAAAAGGGCTGGGGGAGACAAAAGAACGAAAGGGAAGATCTGTTACCTGGTGGAAGGCAGAAAAAGACAAAAGCCACAAGGTTCATGGTACAATAGAAAAGGGCATGGAATTAGGACAGGTGAATAAACAATAGATGTTTGTAGATGAGCTGTGAAAAGCTAGATAGATAGCATGCACCTGAATCAAAATCAAAGGAATCATAATAAAGGAAAAGTCTAGAAACAAAAAAACAGCAAAAACAAAATCAAGGAACAGAATTGGACCCTTGTTTTTCAATGTGGAGAATTCCATTTTTCCATTCTTGCTGTAGTTTCCCCATTATCTCAGCATTGCCCATGTCTTTGAGGGCCTGGGAAAATTCAGCCCTTTGCTTTTCTTCGCAGACGCTGAGCAGCAACCTTTTTTTCATTTTTGGCTGCTTACTTTTCCATAAGCAAAAACTGAAGTTGCTGGAAAAGCTCAGTAGGTCTGGCAGCATCTGTGAAGAAAAAAATCAGCATTAACGTTTCGGGTCCAGAGACCCTTCCTCTTTCGGTTTTTACTTTTCCATAAAGTTGGTTTTCTGATTATTTTTCTCTTCTCCAGATGATCTCAGGTTTGTTTTTAAGATCTTCCCAACTGCCACAATTTTCTAGGTAGTGTATCCTGAGCTGCCACTATGTGAAGCACAAGATGAGTTTTGGATTCACGACAGACTGGTCCTGGGGAAGGCAAGTCAAGGACAGTCTTCAGGCTTTTCGTCAGTGACACTATTTATTATACATGGCAATCTTATACCAGGCTTTCATTCGGAACTACATTAAGTAATCACTAATCATGAGTGAATAAATCTATGTTCTTCAAATGTTCGTGTCCATGTGCAGAGTAAGTCTCTTTCAGACAGTTTCATTCTGTTTTCACGCAGAGTGTTCTTTCTAGTGTGTTCTAATTTTGCCAAAACTGTAATATTTACACCCAATGATGTGAAGCTTTTTGACATCACACAAAGGTTGCTCCAGTGTCCTATTATGCTTGCAGAACACATGGTTCAGGAGATCATATACCAGCATAGATACATAAGACAATAATAGTTAGAGATTTTAACTACCCAAATATTAACTAGAACTGTTTTAGCATGCAAGGTATTTGACATATGCCAAACTCTAAGAACTCTCATGACACACCTCTGATCCACTTACAGTACAGTTCATGTCACTGTCAATGCTTCACCTCTGGGTACAATGGCAAATATTACTCTAATGTTGCAACAAGGATACTTTATGTTCAGGATCTTGCACCAGCTCATGGAGTGGATCAGTTTGCACCACTGGGCTGTTCACTTGCTGTCCTAGTGCTCACTCACTCTGAGCCTCCTACCTGGATATTTACAGCCTCCCTGCTTTGCATTGCCTTTTTGTGCCTTGCCCGGTCAGCCAGAAATACCAAACTCATATTACTGCTATCTTGCGGAGCCACATAGCTCAGACATAAAGCCAAGAAACTTGTCATGGTTGTGAGCAATCTTCTGTCAAGTCAAGGGAGATAACCTTCAGTCAGGGTGTCCCAGTTCAGTAAGTCAAGGGCAGCCTTGGATAATAGTCCAGGGGCTTAGGCATGATCAGTTAGCCACTCATGGTGGTCAAAGTTAGGATCCTCTTTTCATGAGGGGTGAGGAGCTGAAAGTCAAGTCTTTCTGTCCTATTGAGGTCTGTTTTCCTCGTGGAATGAGAGAGCCAGGTTTTAAAGAAGATGAAAGTGAATGACACAGCCGTATTTTTGAAAACAGTCCTTGCCCTATGACAGGCATTCAGTAGGATAATGGCATCTTTAAAAATTCAATTTTGGCAAGGTTTATACCAAATCAACTGATTTTAATTTCTGAAATAAAGCTTCCACTTGTTCCTCTCACAAAGGGCTACAATGAGTCCCTTGACCAGAATCGATGAAAGATGGAGATGTAATAGGTTTTGAGCAATAAAAAGGGGCTGGAGGAGATGTGAAAGGAAAGGTAGAAGACAGAAGAGGTTGAATGACACAAGGCTCAGGGTACAATAGAAAAGGCATAGAATTAGGACAGGTAAATAAACAAAAGATGTTTGTAGATGACCTGTGTAAAACTAGATAAATAGCATCTATCTAGGATTCATAATATAGAAAGAAACATAGAACATAGAACAGTACAGCACAGTACAGGCCCTTCGGCCCACGATGTTGTGCCGAACTTTTACCCTCAACCTAAGGTCTATCTAACCTCCACCGCTACCTTATACTATCATCCATATGCCTATCTAATTGCAGCTTAAATGCCCCTAATGAGGCTGACTCCACTACCTTCTCCAGCAATGCATTCCAAGCCCCTAACAACAAGAAAGAAAAACAGCAAAAACAAAATCCAAGTGGTCCTCCCAAGTGTCACTGTATACCAGTATATTACCATATTAAACTACATAATTAAGAAGACTGGCCAGCACTTGATAGATATATCTATGGAAAATTATTAGAACTTTTTGTTTTAGCTCAAATGGTATTAATTCAGCAACTGAAAAGACCATTCATTATGATAAAGGCAAATATCCCTTTAGCTTCAGGTGTTAAAAGAACTTGCTGATACCCTTTAGCAAATCTATTTTGGTGAGAAATCTGGTACTGCCAACACTATCACTAATCTTCCAAGTGAAGAATTGGACAGGAGCCTGTCTTCATTACTGCATTGACCATTCTTTAGTAAATGCAGAATCTGTTTGAAGCATCAACCCATGCTTTTAATACTGCTAGGGAACTTCAGCTGCTTTGACAGGGTTTGGTTAGACTAGTTTCCAACATAGAGTCATAGAGCACGGAAACAAACCCTTCGGTCAAACTAGTCCATGCCAACCAACTTTCCAAAGCTAAACTCGTTCCACTTGCCTGCATTTGGCCCTTATCCCTGTAAACCTTTCCTATTCATGTATCTATCCAAATGTCTTTTAAATGTTGGAACTGTACCTGCTTCCAGTAGGTATTAGTTTAATTTGGTTGCATGTTTAGCACAACATTGTGGGCTGAAGGGCCCATTCCTGCGCTGTACAGTTCTATGTTCCATCCACCACTTCTTCTGGCAGTTTATTGCACATGTGACTCATCCTCTGTGCAACAAAATTGCCACTGAAGTCCTTGTTAAATCTTTCTCCTCTCACCTTAAAAATACGTTTCCTATTTTTCAATTCCCCCACCTTAGGGAAAATACCTTTGCTATTCACCTTATCTATGCCCCTCATAATTTTATAAACCTCTATAAAAGTCACCCGTCAACCTCCTATGCTCCAGTGAAAGAAGCCCCAGCCTACCCAACCTCTCCTTATAACTCAAACCCTCCAGTCCCAGCAACATCCTGATAAATCTTTTCTGACCCCTCTCCAAATTAATAATATCCTTCCTAAAGCAGGGTGACCAGAACTGTACACAGTACTCCAAAAGTGGCCTTGCCAACATCCTGTACGACTTCAACATGACGTACCAACTCTCATACTCAAAGGTCTGAGCAATGAAGGCAAGTGTGCTAAATATCTTCTTAACTACCTTGTTTGCCTGTGATGTAAATTATGTACCTGAACCACTAGATCTCTCTGTTTTACATTATACCACACAGGGCTCTACCATTGATGTATAAGTCCTGGCCTCGTTTGTTTTACAAAAAGCATTACCTTGCATTTATTCAATTGAAGTCCATCTACTATTCCTCAGCTCATTGGCCCAATTGATCAAGATTTCTTTGTAATCTTAAATAACCTTCTTCACTGTCAACTATACCATCAATTTTGGTGTCATCACAAAGCTTACTAACCGTGCCTCCCTAATTCTCATCCAAATCGCTTATACAACTGACAAACAAAAGTGGGCCCAGCACCAATCCCTGTGGGACACCACTGGTCACAGGCCTCCAATCCAAAAAAAACCCGAAACATCACCTTTCCTATTCCTCTGATGCTGCCTGGCCCGCTGTGTTCCTCCAGCTCCACACTGTGTTACCTCCATCAGCACCCTCTGTTCTACCTTTCAGAAACCCCTCCAACAACTTATCCAACATTGATGTCAGACTCACAGGTCTATACTTCCTGAGTTTTTCCTTACAGCCTTTCTTAAATAAAGGCACAACATTAACCACCCTCCAGTCCTCCATCACCTCACCTCTGGCTGTAGATGATATAAATATCTCTGCTAGAAGTCTCACAATTTCTTCCCTAACTTCCCACAACGTCCTGGGATACACTTGATCAACTCCTCCACCTTTCTGTTTTTTAAGACCTCCAGCACCTCCTCTTCTGCAATGTGGATTGTTTTCATCAATATTTATTTCCCTGAGTTCCCCAGGCATCATTTCATTCTCCGCAGTACAAACTGTATTAGATCTCTGATCTTACCTGGGTGTGTTTCTCTGAACCTAAGTGATAAAGATACTGTTTTATACAAGAGGATTCTCCTATTTCTAAATCATGAATGGATTATATTGTACACCCTGATCTGTCCCATAGTATCCTTTACAATAAGTGAGTAACCTTGTTGGGTCCTTTTGTTCTTTTGCCTCTAATTATGAAAGCACACTGTCTAATTGCCCTAATCGTTGAACGATAGCTAACTGGATAGTAGCTGGTTCATTTGGAATGGCCTGGTCCTCCTTCAGCCTTATTCCCACTGTTTCTTCCATCCTCCACTGCCTCTGACCCTCTGAAAGACCCGGACTTGCTTATCCAATATGGGCCACTAAACTGTACTTTCACTCCCACTCCTCATCCCTCTGCAGCCCAGATGAGATATTCTGAACCTGTGCACCAGGCAGACAACACAACCTTCAAATCTCTTTAGGAGGCGTTTACATTATATTCACCGAAAAAGACTAACAAGATCAAAATGTAATTTTCTACCAACATGTGCAGAACAAATCATTTTGTAATGCACGTAATCCTGAAACAATAATGTCTCACTTTTACTGTTCTGAAGTGGTAATTTGCCAGAAATAAATGCCAGAATAAAGCAGTGTACCTCAAGTTCAGTTACAATTGAAGATTAAGTGCTCAATTTCCCCAAAGGTCAGCTCAGTGTCACTTTCAGGGAGTTTCATGGACAGTTTATTTCCTTGAGCTCTGAAGTTATCTCATGCAATTCCTCGCTTCTCACTTTAAGATGTATCCACCACTTCACTCCAGTACCAGTCCTGAACTAGCTCATGCTCACCAGCTGAGGGCGTGCTTACCACTGCCAGAACCTTCAGGTTTCCTGCTGCTGACAACATATTTAAACCCCAGCTGTGCACCAAGTCAAAAACTGCCAGCCACCAAGAGTCCCTTACAGTGGCATAGTGGGAGGAAACAAAAAAGTAAAGCTTCTGAGGGCACAGAGGTGGTACGGGCCACATCTCATTGGAAACAGTATATCACATTCGCAAGTATATTGGCACTTTAAGACGTCATCTGTCTGATCGCCTGTCATTGCATCTGCAGCTACAAGAATGAAGCAACAGAGGTTTCCCATCCTTAATACCTTTACTCTTTCCCTAATACCTATCGTGGCATAGCGTCTTGTCACTGATGAATGTGGGTGCATCAAATATTGAAGGCTCTTCAAACAGCTGTTAACATGAACTTTTTCTTAAACAACAGGAAAGGTGAAGAAAGAACAAGCAGTAAAACTGCATTGGATTCAGGAACTAAACAGGAGCTGCTTGCTTTTCCAGCAACAGTCAATTTACAGTCAAAGAATGGTGACCTCACCTAATTCAGATTTATTGGAAGTGGAGTCAATTAAGTTCTGGATGGCTTGCTATGCCCAATGTTGCACAGCTCTGTCACACTGAAGGTAACTTATCTCCTGTTCAATGACTTCACCTTCCTCCTTGGAAAACTGCTGCCAATTTCCTAGCACTTCTGTGTCCATCACATTCTCCTATGACTGCCCTAGTTGTGTAGGGCACAACACATAAGGATTATACATTAGACCCTGCCTGTACTGTACTGCAAGGCCATCCCAAACTGACCCAAACATCAGTACTTCAACTTCAGGATGATCCATGACAGCCCTGCTGGAAATCTGAGCCATGTTGTATCTCCACTTGGCCTCAACCAAAGGGCTACACAACAGTCATCAGCTATGATTGCAGAGAGCAGCCCTTGTCCCTCAGTAGCCATCCTTAAAGGCTTCCATCCCTTGAAAGGAAGCAAGAACCTAAGAGTTATCAACATTATAGGCATCATAGCAGGTTACCTAGCACAGACATCTAAGATGAGGTACCGATGATCACAGACCCATGCATTGACCACCATTTTCTATTGATGAAGTCAAGCACAGTATGATATGATACTCTCAACATCATGCCTGTACTGTCTATGTATGCGCCTGGGGCAAGCCTGAAAAGGGCTATATCTGAAAAGAAAAGGACATGAATTTAAACACACAAAAAAAATGCCCTGCATCTTAGCTATATGTTGTAGTGATTATACTGAGGTCAGCCAGCTGGAACTCATAGAATATGAGTTCTCTGATTGGGGCTGTTAATCTGGTCCAATCAGAGTGCTTTGTCTTGACAAATATAAAGAGGAGGGACAGCGATTCTGTTCACTCTGAGAGCTGGCTCTGAGGGAGCTGGATCAGTGTCAAGAACTCTCCACATGTAAATAAAGGATATCTTGATGATGGGATACCGGCCTCTGTGGAGTTATTTCATATATCATTCAAAGTTTTTTTCAATTGGCAAATCATATTTTCAGGGGCAATAGTAAAATGCAAAGTAACATTTGTAGTTACCATCAAAGTGTTACACAGGTAAGTAAAACATGAAGTTACATGACAGTTACATGACAAAAATTGCCACAGATCTTGCAGTGTACAGACAGTGAGAGAGTGGACAAATTCAGAAAGATGCATTTCTCAGAAGTCCAAATGCACTGACTATGTGGGAATCTCATGGAAAGTTGAAATTTCTGATGGGTACTTACTCTGAATGAGAGTCAGAGACTTCAGATGGCTTTGCTTTACCGTAATAGTTAGTTGACAAAGGTTAGAGGATTAAAATCTGCTGTAACTCTTGGCCAATCAGTTGAACTGGTCCCCAAACACTCACACTGGCCCCTTCTACTCTGGATACCCAGGACAATAATCCTCACCCTGGACACCCTAGAATGTCCCCACCCCCTGACGCCACACAACCTGACAGTTGCCAACTTCCCCTCCACCAACCTCAGGCACCTGCTCCAAACACTCAATACCCACTCCAACCCAACACTCGACATCCCATGACACCTCACCCCCTCCCCTACATGACCATCTGCTCCCTCACCCACCTGGCACTATCACACATGTTAGCAGAGCTGACTTTCAGATTTTACTTTCTAATTTAATTTGTTGAATTTGACCATTTTTAGAGGCATTTTGCAAATACATGTATTTGACTAGTCTGAAAGGTGAAGATTTTATACTGATGGAAAATACATTTTGATTACAGCACTTAATTAGCACAGGACACTGTCAAACTGGAAATTTAATAATCATTAGCCAGCAAAAAGGGATGAATTAGAAGAAGCTTGCCAATTGGTCTGCAACTAATGGATAAGTAATGAAGAATCCATAGTGAATAAAGGTTGTATTTTGTTCGTTTTAATTATTAATTGTCTGTATTTTAGAGATGTGGCTAAAATAGACTGTGAGGAAAACAGGGTAACAAAGATCTCTAGGATCTTATCAGCAACATTATGACTTTAATGAGGCACTGTTCTAAAGGGCCAGACCTCCTCGAGAAGTGCATGAGGATTGGGTGACAAAAAGGCCAGGAAAAGCCAAGGGTTTGTTCAGTGTTTGACCTCAACTATTGAAGTTGTGAGGTTGAGTGGGATGCTGTAGAATTGAGATCCAATTGCAGCCCTGGAACTGTGCTATGAGCAGCTGCATTTTCACTTTCAGAATGCAGCCAGTTGCAGGGGAGTGCAGAGAAAGGTTGGGCTCCACAAAACTGTGTCTTTTCAGCCAGTTTCAGGATATCAACGGATGATGATTTGAGAGTTTACTGACATTTTTGTCATGCTGATTCAATTTTCAAGAGGCGAAAACTTATCAACCATCTATAATACCATCAATAATGCCATCGATAATGTCATTATACTCGGTTCAAAGTTTAACCAGAGGTTCCGGGGTATTGCCAGGTTTTGCCATTCTTCTAATTCTTGTGATACAAAGATGGTAGCAGAGATGGGTATTATATTGCAAGCGAACAGAGATAGACATGTCTCTGCATTAGCATCCACTTCTGTTGTCACTGCAGATTGCACCTTCATGTTGATGCAGGAAGTGATAAACATAACTCCATGCCTTCCCCACTTCCCCATAATAAAATTAGAGTTAGCTGTCACTGTTGGGTGGGAAGCAGGTTCCTAACATCAAGAAATCTCTTAACTCCCCATTCCTGCCTCAAAGATGAAATCCTAGTCTCAGGTTTTAGATTCAATGACTTGTGTGTGTTGCATTAGACAGTCTGGAGTGCCAATAAAGACGCTATAATTCACCTCAGCTTTATTGAGCTCGTGAAGCTCAGGTCAGTAAGGAATTCGCACACTGACTGCTGGATGCACACATGGGTGGGAAGCTGGATAAAGTCAGATTTGAATAATAAGATGTGGAGCACCTAAATGGACTTAAGGACGGTACTGGTGGGAGACTGACATTCACAGATATCTGCACCGGCTAACGTTCAATCATTTCTGGAGAAGTTAACGTTGGGGAAGAATAGCATGCTAAAATTTTATAATCTGAAAGTTAACTGAAAGTTAAGACAAAGTTAGTGTTCGTGAGTTTTGAGAATAGATTCAATTGGAAAATTGAGGACAGTGAGCATGCATTGAAATATACTATAAATCAACCTATCGTTTTTAGCTACCACCAGAGAAAGGATTTTCTTATATTAATGTCCTTCAATTTTAGCTCTCTTGCTCTCTCTGTAATCACACAGTATTCCACATCTGGGAAGCAGAAAATAGATTAATTCCAAAGCATCTTCTTTGTATCTTTTTTCAGACAACCCCTGGAAGTACTAGAGCATGGTCTAGGATTACTTTTCTTTTAATCATTTGTGGCATGTGGGCATCTCTGGCTGGACAGCGTTTATTGCCTGTTCCTAGTTGCCCTAGAGAAGGTGGTAATGAGCTACTTTCTGAATCGCTGCAGTCCATGTGCTGTGGGTAGATTCATAATGACTTGTGGAGGGAGTTACAGGATTTTGACCCAGTGTCAGTCAAGGAACAGCGATATATTCCCAAGTCAGGATGACTTTGGGGGGAGGGGGGACTTGTAGCTGGTGGTGGTCCCATGAATTTGCTGCCCTTGTCCTTCTAGATGGAAGTGGCCATGCGTTTGGAAGGTGCCCTCTCTTTTTGGTAAATTGCTGCAGTGCATCATGTAAATAGTACACATTGCTACTACTGAGTGTCAGTGGTGAAGGGAGTTGATGATTGTGGTCATGGAACCAATCACTTGGGCTGCTTTGTCTTGGATGATGTCAAGCTTCTTGAGTGTTGTTGTAGGCGCACTCATCCAGGCAAGTGCGTAGTATTCTATCACACTCCTGACTCATGCCTTGTAGATGGTAGACAGGCTTTGAGGAATCAGGTGATGAGTTATTTGCCACAGTATTCCTAGTTTCTGACCTGCTGTTGTAGCCACTTATTTATATAGTGAGTCCATTTGAGTTTCTAGTTAGTGGTAACCCCAGGATGTTGATAGTAGGAGATTCAATGATGGTAACACCATTGAATGCCAAGGAATGGTGGTTAGGTTATCTCTTATTGGAGATGGTTATTGCCTGTCATTTGTGTGGCATGTATGTTACTTATCAACCCAAGCCTAGATATTGTCCAGATCTTGTTGCATTTGAACGTGGACTGATTTAGTATCTGAGGAATCATGAATGGTACTGAACTTTGTGCAATAATTGGCAAACATCCTGACTTCTGACCTTATGATGGAGCGAAGGTCATGAATGAAGCAGCTAAAGATGGTTGGACCTATGATACTAGCCTAGGGAACTCCTGCGGAGATGATCTGGAGCTGAGATGACTGACCTCCAACAACCATCTTCCAATGCGACGTGTCTGATTCCAACCACCAGAGAGTTTGCCCCCAATACCCACTGATTCCAGTATAGCTGGGGCTTCCTGATGCCACACTCAGTCGAATGCAGCCTTGAAATCAAGGGCTGTCACTTTCACCTCACTTCTGGAATTCAGCTCTTCTGTCCATGTTTGAACCAGGGCTGAAATGGGGTCAGGAGCTGAGTGGCCCTGTCAGAACCCAAACTGGGCTTCACTGAGCAGGTTATTGCTGAGTAGGAGCTCCTTGATAGCACTGTTGATGACACCTTCTATCACTTTACTGATGATTGACAGGAGACTGATGAGGTGGTAATTAGCTGGATTAGATTTGTGTCCGTATCCTTTGAAATGTCCTCCCTCACAGATTCATTATCAATTAGCAACCATCTGTCTCCCACTCAACGTCCAACAATCATCTCCAACAGGACATTGAGTTGTAGCTTGAGTTTACAATGTTCATGTTTTGAAATTGACAGAAAGGATAGGTTTCATTTGACAAAGCAAATTCATTTGCAGATTTCAAATTCAGTTCCAGATTTCAGGGTGGAATCACACTAAAAGGGAGTTTGAATGATAGACAATGTGACACCATCGCCTGTCAGTGATCTGGAATTATATCACCATTCCTTTGCTAGGTCACAATTCTGAACCTCCCCATCTAACAGCATTGTGGGTATAACAGTAATAAACAAACTGCACAGGCTTAAGAAAGTAGCTGAACACATCAATCTCACAGGTAATTAGGACAGGGGAGAAAAGGCAGGCAAGGAGTGAATAAAAATAATCTGAACGGACAAGCAAAGAGCATTAGTTGGCTCACGCTCTTCCACCGATTCCCCGGGTGAGGCATCCCTCCCTCTGTCAATGACGTCTGCTCTTCCAATATCATGATTGCCCTCACCAGGTTCTTCTTCCTTTCAGGACTCCAGTTAATTCTTCCTCCACTTTCATTTGCAGTTATCCTTCACACCCCAATATTCCTGACCTTGACAACTCACTGTGTGAAAAAGACTTTTCCCACATCACCCTTGTTTCATTTGCACATCACTCTATATGTGTGCACTCTCATTCTTGTTTCATCTACAACTAGAAATAGCTTCAGCCAATCTACATTGTCCAGCGCGCTCATGATTTTCAAAATCTCAACCAAAATTTTCTCTCCAGGTAGAATAGCCCCAACTTCTTCAATCTATCCTCATAGCTAAAGTTTCTTGTGTCTGGAACCATTCCAGTAAATTGCTTCTGCACTCTATTTATTGCATTTTTTTTTTCTGTATTGTGATGCCTGCAACTATATGCAGTACTCCAGCTGAGTTCGAACAAGGAACAAAAACAAAGTTGCTGGAAAAGCCCAGCAGGTCTGGCAGCATTTGTGAAGGAAAAAACGTTAACATTTCAGGTCCGGTGACCCTTCCTCAGAACAGAGTTCTAACAAGTGTCTTGCAGAAGTTCAATGTCACTTCCTTGGTCTTGTATGCTCTGTCCCTCTTTATTAAGCCGGGAACACTGTATGCTTTATTGACTGCTCTCTTCACCTGTTGTGCCACATTCAATGATCTGTACTCACATACGCCCCAGTCCCTCTCCTTCTGTAACCCCTTCAGAATTGTATGCCCAATTTTACATTGTTTTTAAATATCCTTCCAATCAAAGTGCGCCACCTGACACTTCTTTGCATTGGTTCTCATCTGAAACCTATCCATCCACTTCACCAACTTATCAATGTCCTTTTTCTCTTTACAGTTTACAATTCTTCCAAGTTTAATGTCATGTACAAACTTGGAAATTGTCTCCTACACACAAGATCTAGATTATTAATATGTATTATTAATATTAACAGAAAAAACAAGGGTCCCAATATTGACCCCTGGGGTGACTCCACCACAAACCTTCCGCCAGCCGACCATTGGACATGAACCTCTGTTCTTTTAATCACTCAGTCAATTTTGTATCCACTTTGCCACTGTCCGCATAAATCACTTATGTTCCCTTTGGATAATTACTTTTAAGTTCTACTCACTTTTCTATTCACACATTTCTGCTCTGACTTCCTGAAATGATAATTATTCAAAACGAGTCGAATGGGGCATGAACAGAGCTGTGCAGGATAGACTGGAATAACAAGGTGTAGAGCTGGATGAACTCAGCAGGCCAAGCAGCGTCAGAGGAGCAGGAAAGCTGACGTTTCGGGCCTAGACCCTTCTTCAGAAATGGGGGAGGGGAAGGGGGTTCTGAAATAAATAGGGAGAGAGGGGGAGGTGGATAGAAGATGGATAGAGCAGAAGATAGGTGGAGACGAGACAGACAGGTCAAAGAGGCGGGGATGGAACCAGTAAAGGTGAGTGTAGGTGGGGAGTTAGGGAGAAGATAGGTCAGTCCAGGGAGGACGGACAGATCAAGGGGGCGGGATGAGGCTAGTAGGTAGGAGATGGGGGTGGGGCTTGAGGTGGGAGGAGGGGTTAGGTGGGAGGAACATAAGAACATAAGAACTAGGAGCAGGAGTAGGCCGTCCGGCCCTTCGAGCCTGCTCCGCCATTCAATAAGATCATGGCTGATCTTTTCGTGGACTCAGATCCACTTACCCGCATTCTCACCGTATCCCTTAATTCCTTTATTGTTCAAAAAAAAATCTACCTTATCTTTAAAAACGTTTACTGAAGTAGCGTCAACTACTTCACTGGGCAAGGAATTCCATAGATTAACAACCCTCTGGGTGAAGAAGTTCCTTCTCAATTCAGTCCTAAATCTGCTCCCTCTAATCTTGAGGCTATGCCCTCTTGTCCTAGCTTCACCTGCCAGTGGAAACATCCTCTCTACTTCTATCTTATCTATTCCCATCATAATTTTATATGTTTCCATAAGATCCCCCCTCAATCTTCTGAATTCCAATGAATATAATCCCAATCTACTCAGTCTCTCCTCATAAACCAACCCCCTCAACTCCAGAATCAACCTAGTGAACCTCCTTTGTACCCCCTCCAGTGCCAGTACATCCTTTCTCAAGTAAGGAGACCAAAACTGCACACAATACTCCAGGTGTGGCCTCACCAGCACCTTGTACAGCTGCAACATAACCTCTCTGCTTTTAGTCTCAATCCCTTTAGCAATGAAGGACAAAATTCCATTTGCCTTCCTAATTACTTGTTGTACCTGCAGACCTACATTCTGTGATTCATGCACAAGGACACCCAGGTCCCTCTGCATAGCAGCATGCTGCAACTTTTTACCATTAACAGGAAGGACAGGTTACGGAGGCGGGGACAAGCTGGGCTCATTTTGGGATGCGGTAGGGGGAGGGGAGATTTTGAAGCTTGTGAAGTCCACATTGATACCATTGGGCTGCAGGGTTCCCAAGCGAAATATGAGGTGCTGTTCCTGCAAACTTCAGATGGCATCGTTGTGGCACTGCAGGAGGCCCAGGATGGACAAGTCATCTGAAGAATGGGAGGGGGAGTTGAAATGGTTTGCGACTGGGAGATGCAGTTGTTTAGTGCAAACTGAGCGTAGGTGTTCCGCAAAGCGGTCCCGAAGCCTCCGCTTGGTTTCCCCGATATAGAGGAGGCCACATCTGGAACAGCAGATACAGTATACCACATTAGCATCTGCTTGATGTGGAAAGTCTTCTTGGGGCCTGGGATGGAGGTGAGGGGGGAGGCATGGGGGCAGGTGTAGCCCTTCCTGCAGTTGCAGGGAAAAGTGCCGGGTGTGGTGGGGCTGGAGGGGAGCGTGGAGCGGACAAGAGAGTCACGGAGAGGATCAGGAAGGTAGGAGCAAAAACAGGAACTGAACAATGGACGACCTTCAAAAAGGAGTTGCTTCGCATACAGTCAAGGTATATTCCTGCAAATGGGAAAAGTACAAGAAACCAATCCAGGGTTCCCTGGATGACGAAAGAAATAGAAATTAAAGAAGAAAATATGGGTTATGAGATGTGTCAGTTAGAACCAGGATGAATATCAAAGTTTCACTAGGAAGGCAAAAAAGCAGAGAAGAAAAGCAAAGAGAGCTTATGAGAATCTAGAACATAAATAGGAGTCTCAAAATCTTCTACAGCCGTATAAATTTTCAAAGGGTGGCAAAAGTAAGAATAAGGGTTATTAGGGCATGGATACAAGATTGGCTGAATGATAGGAAACACTGAGCATGGCCTATAGATATTTTCCATGCTGGATGGAAATTTGTAACAGAGATCCCCAGGAATCAGTATTGGGGCTCTCCCTTTTCCTGATATATAACAATAATTTCAGAGGACATAGACAAGTTGTTGGAGTGGGTAGACAGGTGACAGGTTATTTTCAAAGCAGTCCAGTATGAGGTGATGCATTTTGGTAGGAATAACGTTGAAATACAGCATAAAATAGAGGATACGATTCTAAGTGTGTGTAGAATCATAGGGACCTGGGTGTATACATACACAGATCACTGAAAGTGGCAGGACAGGATGAGACCGCACTCGTTAACTATGCAGTATCCTCAACTTTATTAATAGGGGCATAGAGTACACAAGGAAGGAGATGATGCTAAACTTGTATAATACACTTGTTAGATCGCTGCTGGAGTATTAAGTACAGTTTTGCGTGCAACATTATCGGAAGGAGGTGAAGGATAGGAGAGAGTGCAGAAGTGATTTACAATAATTCAGGAATTCCTGGCTCCAGGAATGAGGAACTTCAATTATGAAGATAGATTGAAAAAATTTGGACTCTTCTCCATGGAAGGCGGAAGGCTAAAAGGACATGGGATATGTTTCCATGCTGAATGACTCTTCAGTCCAACTCATCCACACCAAACTTGTTCCCAAACTAAACTAAGATAACAAGGTGTAGAGCTGGATGAACACAGCAGGCCAAGCAGCATCAGAGGAGCAGGAAGGCTGACGTTTTGGGCCTGGACCCTTCTTCAGAAATGGGGGAGGGAAAGGGGGATCTGAAATAAATAGGGAGAGAGGGGGAGGCGGATAGAAGATGGATAGAAGAGAAGATCGTGGAGCAGAGACAGATCGGTCAAAGAGGCGGGGATGGAGCCAGTAAAGGTGAGTGTAGGTGGGGTCATAGGGAGGAGATAGGTCAGTCCAGGGAGGACGGACAGGTCAAGTGGGCGGGATGAGGTTAATAGGTAGGAGATGGGGGTGGGGCTTGAGGTGGGAAGAGGGGATAGGTGGGAGGAAGGACAGGTTAGGGAGGCAGGGATGAGCTGGGCTGGTTTTGGGATGTCGTAGGGGGAGGGGAGATTTTGAAGCTTGTGAAGTCCACATTGATACCATTGGGCTGCAGGGTTCCCAAGCGGAATATGAGTTTCTGTTCCTGCAACCTTCGGGTAGCATTGTTGTGGCACTGCAGGAGGCCCAGGATGGACATGTCGTCTGTGGAATGGGAGGGGGAGTTGAAATGGTTCATGACTGGGAGGTGCAGTTGTTTAGTACGAACCGAGCGTAGGTGTTCTGCAAAGTGGTCCCGAAGCCTCCGCTTGGTTTCCACGATGTAGAGGAGGCCACAACGGGAACAGCGGATGCAGTATACCACATTAGCAGATGTGCAGGTGAACATCTGCTTGATGTGGAAAGTCTTCTTGGGGCCTGGGATGGGGGTGAGGGGGGTAGGTGTAGGGGCACGTGTAGCACTTCCTGCGGTTGCAGGGAAAAGTGTCGGGTGAGGTGGGGCTGGAGGGGAGTGTGGAGCGGACAAGGGAGTCATGGAGAGAGTGGTCCCTCCGGAAAGCAGATAAGGGTGGGGAGGGAAAAATGTCTTTGGTGGTGGGGTCGGATTGCAGATGGCGGAAGTGTCGGAGGATGGTGCGTTGGATCCGGAGGTTGGTGGGGTGGTACATGAGGAAGAGGGGGATTCTGTTTTAGTTGTTATTGCGGGGAGAGGGTGTGAGGGATGAGTTGCGGGAAATGCGGGAGACACGGTCGAAGACGTTCTCGACCACTGAGGGGGGGAAGTTGCGGTCCTTGAAAAACGAGGACATCTGAGATGTAAGGGAGTGGAATGCCTCATCCTGGGAGCAGATGCGGCGGAGACGAAGGAATTGGGAATAAGGGATGGCATTTTTGCAGGAAGGTGGGTGGGAGGAGGTGTATTCTAGGTAGCTGTGGGAGTCGGTGGGCTTGAAATGGATATCGTTTTTTTCTCGTCCCCACCCTCAACAACTTCTCTTTCAATTCCTCCCACTTCCTACAGACAAAGGGGGTGGCCATGGGTACCCGCATGGGCCCAAGCTACGCCTGCCTCTTTGTAGGTTATGTGGAACAATCCCTCTTCCGTACCTACACTGGCCCTAAACCCCACTTCTTCCTCCGTTACATTGATGACTGTATCGGCACCGCCTCGTGTATCCACGAGGAGCTCGAACAGTTCATCCACTTCACCAACACCTTCCACCCCAACCTTAAGTTTACCTGGACCATCTCTAATACCTCTCTCTCCTTCCTGGACCTCTCTGTCTACATCTCCGGCAACCACCTGGAAACCGATATCCATTTCAAGCCCACCGACTCCCACAGCTACCTAGAATACACCTCCTCCCTCCCACCTTCCTGCAAAAATGCCATCCCCTATTCCCAGTTCCTTCACCTCCGCTGCATCTGCTCCCAGGATGAGGCATTCCACTCCTGTACATCTCAGATGTCCTCGTTTTTCAAGGACCGCAACTTCCCCCACTCAGTGGACAAGAACGCCCTCGACCGTGTCTCCCGCATTTCCCGCAACTCATCCCTCACACCCCCTTCCCGCAATAACAACCAAAACAGAAACCCCCTCGTCCTCATGTACCACCCCACCAACCTCCGGATCCAATGCATCATCCTCCGACACTTCCGCCATCTGCAATCTGACCCCACCACCAAAGACATTTTTCACTCCCCATCCTTATCTGCTTCCGGAGGGACCACTCTCTCCATGACTCCCTTGTCTGCTCCACACTCCCCTCCAGCCCCACCACACCTGGCACTTTTCCCTGCAACCGCAGGAAGTGCTACACCTGCCGCTACAACTCCCCGCTCACCCCCATCCCAGGCCCCAAGAAGACTTTCCACATCAAGCAGATGTTCACCTGCACATCTGCCAATGTGGTATACTGCATCCGCTGTACCCGGTGTGGCTTCCTATACATCGGGGAAACCGAGCGGAGGCTTGGGGACCGCTTTGCAGAACACCTACGCTCGGTTCGCACTAAACAACTGCACCTCCCAGTCGCAAACCATTTCAACTCCCCCTCCCATTCCACAGACGACATGTCCATCCTGGGCCTCCTGCAGTGCCACAACGATGCTACCAGAAGTTTGCAGGAACAGCAACTCATATTCCGCTTGGGAACCCTGCAGCCCAATGGTATCAATGTGGACTTCACAAGCTTCAAAATCTCCCGTCCCCCTACCGTATCCCAAAACCAGCCCAGCTCGTCCCCGCCTCCCTAGCCTGTTCTTCCTCCCACTTCAAGCCCCACCCCCATCTCCTACCTATTAACCTCATCCCGCCCACTTGACCTGTCCATCCTCCCTGGACTGACCTATCTCCTCCCTACGACCCCACCTACACTCACCTTTACTGGCTCCATTCCCACCTCTTTGACCGGTCTGTCTCCTCTCCACCTATCTTCTGCTCTATCCATCTTCTATCCACCTCTCCCTCTCTCCCTATTTATTTCAGATCCCCCTTCCCCTCCCCCATTTCTGAAGAAGGGTCCAGGCCCGAAGCGTCAGCCTTCCTGCTCCTCTGATGCTGCTTGGCCTGCTGCGTTCATCCAGCTCTACACCTTGTTTTCTCAGATTCTCCAGCATCTGCAGTTCCTACTATCTCCCAAACTAAACTACTCCTGTTTGCCTGCATTTAGCCCCTATCCCTCCAAACATTTCCTATTCACGTACTTACCGAAATGTATTTTAAATGTTGTAGCTATACCTGCATCCACCACTTCCTCTAGCAGTTCATTTGGGATGCAATGAGTGGCAAATCACCAGATGGAGATTTTGCATGTTTGCATTCTGTGAGCCTGAAGCTAATACAGAATGCCTTACTGAATGATGCTGAACTATGTAGATTAGGAAGTCTCCAAGTTTAATATCAGATTTGTGCAATTAGCTGGGCAACCGTAAAAGTGGTATGTTATGAGCCACAGTATACCTGGGTTAAGAAATTAAAATAACCTGGGAGTATCTCCAATTATGATTGCTCTCCCACAAGCTTTGCTGGAAGTTTGTACATTAGCTGTGAACATGCTTAATCTTAGCAAGAGTAATCTTTCGTTGCACAGCTTGTCAATATTTACTGTTGAGTAACAAACGTGAATAGTGACTGAGAAAAACCAAAAGAACTGTGGATGCTATAAATCAGGAACAAAAACAAAAGCTGCTGGAGAAGGTCAGTAGGTCTGGCAGCATCTGTGAAGAAAAAAAATCAGAGTTTACGTTTTGGGTCGCCAGACCTGCTGAGCTTTTCCATGAATAGTTCCTGTTTGAGCAACATACGAGAAATAGCAGCTGCCAATGAAATTATAGCACCGCACTGCACGTTTCTTCAGGAAAAGAGGAAATCAAAGATTATGTGAGTGAAAGTTGCTGAGAAAGGGAAGTTTTAAAATCTACAAAAACATCCCAAGCTGATGCCACTTTCTATTTGCAACATACAGTTCGCAAAAACAAACATTCTATTTTTAAACTTTGCCATTTCAAAACTTGCTTAAATTTCAGCTTATTATGAACAGCTTTTTTTTTATCATTCTACACACCGTTATTTGAATGAGGTTCAGAACTATCATCAGTGATGCTATCAGTGTCAACAGTCCAAAAAGAATATAGAATGTAGAGTAGGTCTGGGATGACTCTTTAGTTACTTATTTATCCGTACGTGGGGCTGACAGTATTATCAATCAATCTGATTCTTCCTTATTATTGAATCTACAATAATAACAAAAGAAAGAAAATTATTGAAGGAAATCTGAGAATATTCTTGCCATCAAAGTTCATATATAAATTTTAAGTTTGTTTGTGGAGACACGTTAATAAACAATGATGCAAGGAGCAGGTAAATCACAGAATTACAACTAGACAGAGAAAAAGGAATAGACAGATATGACAATTGTATCAGTTATAAAGGATTTGTTGATGTTAATTCAGTGCTTTTTTTCCACTGCAGTACCACTTCAAGGCTTCTCTGTTAGCTAAGAACAATGAGAGCTGGAGATGGGGAGAGAAGGCTCAAATAAAAGCAAAATACTGTGGATGCTTGAATCCTGAAAGAAACTGCTGGGGAAAGCCAACATGTCTGGTAGCATCTGTGATAGAGAAACAGAGTTACTGCTTCCAGTCCAATGTGACTCTTCTTTAGAACGTCTCGATGTTACATGCTTCATCCTTAAGCTTAGTAATTTCCTCAACTTCTTTATTTAACCATGGATGAATCCACCACTTGGATTTTTTTTTTATAGTGGGAATACACTTGTTCTAAGTATTTTGCTACTTCTTTTCTGTCGACCCTAGGTGATTCAGGTGGGATGCTCTGAGGTTCGGTGTGGACTTGTTGGGCCGAAGGGCCTGTTTCCACACTGTAGGGATTCTATGATTCTATCCTCCAGCCAATTCATTAACATAGATTGTAAACAAGTTGGGCCCTAGGACCAAACCCTAGGTTGCATCCCATTAGTTACATCTTTCCAACCAGAAAAAGACCCATTTATCTTGACTGCCTGATTTGTGTTACTGAGCCAATCCTCTATCCTAAGCCCATGTGATCTCACCTTATTTATTAACCATTTACATGGCACCTCATCAAATGCCTTCTGGAAGTCCAAAAAAGGAGGGAGGGAAATTGTGGGAAACTAGAGAGCAATTAGTTGAACATCTGCCATTGGGAAATTGTTAGAATCCATAGTTAAGGAAGTAGTAATGTGACATTTGGAAAGTCAAAACATAATCCATCAGAGTCAGCATGGTTTTGTGAAGGGTAAGTCATGTTTGACTGATTTGCTAGAGTCTTTTAAAGGTGTAACAAGCAAAGTGGATAATGGGGGTTCTGTGGTACCAGCCAAGTGGACAGTTTTGTCCTTGACCGTGTCAAGTTTCTTGAAATGTTATCGCAGCTGCACTCATCTAGGAAAGTGGGATACATTCCATCAAATTTCTAACATGTGCCTTGTGGATGGTAGACAGGCTCTGGGAGAATCAGGTGATGAGTTACTCACTGCAGGATTCCTAACCTCTGATCTGCTCTTGTAGCCATAGTATTTATGTGGCTAGTCCATCTCAGTTTCTGGCTAATGGTAATTAATGTAGAAATTCTTCAGAAATTTCTGAAGAAGGGTCCCGACCTGAAACGTTAACTTCCCTGCACCTCTGATGCTGCCTGGCCTGCTGTGCTCCTCCAGCTCCACACTGTGTTATCTCTGACTCCAGCATCTGCGTTCTTACTATCTCTGAGTTAATCATTTCTGCCAAGTGTTATGATGAAGAGTCATAATCTCAGACCACCTTTGGAGATATTAAACTTTTAATTCCAACATGAGTTGTTTTAAAAGAGGATTGATACAGCCAAGATAATTGTGGACATAACTTCAGTGGCTGTCAGAAGAGAAATAAGTTAGAGAAACTTAAATTGGAAAGACTTAAAAAGGAAGAGATAACAACAGATTGACTACCAACCATTTCTCAACAGGATGTCATGACCTCAGAGTAAAGACACTGCTAGGTAGCAGCAATCATGGTTTATAATTAAGTGGCCTACAGGCCTTTTCAGAGGGCAGTTAGGAGTCAAAAACATTGTTGTGGATCTGGAGTCACATGTAAACAGGACCAGGCAAGAATGACAGATTTCCTTCCCTAAATGACATGAGTAAACCAGGTCGATTTTTAATTCCAGATTTTACTTGAATTCAAATTTCAGCATCTTCAGTGGTGGGATCCAGGCCAGGGTCCCCAGAGCATTGCCTGGGTCTACAGATTACAGGTCCTGTGACAGATCCACTACATTATTGACTTTCCCATTACTATTGTCTGATGTTCCCATCATCTTCCCAATGCGTCTTCCCATTAGGCATGGAATTCTCATCCCTACTTGCATCTTACTCATTAATCTTGTTATCTTCTCCCTGCATTCTGTCTGATCAGTTACTTCCCATCTGATGTAGTGGCATTTATCCATCAGACTCTGATAGGTAGTATTTATATTTATATGCTGCCTCCCTGTTTCCTCTGCTCCCTGCCTTTGAGGCAGTTTCTCATTTGCCCATGAGTTACACTGTCTCTGATTATTTATACACAAACTTGCCACAAACTGTAGTCGACTGCAGCATTTTTCCTTTTCTTCTTCATGTTCCTCAGCTTCATCTTTCCCACCCTGTCTCTTCTCCTATAACAATTTTATGAAGCCGTTAATAACATTATCCTGGTATTCTACCATTTTCCTTAATGCCATACCATTTTTGTAAAGGCAGGTCTACAAGTAGATTCCTGAGTCCGCTGATCTATGCCCACCAGATTTGCTCCCTTTTCAATATCATACAAGGATTCCCCCATTAATCTATTACAATGTTGGAGGCCAAAATATCCATTGTGTTCATCGAGATTTCCTTGCCTTTAACCTCCAGCCTGAGTTGCCAATATCTATTAGCTATTCCCTTCCCTGTGTTCACTAACCAATCAATGTGGTTAGGAAGTTTACTCTGGATATCAATGGCTCAATGTGCACTTACTTGTGTCATAGGTGTGATGTAAACTGTGTGATTTATTGATATATATTTAATTAATTCATTATAAGTTTGGGTTTCTGGTTTTTGAGTTAGTAACCTATGGGTTTTCTGGGTGCCTGAAGTTAACATTAACTTATAAGTAAGCCTGTAGCTATGGTGATTTCTTTTAAAACATCCTATTGAGACCTGTCTTTGGAGGTGAATGGTTTTGAGTACTACTAATGGCTTTTAATTATCTTAGATTATTTTGAGACCTAGCAAGGTACGCAATGGAGCCTCAAGATTTGTTACAGACGTCTGGAACTAGTTCTTTTTTCAAGCATAGATGGAACATCCATAGCTTAGAGAGAAGACTTGGGCAAATCCGTGAAGTCCACGGAGAGAATAGTTTTGTCAACTGGTGCTCCTGAGAAGGAAAGGGCATATAGTGAACTTGGTTACCTTAGAGTGAGGAGTTAGTGTTAGTCTCAGACCAGAAGTGTTAGGATAAGTCTTTGAAGAGGTTACTTAAAGCTGAGTACATTTAAATATGTGCAAAGTGCTCCATAAAGAAACTGTCTGCAGAGCTAGTCTAAAAGTTGAAGTCAAAATTAACTTAAACTTACTAAGGTATTAAACACAGGGACTCATAAGCGAGTATTTTACAAGTCGTGTTTTTGAGTTCTGTACCAGAGTTGTGGCTTGCAGAATGCATACATTTTTTCCTTCTTTTCAACTTATGAAGGAATGCTTTGGGATTATTGTGATTGTACTTTTCCTGTGTGGTAAAAAATTAAACTTCTATATTATTGTTAATTCAAAATCTGCAGCATCGTGTGCTTATGTTTCAGCAAGCAATCACTTTGTTAAAACCAACCAAACTGAATTATGACCTATCAAGTCAGGTTTATTTCTGGTGAACTTCCTCTATGGTGATGTGCATCAGGATTGAGGAGGGCTCAACTTTATCCTTTGGTGTCAGGAGTAGAATTGGTGAGAATGCCAATAGGTTAGATCAGTCTGTGTGTCTGGAAAAATGATGGCACATCTATCCTCTTTAATATCTTACAAGATTTCACAAACATTTAACTTTTTCGGGGCAAGCATGGGACCCGGCATTGGAATCGGCAGGATGGTGGTGGGTGGGGATGGTTCAGGTCTTTGTTCCAGGAACCCTTTGCTCCCTATTAACAACTGTTCACCCTCCCAGCCTGATAGTCAGCAACTCCTTTGTCTGTCCAACTGTCTTTCTCTCTCTTTGGTCTCGATCCTATCATTTACTCCCTACCCCACCCAACTCCCTATTTTCTGCATATAAACTGACGTTTTCCCAGCCACTATCAGTTCTGAGGAAGGGTCACCGGACCCGAAACATTAACTCAGTTTTTTCCTTCACAGATGCTGCCAGACCTGCTGAGCTTTTCCAGCAACTTTGTTTTTGTTTCTGATTTACAGCATCTACAGTTCTTTCGGTTTTTATTATCACACCTAATTTTCACCATTGACTTGGGAATTGTAAATTGGGATATTTCCAATGTTCTGAAAACAACACAGAAACACATGAACTGTCCTTTATACAGAGTCAGATCATGCTGCTTTCTTAGCCACCACCTCCTGATGCAACTCTGTGTCTGGCTAGAAAGCACCAGCTGTGGGGAGGGGTGTAGGATGGTTGCATCCTGTCTGGGCTGAAATGAGGCCCACCTATGGTGCTGGACTGGATCACATACTGAACAGGAACACACGGAGGACAATGGAACAGGAGGCCGACCTTTGACTTACTTTACCGTCATTTCACATGCGATTGGTGGCTGAAACAATGTTGCCCTATAAGGAACAAGAGTAGGCCATTCAGCCCTGCTAGTCTACTACATCATTCAATGAGACCATGGCTGATCTGATTTTAACCCCAACTCTACATTCCTGCAGATCCCTAAGAATCATTCATCCCCTTGGTAATCAAGAATCTATCTACCTTTGTCTTTAAAATATTCACCTTGAAAAAAATCGCAGACGAGAAATCTGCCAATGTCACCTGGTCTGGCCTACATGTGACTCCAGACCCACAGCAACATGGTTGACACTCAACTATCCTCTGAAATGGCCTAGCAAGCCACTCAGTTGTATCAGTCACTGTAAAGTCTCAAAGAAATGAAACTGGACAAATTACTGACATTGACACAAACATCGGAAAAGTCCTCCTGATGACCCTGCAAAGTCCTCATGACTAACATCTGGGGGCTGGTGCCAAAATTGGGAGAGCTGTCTCACAGATTAGTCAAGGAACAGACAGACATAGTCATACTCATGGAATCATATCTTACAGACAATATCTCAGTCACCACCATCACCATCAAATCCTTCTGATAACAGTGCAATCAGAACTGCACACAGTACTCCAGAAGGCACATCACCAACCTCCTGTACAACCTCAACATGTTCCAACTCCTATATTGAAAGGTCTGAGCAATGAAGGCAAGCATTCTAAATGCCTTTTTAACCACCCCATCTACTTGTGATGCAAATTTCAAAGCGTTATATACCTGAAACCCTTCTCTGAATTACTTCCAACCCATTAGCATCCATCCGTAAGTATGATGACCAGTACTGTACACAGTACACCAGATGTGGTCTCATCAATGCCGTATAACTGAAGCATAATTTCCCTACTCTTGCAATTAATTCCCTCGCAATAAAACATAACATTTTATTAGCTTTCTAGATTATTTGCTGTGCCTGCAGACTTACCTTCCATGATCGTGCACCGGGACACTTCTATATCCCAGACCTCTGCAACCTCTCACCACTTAGACAATTGACAAGTTATCTCAGAGCATAGCAGGACCTTGATCAGACAGGCTGAAGGGCCAAGGAGTGGCAGATGGAATTTAATTTAGGTAAATGTGAGGGGTTGCATTTTGGTCGGGCAAATCAGGGCAGGACAAATACACTTAGTGGCAGGGTCCTGGAGAGTATTGCCGAAAATGAGACCTTGGGGTGCATATTCATTTTTCCTTGAAAGTGCAGTCACAGGTTGACAGGGTAGTGAAGGAGACATTTGGTACATCTGCCTTTATTGGACAGTGCATTGAGTATAGGAGTTGGGAGGCTGTACAGGACATTGATGAGGCCGCTTTTGGAACACCGCATTCAGTTCTGGCCTCCCTGCTATAGGAAAGATGTTGTGAAACTTGAAAGGGTTCAGAAAGGATGTTACCATGGTCAAAGGTTTAAGGTATAGGGAGAGGCTGAATAGTCTGGAGCTATTTTCCCTTGAACATCTGAGACTGAGGGGTGATCTTACAGAGGTTTATAAAATCATGAGGGGCATGGATAGGGTGAATAACCAAGGTCTTTTTCTTAGGGTAGGGGAGTCCAAAACTGGAGAACATAGGTTTAAGGTGAGAGGGGAAAGATTTGAAAGGAACCTAAGGGGCAACTTTTTCACACAGAGTGTAGTGTGTATATGGAATGAGCTGCCAGAGGAAGTGGTTGAGGCTGGTACAGTTACAACATTTAAAAGGCATCTGGATGGGTATATAAATAGGAAGGATTTACACGGATATGGGCCAAATGCTGGCAAATGGGACTAGATTAATTTAGAATATCTGGTCGGTCTGGACAAGTTAGACTGAAGGGTCTGTTTCCCTGTTGTATGACTCTCTGACTTTATTACTCTTGTTGCCAAAATGCACAATTTGGCTTTCCCATATTGCACACTATTTGACAGATTTTTGTCCAATCATTTATCCACTCTATATCACTTTGTAGGCTTCTTACGTTCTCTTCACAATTCACTTTCCTACTGATCTTAGTGCCATCTGCAAATTTAGCTACACTACTTTGAGACCCTTCATCCAAATCATTTGCACAAGTTGTAAAGATGTGAAGCCCCAGCACCAATCCCAATGACACACATCCTGCCAGCCCATTTATTCCTAATCTCTGCTTCCTGGTGGCCAGCCAATCTTCTGTGCAAGCTTTTATTTTCCCCAATAACCTCAGTTGTGGCACTTTTTCAAATGTCTTCTGGAGATCTAAGCACAATACATCCACTGCTTCTTCAACATCCTTGTGCTGCAGCATGACAAGTTTATGTAAAATGTATAATTTATCGATATTTTAATAACTTTTTTTTGAGTTTGGATGTTGAACAAGTGGCATATCAGTTTTGTCTGTATCTGTGAAAGAGTTTTATAATTAATTTGTAAGTATTTCTGTAGCCATGGTAATTTGTTTTAAAACACTGTATGAAAGAGAGCGACTTTCTCACACTCCTGGGATCAGATCATTTGGCTGGTTCTATACTTTACTCATGTACTGTTGCTGGGCTTCACAAGTACTTAGAACTGGATACATAATTGGCTTAATGGCAGAAGACAGAGCGTGGTGGTGGGGGTTGCTTTTTGGACTGGAGGTATGTTACTAGCAGGGTTCCACAGGGATCAGTTCTGGGTCCTCTTTTGTCTGTCATTGATATTAGTGATTTGGATGAGAATATAGAAGGCATGGTTAGTAAGTTTGTGGATGACACCAAAATAAGTGAGATGCTGAGAGACCGTTTGATATGTGGGATGAATGATGTGACCATGCAGAAGCACAAACTAATTGAAGCCCAAGTAGACTTCAAGCAGACACTGCAACTGGCTTTGTCATTAGAAAATAAGGCATGTGGAGCATAGGAACTGCAAGTTATATCATTGGACATGGAAAACCTCACCAGGCTGACTGAGTCTGGGGGACATACCCCAACTCAGGACATAACCTGAACAGAGGGACTCTAGGACAGCCCATAGCAAAAAGCCAAAAACAAAGCCAAGCCTCGGCCAAAAGGTAGAAATTTTCTTGAGGATCCGGACCGGCAAGCCATTGTTATTTCTGCCAGTATGCAGACTGAATACAGCAAAAGTGTCCCACTTGGCCTGAATTGAGTAAGAGAACTCATAGATGTTGCTGGAAAAGCTCAGCAGATCTGGCAGCACCTGTGAAGAAAAAGATCAGAGTTAACGTTACACATCCGGTGAACCTTCCTCAGAATGTCACCGGACCAAAAACTTTGCTTTTTTCTTCACAGGTGCTGCCAGATCTGCTGAGTTTTTCCAGCAACTTCTGTTTGTGTTCCTGATTTACAGCATCTGTGGTTCTTTCAGTTTTTGCTTAAGAGAACTCATAGGTCAGTGTTCAGGAGAGTACAAATCCTGGAAATTCCACCTACAGCTGGTTTGGAATAGTTAAATTGCTTAGCAAGATCTAAATCAGAACCAATCAAATTAAACATCTGGTTAATTGGCCACCCAGATCTAATGAAGGTCAATACCGGCACAGCTATATCAGTGATTGCGGAATCAGTCTTTAACAAAATTCACACTGGACTCCAAACCTTAGGTGTGTGCAAGACCTTGGCCAGATGAGAACCTATAGTGGGGAAGCCCAACAGATTAAGGTTACAAGTTCGGTTCCCGTCTCTTATTAGAAGCAGTTCCTTCACTTACAACTGATTGTAGTAAAAGGCTCAAGCCCAAGCTTGATGAGGCAACATTAGCTGAGAAAGATTCAACTTCATTTGCTCAACATTTTTCAATATGGAAATGGCTGCCTGAGTGAAGTCCGAATTAAGTACCTGGAAGGTCCAGGGATTATCAAAGGGGACAAGGCCAACTTACATGTTGACCAAGCGGCAATCCCATGAATCTGCAAGGTTCACCCAGTGCCATTTGTCCTATATGCAGAAATCAGAAGGCTGGAAAGCAAAGGAATCCAGCACCCGCCGCCAGTATCCAAGGCAAAGTTGGAGGAACCGGATCTGGTATGAAAACACCCCAGGAGAAGGAACAGGAGAAAAAATAGGCCTACGTCACTGAAGTGAGACGGGGAGCGATGCAGTGATTGTAACAAGGTCAGCCAGGTGAACCTCATAGAACACGAGCTTCCTGATTGAGGCTCTTAATCTGGTCCAATCAGGGAGTCCTGGCTGACAGATATAAAGAGGACTGTCAGGGGTCTTCAGCTCACTCTACGAGCAGCTGTGTGCTAGCTGGACCAGTGTCACATACATAGTAAAAAAAAAGGGTGACTTGGTGATGGGGTACTGGCCTTCATGGAGTTATTTCAGTTAATATTGCGCGAGGCTGGGATTTTTAATAGAGATAATTGATCAATGTATAAGGTCCACATGCAGAAGTTAGTGATAAAGGATATCTTTCACCTGTACTATATGTGTGTATTGCTCCTTAAAGAGCCTTGCATCACACAAAAATAGAGTTTACTGCCATAGGGAGAAGATACTTACTCTCTCTGTTCTGGGTGTCTGGTAGATATTTTTGGTTTTGGCTGTGCACGCATGACTTGGATGTGGAAGGAAGTCAACATGTGTTTCACAGACTAAGTCACAGGTTCAGCCTGTCAATCTTGGTGATTACACAATAGCCACCGAAAACCCACAGAGATTCACGATTTTTTTTGCCTCGACCTCCATGTCAAACCCATCGGCTTTGATCTTCCCATGGCCCCTTCACATCTGTCTTGGATCACAGCGTGCATCCAAGAGGTTCTTTGCAGATTCGGTTAAATGTACTTAAGAGAAGGCTTGACAACAACAATTTGCTTAAATTTGAGCATTTATTGAGTAATAATAAAAGATGAAAAAAGAAAGGAAAATTTATTAAGTAACTAAAAAAGAGGAAAGAAACAATAAACTTCACGCCCTTCTGCCCGCTGGGGACCCCTCGATCAATGGCTTGTCTGAAGGCTAAACCTGTTCATGGCACCATTCACAATTCCAGTCCAAGATGAAGTTCAACAACTTGGAATGAAACTCTCTCTCTTTTGTACAGTGTAACAAACAGCAAGGCACAGAGAGAAAAAAAAACATCTACAGAAGACAAAACTTCTGGCCAGTACAGAAAACAGCTACAAAAAAACAAGCTACAGGTGTTGTACTCAGCACATAAAGGAATGCTCACAGGACTCATTCAAGGTCATGCAGCTTGTCAAGTATCATCATTACCTTTCCCAGCCTATTTTCCCATCCCATTGAATCTGTTTTCTCATGCAGCTGTCGAATATCATCATTAACTTTTAGCCCTTCGGCACATCCCATATACCATCTCGTTTTGTTAAGTGCTCATCTCCCCACTTTATCCCCTGAGTTCCAGCAATACCCCTGAGCTGTGTCAAATGTCATTATGCTATGGCCCCCAATGAAACTAGATTGTTGATGACAATCAATGACACCTCTCCACCCGCACAATGTCCCTTGCCCTTGCATGCTCTACTCTCCCACACTTATGTTGTTGAATTGCCTACACAATTATTGTCAATCCTGCATCTCAGTCTGCTGCCATCAACCCCCACAATTGACAATGCCTGCATCCCCACGACAACTGTAGCCCCTGGTAACCTTCTCTGACTTTTAGTGAACAGTGCCTTGGACTGATCTTAGTCCACTCTTCCCTGACCAACCTGTAAAGACAGCCCTGGCTCATGATTTACCATTCCTCTGATTGATGTCAATGTAGGTCCTCAATTAACTTAACTGCTGACCTCTGTGCTGGTGATACTGAACCTGCAGGACTAGCCATGGCCCAGTCCCTGGAATGTATCAATACTGATCCACAGACTCTGATTGGCCCAAGTATGCATTCAAGCCCTGGACTGAGATCAAAAGTGGCCCTTGCCTTACAGTGCCCCTAAATGATAACAACCCCCTTTATTTGGCCAAGGACTACTCCCATTAGAATTTGAGACATGGCTATTTGGTTCATGTGCATGCAGTGAGATTGCTATATGAGCTGCTGCAGTGTGACATTGATGTAGCATGGTGATCTACAGCCAAATGTCCATCCCCTTGACTGACCAGTACTGCTAGACTTTGAGTCCATAACAAAAGGGGAGGTAAGCCTGAAGTGCAGTGAGACTGTAATTTCTGAATTCGGCAGCAAGGTGCAAAAAGGCAAGGTAAGGTAGAGAACTCCAAAGAGTTGCAAAGTGAGCGATTGCAAAGAGAAATGGCTAAGTTCCCTGAGGCTCACCCTTCTCTAATCCGTTAGCTGGGTGCCTGTCCCTTCATACAAAGTGGCCTGGCAGCAGTGTAACAATGTTCAGTGTTGGTACACTCAAAGGCAGTTCAAAATAGGCTTAAGAAGTGTATGAGGAATTGCTGCTGTCTAGTCTCTCTTCGCCAAGTGGGAGAACAGTGAACTGCATGTAAATGAGATGAGAATGTGTGATAATCAGATAGTAATGCATGCAAGTAGACATCGTATTGCACACTGGTAAGATTCTTGTCTTTGCCATTAAAATCTTGTGGAAAAAAATCAATCATTTTTCACTTGATGTCAAGAATGTCATGTTTCCAACCTTGCCATATTTCCCAGCTATTCACCATTGCATGTTGTTTAGGGGCTGCAAAAATTTAGCCTCAGTACCTCCATGGGTAAGCCCCCTTTTTTTCTGACAGATGTGTGCATTAGCTTTTGGTAAAAGCAGTGTAGGCTAGCTTCAAACATGATAAGCTGGTTTTAAACAGAGGAAGTTGGCTTTAAATATAAACTGATTTGCATTGTAACCTGGCTTTAAGCAGTGCTGACTAGAGTTAAACAATGCCAGCTAGCTTTAACAAAAACAGAAGTTGCTAGAAAAGTCCAGCCGGTCTGTGGACAGAATTCAGAATTAACGTTTCAGCTCAAGTGACCCTTCCTCAGAACTGGAGTTTTATCAAATACCCGCTCAAACACCAGAGTGACAGTGAAATTAATGACGAAAAAGATTGGACCTATAAGCGGTAGGCTAGCTTTAAATAAACACTAAAAGAACTGTGGATGCTGTAAATCAGAAAGAAAAACAAAAGTTGCTGGAAAGGCTCAGGAGGTCTGGCAGCATCTTTGAAGAGAAATCAGAGTTCACATTTCAGGATAGTAGGAACTGCAGATGCTGGAGAATCTGAGATAACAAGATGTAGAGCTGGATGAACGCAACAGGCCAAGCAACATCAGAGGAGCAGGAAAGCTGACGTTTCGGGCCTAGACCCGTCAGCCTTCCTGCTCCTCTGATGCTGCTTGGCCTGCTGTGTTCATCCAGCTCTACACCTTGTTATCTTCACATTTTGGGTCTGGTTTTGAGGAAGGGTCACCTACTGAGCTTTTCCAGCAACTTCTAGCTTTAAATAATACAGGCTGACTTTAAAACAGGCAGATTGGCTTTAGGCAGTACAGTTCAACTCAAGTGCAGGCTAGTTTGAAACAGTGAAGGCTGCATTTAAACCAAACATCTAGTTCAATTACTTTAGAGCCTGATTCCATTTTTCCATGGTTTTTACACAACTCCACACCTGGTCCTGTTTTGACGTAGGTTGCTTTTAACACTGTCACCCATTCTCACATACTCCTAGGCCCCCTATTGCATTATATGGTTGCAGTCAGCACAGCCAAAACTGCCCTCCCTAACCCGGTGAGGCTCAACAATAGGTTATGATTCCAAATGGACACCCCAAATGGTTCTGTTCTCTTGTGAGGAGGAGTGAACTGGCTCCACTTCTTCATTCAACTCCTCTTTTCGTCCTTTTGAAACAAGGTTAATTTGAAAAAGGATTCCTTCCTTCATGGATGCCTTTTTCCAGTCCAAATGTACTTATGTTTCAAAAGGAGCCAGATTAACCACCTTTTTCTGAGTTAAATTTATTAGCTATTGAAAGCAAGACAATAAAACACAACACACAGGTGAGAAATGGGAACTGAGTAAAAAGACAACCATTAAAAAGATACATGAATCTGTGTCTCAGTTCTGTTCAGTAGATCATAGATGATTACAGTCATTAAATTGCATGATACTGGTAATTCTGATGTTGGTTGTGAACAGGTTAATTTTGAGATTCTTGTCCCTTTAAGTTAGCTAACAGGCTTCTGACATGTTTCCTTTCCAGCTGTAATTTCACTGCCTTGGCAGTCTTCCAGTACCAGAGTAAGAGTAATCTTTACTTACTTGCAGTGTGGGTATATATAATGACTATCGTCATATTTCTCCATATAAGCATGGCAACTCAATAACTCCATAGATCAGGGATTGCAGTTAGCTTTTAAGCCCTTTCTTGTATAGTTTGGGAAAGGTAAAACACTAACATGTCTGCAGTTTAGGACATAATCCGCAGGAGTTGGCTTTCTGCTAAGAGAGGTAGTCAGTCCCTCATTATCTCTACAGCCACAGAAGATCACAGTCCATTTTGTCTTTGAATTGCATCTCACCTTTTGAAGAGTCGCTAGACGTAACATTTCATTGCATCTCTTAGAATTTTGCCTGACATTCACTGAATATTCATGGTTTGCAAAGAAGGGTAAGGAGGATAGGAGAGTGTAAAAGAGGAAAATACAAGGAAAGTACATAGAACATAGAACAGTACAGCACAGTGCAGGCCCTTCGGCCCACGATTTTGTGCCGACCTATTATCCTATTCTAAGATCAAACTATCCTGCATACCCTACATTTTACTATCATCCATCTGCCTATCCAAGAGTCGCTTAAATGTCCCTAATGTATCTGACTCCACTACCACTGCTGGCAGCGCATTCCATGTACCCACCACTCTCTGTGTAAAGAACCTACTCTGACATTTTCCCTATACCCTCCTCCAATCACCTTAAAATTATGCCCCCTTGTGATAGTCATTTCTGCCCTGGGAAAAAGTCCCTGACTATCCACTCTATGCCTCTCATCATCATGTACACCTCTATCATGTCACCTCTCATCCTTCTTCGCTCCAATGAGAAAAGCCCTAGCTCCCTCAACCTTTCCTCAGAAGACCTGCCCTCCAGTCCAGGCAGCATCCTGGTAAATCTCCTCTGCACCCTCTCTAAAGCTTCCACATCTTTCCCATAATGAGGTGACCAGAACTGAACACAATATTCCAAGTGTGGTCTAACCAGGGTTTTATAGAGCTGCAGCATAACCTCGCAGCTCTTTAACTCAATTCCCCTGCCAATGAAAGCCAACACACCATATGCCTTCTTTACAACCCTATCAACTTGGGTAGCAATTTTGAGGGATCTATGGATGCAGACCCCGAGATCCCTCTGTTCCTCCACACTGCCAAGAATCCTGCCATTAACCCTGTATACTGCATTCAAATTCGACCTTCCAAAATGAATCACTTCACACTTTTCTGGGTTGAATTCCATCTGCCACTTCTTTGCCCAGCTCTGCATCCTGTCAATGTTCCATTGCAACTTACAACAGCCCTCCACACTGTCCACAACTCCAGCAACCTTCATGTCATCAGCAAACTTACTAACCCACCCTTCCACTTCCACTTCCTCATCCAAGTCATTTATAAAGATCACAAAGAGCAGAGGTCCCAGGGCAAATCCCTGCGGAACACCACTGGTCACTGAGCTCCTAGCTGAATACTTTCCATCTACTACCATCTGCTGTCTTCTATTGGACAGCCAGTTTTGTATCCAGACAGCCTAATTTCTCAAAATCTCATGCCTCCTTACTTTCTGAATGAGCCTACCATGTGGAACCTTATCAATGCCTTGCTAAAATCCATATACACCACATCCACTGCTCGACCTTCATCAATGTGTTTTGTCACATCCTCAAAAAATTCAATAAGGCTTGCGAGGCATGACCTGCCCCTCACAAAGCCATGCTGTCTGTTTCTAATCAAACTGTGCTTTTCCAAATAATCATAAATGCTATCTCTCAGAATCCTCCCCAATAATTTGCCCACCACAGAAGTAAGACTGACTGATCTGTAATTCCCAGGGTTATCTCTACTCCCTTTCTTGAACAATGAAATAACATTTGCTACCTGCCAATCATCTGGTACTACTCCAGTGGACAATGAGGAAGCAAAGATCATCGCCAAAGGGGCAGCAATCTCTTCCCTTGCGTCCTGTAGTAACCTTGAGTATATACCATCTGGCCCAGGGGACTTATCTATCCTCACGTTTTTCAAAATTTCTGGCATGTCCTCCTTCCTAACATCAACCTGTTTGAGCATATCTGCCTGTTTCACACTGACCTCACAAATGTCAAGGTCCCTCTCACTGGTGAATACTGAAGCAAAGTATTCATTAAGGACCTCCTCCAACTTCGCGCACAAGTTCCCTCCACTATCCCTGATTGGACCTACCCTCACTCTGGCCATCCTCCTGTTTCTCACATAAGTATACAATGCCTTGGGTTTTCCTTGATCCTGTCCGCCAAGGCTTTTTCATACCTCCTTCTAGCTCTCCTACGTCCATTCTTCAGTTCCTTCCTGACTAATTTGTAACTCTCTAGAGCTCTGTCCGATCCTTGCTTCCTTAACTTAAGTAGGCTTCCTTCTTCCTCTTGACTAGGTGTTCAACATGTCTTGTCATCCAAAGTTCCTTCACCTTACCATCCCTTCCTTGCCTCAGTAGGACAAACCTATCCAGCACTTGTAGCAACTGCTCCCTAAACAGCCTCCACATTTCTGCCATGAATTTCCCTGAGAACATCTGTTCCCAATTTATGCTTCCGTAGTTCTTGCCTAATAACATGATAATTCCCCCTCCCCCAATTAAATACTTTCCCATACTCTCTGCTCCTATCCTTCTTCATGACTATAGTAAAGGTCAGGGAATTGTGATCAGTATCACTGAAATGGTCTCCCACTGAGAGATCTGACACCTGGCCTGGTTCGTTGGCTAGCACTAAATCCAATATGGCCTCCCCTCTAGTCGGCCTTTCTACATATTGAGTCAGAAATCCTTTCTGGCCACGCCTGAGAAAATCTGTTCCATCCAAACTATTTGTACTTAGGAGGTTCCACTCAAAATTAGGGAAGTTGAAGTCACCCATGACAACAACCCTATTACTTCTGCACCTTTCCAAAATCTGTCTCCCAATCTGTTCCTCAGTGTCTCTGTTGCTATTGGGGGCTTTATAGAAAACTCCCAATAAAGTGATTGCTCCTTTCTTGTTTCTGATTCCACCCATACTGACTCAGTGGACAAACCCTCCTCCACAACCTCCCTTTCTGCAGCTGTAGTACCATTTCTGATTAGCAATGCCACTCCCCCATCTCTTTTACCTCCCTCCCTATTTCTTTTGAAGCATCTAAACCCCGGAACATCCAACAACCAATCCTGCCCCTGTGTTATCCAAGTCTCCGTAATGGCCACAACATTGTAGCTCCAAGTACTGATCCATGCTCTAAGTTCGTCACCCTTGTCCTGACACTTCTTGCGTTAAAATAAACACACTTCAACCCATCACACTGACTGCCACTTTGCTCTATCAACTGTCTATCCTTCCTCACAGATTCTCTGCTTGCTCTATCTGCCTGTACACTGGCTACCTCATCCTCTGATCTGAAGCTCTGGTTCCCATCCCTCTGCCAAATTAGTTTAAATCCTCCCAAAGAGATCTAGCAAACTTCTCACCCAGAGAGGAGAAATTCAAAGGAAGGACAATGCATCTTTAACAGGCGGTGGCAGCAAAGAGCTGGCGTAACTATGGTTTGTTGGGCTTCCGGTTACATTCATTGGAGCTGAACTCTTCACAAAGAATAACATCTGGTGTCAGTGATTTTGTTTTACATCCCCAGTTGTTTTCTGTAAGATTAAGCTGAAATGATGATCCTGCTATATTATGTGTGAATCCCACCGAAGTGAATTACAGTGGACTTATTTTTCTGTGGTAATGCATTATGCTTTTAACAATCACTAGCATGTTGTCTTTTACTGAGTTTAATTTACTGTTAATATTACCATTGTGAAGACCGAACATTATACTGATAAGTACCGGTAGGCAATGCATAGCTAAAAAAGAACATCAATCAATGCAGTAACCAATGGATCAAGACAGCCTCAATCATGTCTTTGTGCCAAAAACGTCAGCATTACACTCAGGAGCATCAATTAATGTTGTTTAATTGTACTTGTATATGCTGAAGCATTTTGTAAAATTGGAACTACCTACAACTGTCATTGGAAAGTGAATTTTTTTGGAAAGTAGTGGAAAATAAGCTTAGATGAGCAGTAGGGCTCAGGGCAAAATTCATCCATTTAAGGAAATAGTGCAGTTTAGGGAATTTAACCTGAGGAACATGACAATTAACTGAAGGACAACCGTTATTTATGTTGCAAAAGATTGTCATGTTAAATGACAGCTAGGCCACTGATCATTCATATTGCACAATACAGTAAGCTATGTGTAGGAATGCAGAATATAGAAGACAGATGATGAAAGCTTTCGATCATGCTGTGAGTTTCTTATAATTCTGCCTTTAAACAGTGCAAACTGACTTTCCGGCACAGGCTCAGATTAAACAGGGCAGGCTAGCATTGAACTGTGTAGGCTTACTTTAAACAGTGCAATGAGTAGGGGAGGGGATGATCTAATAATATTATCGCTGGACTGTTAATCGAGAAGACCCAGGTAATATTATAGGGACCTGGGTTTGAATCCCACCAAGGAGATGGTGGAATTTGAATTCAGTAAAATTCTGGAACTAAGAGTCTAATGATGACCATGAATCCATTGTCAATTGTCAGGGAAAAACCCATCTGGTTCACTAATGTTCTTTAGGGAAGAAAATTGCACCCCCTTATCTGGTCTGTCCTATGTGTCACTCCAGACCCACAGCAATGCGGTTGACTCTCAGCAGCATGGTAGCTCAGTGGTTAGCACTACTGCCTCACAGTGCCAGGGATCTGGTTTGATTCCAGCCTCAAGTGACTGTCTATGTGGAGTTTGCATATTCTCTGCATGACTGCTTGCGTTTCCTCCCATGGTCCAAACTTGTGCAAGTTAGATGGATTGACCATGGGAAATGCAGGATTACAGGGATGGGGTGGGTCTAGGTGGGATGTTCTTTGGAGGGTCAGTATGAGCTGAATGGCCTATTTCCACACTTTAGGGATTCTACGACTAGTTTTAAACGGCGCAGCCCACCTTCTTAAAAATGTTCAATTTTTGGGCCTCAACTACTTTCTGTGGCAGAGAATTCCACTCACTCTCTGGGTGAAGATGGGATACCACATGTCAGTCAGACTGGGTAATGGGCTGTTCTCCCTACGGTACATTCATACGAGGGTTCCCAACATTTTCAATATCAAGGCACACTTCAATGAGACAAGTAGTTCCGTGACACCCCCACAAATGACTACCTATGCCCGGTGCCGAAACTCCGCGCATGAGCGGTATCAGAAGTCTACACATGTGTGACAATGGAGGTTTGCACTTGTGTGGTCGATAGGGGATCCTGGTGTCAGTGAATACTGCCTTCAGTAATAGACACTGAGACTCCGGAGGAGATCGGAATCACGGACGCAGGTTAACACTTGGGTAAAGGTGGCACTACTTCCCGAAAATTTCATGGCATATTTCTCACCTTGTTGTGACACATTGATTGAAAACCACTGGATTAGTGAGCCACTTGAGTTCAAACAATAATCCTCAAACTTTATACTCATACTTTCAGTCCATGAATTGCCATTATACATTCAATTACTAGTGTACAGTCAATTACCCTATTACATTCAATTTCATAGCTTCCTAGGATTTGAATCTTTAGGATTGTTGTTACTGTAAGCATCAGCCTATCAAAGTCATCATGAAATCAATGTTGTTTGAATAGAGGAAATTCCTTCCCATACAGGGTTTTTGGAACACATTATGAAGTAGTGGAGGCAACTGACTTTGAATTTTGTAAAGTAAAATTTGTAAGAAGTCTAATGACGAAGATAGGTGGGGAGCAGAAGCCAATGGTTGCTATAGCAAAGGGCCAGCACTAACATGTTGGCCTCTTTATGTGCCGTAAATATTTATGGTTCTATGGTTAGAAAAGTGGATCAATAGAGAATGGGAGGCTGCTGGTACATCAAGTAGCTGAAAGTGAGATCCATGACTTGCAAAATGGGTGGAATGAGAAACTGTTCCTTGTGTACCTTGCCTTTGTGTGATTTCCCCTTGAAGGATTCCAAATGTGTGTATACAATGTTGGGACTCTGCCCAGCAGGTAGTCTGCTTTGTGTTGGCAAACTGTTTCACACTCTTTTTTTGTAATCTCTGCTTTATGACTGACAATGTGGAAGGACATTGGCAGCATCGGAGACTCTGACGTCGGTGGGTCTGATGCAGGTAGCGGCGAGGCAGGGGAGGAGTGGTAGCACAGGTACAGTTGGTGAGCAGCTCAGGCCTCAGCACTCATGGTGGAGATGGTGGAATGAACATGGGCTCTCGTTCAATCATTTTATTCTTAAACTATTTAAAATGGTGCCGGATTGTGGCAACAATTGAAGCTTTTTTTGGTATTTTACTGTAATATTCAATGTAAAATACAAGTGACAATAATTAAACGTGTTTTATTGTATCAAATAAACTAACCCAGGGAGTCAGTCATGCCCGATGAGCAATTCATTACGAGCCCATTGTCATTAACATGAACTTTATGGGTTGAACACTATTATGATGTGCTGTACAGTGGAAATCATGTAAATGCTGGCTTCCAAAATGTGAAGCTGTGTTAGAGCTATGTCAAGAACATTCCTAATTTCTCCTGTTTTAAAATTACAAATTGAAAATTTAAATAAAGATTTACACCTTTGGCAAAGTCTTAAGATCTCCATATAATAAGCAAATATCCAGTGTGTTAAACTGGGACAGGCCATTTGGCCCATATTAACCCTCCAAAGAGACCCACTTTATCCCTGTATTTCCCATGGCTAATCCATCTAGCTTTCACATTACCCAGACACTATGGACAGTTTAGCATGGCTAACCCACCTAGTCTGCACTTCTTTGGACTATGACAGGAAACTGGAGCACCCAGAGGGGACCCACACAGACACTGGGAGAATGTGCAGCCTCCACACAAATTGTGACGCAAGGGTGGATTTGAACCCAGGTCCCTAGTGCTGTGAAGCAGCAGTGCTAACCATTGTGCCACCCTCCTGAATGGTGGAGTAGCCTCAACAGCCTCTTGTTCCTATTTCTTATAGAAGATAGAATCCTGACAGTGTGGAAAGAGGCCATTTGGCTCCTTAAGTCCCCACCAATGCTCCAAAGACCATTCCACCCATCCCCAGCCCCAGCCCCAACCCTTGCGGCAACAGTTTCCAAATTTTTGCTACTCTTTGGGTAGAAAAGTTTATTCTGAATTCTATTTTGCAGCTCCTGGGGACCATCATACAGTGACTGCCTTTAGTTATGCCCTTCTTAGCATTTTACATAGCTGTTGGAGAGAGACCTTATGAGGAAGAAGCCCCATATCTGATAATGTAAACTACTGCCTTATTCAATAAATCTCTTTCTTCCTAATGCTTTCTCCTTCAAAATCATAACTCTCTGGTTATCTGCTGATCTTTACACTGACAATGAAACACTTGTTAAACTAAAAAAAACCTTCTAACTGTTTAGACAGAGCATGATCGATGATAATGGATGTGTGGCTTAAAACAGGCAATCAATGTTCCTGTTCAACCACGATCTGGTGAGTTAATCCAATAATGGACCTTTATTTATTGAGACTGCAGATTTCTCCAGAACCCATGGCATGAATATTCATTATCATTGCATTATCATTAGTTTTAGCTTTCTCTGCAAAGCTAGGATGCCTGCAGAAACCTTTTGATTATATCCTTCAATGATTTATCTTCCTGCTTGATTTCTGCTCCTTACTTTGATATCTTCCTCCATTCCACTTGCATAGAGTCAGGACTTTCTGCTGTCAGTGCAGTCTGGGTTAATATTTAGACCATAAAACTTTCTAATTGGAACAGCCTCAAATCTCCTTGTAATGCAATCTGGCTCCTAATAGCTGTCTTGCCCCTGACCTTCTTTGAATTGATTTTGGCAGGGATTGATTACCTGACCCAGTGCTGAATGAATTTTAGGTTATGTATAATTAACTCTGACTATTCTCCTTGGGCAGCTTGTTTGGAGGGACCTCATCCTCCCACTCATCTCTTTACAATTTCTACTCAGGTTACCATACTAGGAGGATCCAGAATATCCCCAGCCTCCATCCAATGAGTAATTTGTCTTCTGTCAGCTGTCCTCGTTATGTCATGGGATTGGTAATCCAGAGGCTAAGGTGGATCCAGAGTCAGGAGTTCAAATCTCAACATGAATCACTGGGGAATTCAATGAATTGATTAAACTTGAAATTAAAAGGTGGTAACAGTAACGGTGACTATGAAACTATCAGATTGTCATAAAGACCTATTTGGTTCATGAATATCTTTGGGAGAAGAAATTTGCCCTCTTTACCAAGTCTGGTCCCTGGGTTAGTCCAGAACTGAAGTTACAGGTTCCTCTCACTCTTCAGAACCTGTAATCATCCACCCACTCTTTGTCTTTTCTTGGTTCTGTGAAACTAGCAGAAGGCAGCTGGAATTTTTCTAATCGAACGGCACATTCCTCAATACCCAGCCACATTTGGTGGTTTTCTTTCACTGTAATGTTCTAATTAATGCAGAACCCAACCTTATGCTAAATTGATGTCATGTGCTTTCACAATCATTAGTATTTAGGTATACCAGAGAAACAGATAAGAGCAGTGGAGTTAGACAAAATTAAATTGCAAATAAGACAATTGCAGTTAGAATGTGAACTTAAAAGGCTGGACAAGGTCAGAAATCACACGACACCAGGTTATAGTCCAACAGGTTTATTTGAAAACATAAGAAGGACTAAGGCTCCGAAAGCTTGTGTTTTCAAATAAACGTGTTGGACTATAACCTGGTGTGTGATTTCTGACCTTGTCCACCCCAGTGTAACACTGGCACCTTCACAGAAAAGTCTGGAGATGGAGATAGAAGGGGAACTGAAACAATTTGAATTATGGTGAAAAGCAGAGGAAAAAAGAAAAAGAAAGAGAAAAAGAAAAGATAACCAGGCCAGAAGAGAAAGAAAAGGAGAGAATATTCGAGTTGGAAAAGATGAAGCAGCTTGAACATGAAAAAGAAGAAGAAAGAGAGTTTGTACTTCAGACATTAACAATTAGACAGGAAATTCAATTTAAAAGAATGGAGATGAAGGTAGAAGGTAGGCTAAGGGAGGAGGAGAGTGATGATGAGCAAACCTGTTGTAGCCAAAGGCCTGGTAGGGATATATATAGATATATCAAAACATTACGAAAATTCGATGAAAAAGATGTGGAAGCCCTTTTCATTTCCTTTCAGAAATTGGCTAAACAGATGAACTGGCCAGAGTCTATGTGGGTAATGTTAACTCAGACCACACAAGTAGGCAGGGCTAGTGAGGTGTTCACAGCGCTGTCAGAGGAGGTTTCAGGAGATTATGAGGGAGTGGATGAGGCTACTTTGAGTGTCGACGAGTTGGTACCAGAAGCATAAATCGAAATGTAGCGTCCGACAGCAATTTCATTCTGTGAGGAATAGAAATTTGGAAAGAGGGAGATCTTCATTGAAAAACACAAAGTAGATCACACTGGGAACAGTTTACCACATGTGGAAAAAAGAAACCCAAGAAGGTGGAAAAGAGGTGAAAGACCTCAGGTGTTTTCACTGCAAAAAAGGTGGGGCACACAAAGTCACAGTGCTGGTGGATGGAGAGAGGCACTGGGAAAAAGGATGTGGTAAAAGAGGCTAAATCAGTGGGATTAGTTGAGGTAGTGAAGGAAATCCCAAAAAGACTTGAGGAACATCAGGAGAGTGCACAGCCTGGTCACAGGCTGGATAGTAACATCATGCCCAATCTTTTCAAAGACTTTACCTGTGTGGGTAAGATTTATTCAGGTAGAGCAGGGGAGTAGGTAAGGAAGTTAAAAGATTTAGAGATACGGGAGCTGGTCGGTCTCTAATAGTAGAGATGAAAATATTTGCACTCCTTCTGATATGCTGCCTGGGACAGTGATAACCTGTGGAATAAAGGGAGAGACAATTAGTGTTCCTTTTTGTAAGATAAGGCTAGAAAGTCCAATCAAGATGGGGGAAGTAATAGTGGGAGTGTTTGAAACAGTGGCTATTCTAGGAATACAGTTTGTTCGTGGAAACGATCTAGCCGGATCAAAGGTAGGAGTGACGCCCATTGTAGCGGAGAGGCCAAAAGAAAACCAAGGAACTGAGGAGTTAAAAGGAAAATACCCCGGAATTTTTCCAGACTGTGTGGTGACAAGATCACATAGCCATAAGGTAAAACAAGAAGGAAAAACAAAACAGAAAGATGAAGGAGTTGAGGTCCAGTTAGCTGACATCCTGTTTGATGAGATGGTAAAGGAAAAATCTGAGCAGGTAGAGGATCAGGCAGAGGTGTTTAGTTCTGAAAGATTAATGGACTTACAACAAAAAGATGAGACGATAAACGATTTATGTCATAAAGCCTACTCGGACAAAGAATCAGAATGTATTCCAGAATGTTATTACCTTAAGGATAAAATCTTAAGGTGGAAATGGAGACCTTGGCAGGTTAGTGCAGATGAGAAATGGGCGGAAGTGTATTAGATTGTGTTGTCAGTAGAATACAAACAGGAAGTATTGCGGGTAGCACATGAATTACCTGTGGGAGGTCAGCTAGGTATGAGGAAGACTCGGGCTAATACACAAAAGCGTTTCTATTGGCCTGGATTGTATAAGGATGTGGTTGAATTTTGCCATACCTGTCATAATTGTCAGATGGTGGGAAAGCCACGGGCAGTAATAAAACCAGCCCCTTTGATGACAATTCCCGCATTTGAAGAACATTTCACGTGGGTTATGATTGATTGTGTGGTCCCCTCCCTAAAACTAAAAGAGGGAACCAGTATTTGCTAACCACAATGGATGTGTCTCACAGATTTCCAAAGGCAATTACATTATGAAATGTTAAGGGAAAAAATGTTGTGGAGGAGTCTCTTGCTTTCTTTACTCATTATGGCCTAACCAGGAAGATTCAGTCAGACCAAGGGTCCAATTTTACTGCCAAATTATTTAAGTAGGTCATGGATAATTTAGGCATCCAACACTTTACATCAATTGTATACCATCTTGAATCCCAGGGAGCATTTGAAAGGTGGCATCAGACCCTAAAGACCCTGCTGAGGGCTTATTGCTAGGATTTCCCAAATGATTAAGATAGAGGTATCCAATTATGTTATTTACCGTTAGAGATGTCCCAAATGAATCAACTCAGTTTACTCCATTTGAATTGATAGTCATACACGAAGCAAGAGGGCCTCTAAAATTAATTAAGGAAAAGTTGATAGGTCCGAAGTCAAAGATCTCACAGTTGGATTGTGTATCTGAGGTGAAAAAAGTATTAAACAGAGTAGATGAATTAGCTAGACAACATTTGAAGGTGGAACAACACATAATGATGCAAGAATCAGATAAGAAATCTAAAATTTGTATATTTGCCAATGGAGTTAAAGTATTGGTGCTGTTACCAGTGGTGGGAAGTCCCTTTACAGCAAGGTTTAGTGGTCCCTATCATATTGAGAAGAAGCTAAGTCAGGTGAATTATATGGATAAAATGCCTGATAGGAAAATAATGTATCATGTATATCATGTGAACATGCTGAAACATGACTATGACAGAGAAAGGGAATTGTCGAAACAGGTATTAGTTACTGCCACTCAGAGTGAGGAATCAAATCCAGATGATTTGGATTTTGGTGTGCCTCAAAATAAATTGAATAATGACAAAGTCCTTAAAGTTTGGGATAGGGTAGTGAGCTATCTATCCCAGGAGCAAAGGACTGAATTGAAAGGCTTGTTGCAGTGTTATGAGGTCATACGTAGAAATATAATGGGGAGGACTAATACCATAGTACATGAGGTTGACGTAGGGAATGCTATTCCAATGAAACAATACCCCTATAGCGTTAAATCTCTCAAAACAGCGCTGGTACAGATGGAAGTGAAAGAGATTCTCCAAGAAGACATCATAGAGCTGAGTCAAAGTGAGTGGAGTTTATCAATCATGTTGGTTCCCAAACCTGATAGTACCCAATGATATTGCATAGGTTATCGGAAGATCTATGCGATGACAAAATCTGACTCATTCCTAATTCCAAAGCTGAAGGATTGTGCGGAAAATGTAAGACAAGCCACTCATATCACGAAGTTGGACTTACTTCACGGTTACTGGCAAGTACCTTTGTCGGAGAGAGCGAAAGAAATTTCTGCTTTTGTAACCCCAAATGGGCTGTATTAATTTAAAGTAATTCCCATTGGAAATAAAAATGCACCAGCCACTTTTCAAAGACTTATGAACAGAGTTGTGGCAGGATTGACTAATTTTGCCATCGAGACAGATGACTTAGTGATCTTTAGCCATTCATGTAAACTACAGAAGGCAAAGTTGGTCATAAACTTGGCAAAAACAGAATTCACGAAGCGACGTTCTGAGGGCGCAACATCGGACATGGACGGGTGACACCAAGGAATGTGATGACGAAGGCCATCAAGGAATTTCTAAGACCATCCTTGAAGTAAGAAGTGCTGTGATTTTTAGGATTGAATAGATTCTACAGGAAATTTACACCAAATTTTAGTCGTGTGGTGACACTGCTGACAGATTGGTTAAAAAAGAACATGAAATTTCATTGGACAGAACAATGCCAGGAGGCATTTAGGAATTTAAAAGCAGTATTAACACTGCACCATGCCAGGGCAATTTCTTGAAATCCTTCAAAGTCACCATCAACGCAAGTGATGTAAGGGTTGCAGATATGTTGTTACAGGAGGATGAATGTTGAATTGAAAGGCCAATCAGTTATTTTTCAAAAAAAACTCAATTTCCACCAGAGAAAATATTCAACCATTGAAAAAGAGCTAATGAGTTTGGTACTGGCTTTACAACATTCTAATGTCAATGTTTCAACCAATGCATCAGAGATGCTTATGTCTACCGATCACAATCCTTTGACAATCCTGGAAAGACTTAAGGACAAGAACACCCAATTATTTCATTGGAGTCTTATATTACAGATTTTAATCTACATATCGATTGGTCAAACCAGGTCGGTCATGGCAGCCTTGAGGAGGGATTCATAGAATGCATCCGCGATAATTTCCTTGAATAATATGTAATGGAACCTACGAGGGAGCAAGCTATCCTAGATCTAGTCCTGTGTAATGAGACAGGAATAATTAATGATCTCACAGTGAGGGATCCTCTTGGAAGGAGCAATCACAATATGGTCGAATTTAAAATACAGATGGAGCGTGAGAAGGTTAAATCCAGTACCTATGTCCTGTGTTTAAACAAAGGAGACTATGAAGGAATGAGGGAGGAGTTAGCTAAGGTAGAATGGGAGCAAAAACTTTATGGTGGGTCAATTGAGGAACAGTGGAGGACTTTCAAAACAATTTTTCACAGTGCTCAGCAGAAGTATATCCCAGTGATAAGGAAGAACTGCAGGAAAAGAGAGAGCCAGCCATGGATGTCTAAGGAAATAAAGGAAAGTATCAGATTGGAAAAAAAAACATACAAAAAAGCAAAGAGTAGTGGGAAACTAGCAGACTGGGAAATCTTTAAAGGCCAACAGAAAGCCACAAAAAAAGTTATAAAGAAAAGTAAGATAGATTATGAGAGTAGACTAGCTCAGAATATAAAAACAGGCAGCAAAAGTTTCTATAAATATGTAAATCGTAAAAGAGTGGTGATGGTAAACATTGGTCCTTTAGAAGATGAGAAGGCCAATTTAGTAACTGGGAATGAGGAAATAGCCGAGACATTAAACAATTATTTTGTGTCGGTCTTCACAGTGGAAGACACAAATAACATGCCGAAAACTAATGGCAAGAAGGTTATAGCAGGTGAGGACCTAGAAACTATCATTATCACTAAGGAGGCAGTGTTGGGCAAGCTAATGGGGCTAAAGGTAGACTAGTCTCTTGGCCCTGATGAAATGCATCCCAGGGTACTAAAAGAGGTGATGGGGGAAATAGCAAACGCACTAGTAATTATTTCCCAAAATTCACTGGACTCTGGGGTGGTTCCTGCAGATTGGAAAACAGCCAATGTGACACCACTGTTTAAAAAAGGAAGTAGACAAAAAGCAGGTAACTATAGGCCAGTTAGCTTAACTTCAGTAGTGGGGAAAATGCTTGAATCTATCATTAAGGAAGAAATAGCAAGACATCTGGATATAAATTGTCCCATTGAGAACACCCAGCATGGGTTCATGAAGGGTAGGTCATGTTTAACTAATTTGGTGGAATTCTTTGAGGACATTACTTGCATGGTGGACAATGGGGAACCTGTGGATGTGGTGTATCTGGATTTCCAGAAGGCATTTGACAAGGTGCCACACCAAAGGCTGCTACATAAGATAAAGTTGCACGGTATTACAGGTAATGTTTTGGCATGGATAGAGGATTGGTTGACTAGTAGAAGACAAAGAGTAGGGGTAAATGGGTGTTTTTCTGGTTGGCGGTCAGTGGCTAGTGGTGTGCCTCAGGGATCAGTGTTGGGACCGCAATTGTTTACAATTTACATAGATGATTTGGAGTTGGGGACTAAGTGTGGTGTGTCAAAATTTGCAGATGACACGAAGATGAGTGGTAGAGCAAAGTGTGCAGAAGACACTGAAAGCCTGCAGAGGGATATAGATAGTCTAAGTGATTGGGCAAAGGTCTGGCAGATGGAGTACAATGTTGATAAGTGTGAGGTCATCCATTTTGGTAGGAATAACAGCAAAATGGACTATGTTTTAAATGGTGAAAAATTGCAGCATGCTGCTGTGCAGAGAGACTTGGGTGTCCTTGTGGATGAATCGCTAAAAGTAGGATTGCAGGTACAGTAGGTAATTAAAAGGCAAACAAAATTTTGTCTACCATTGCTAGAGGGATGGAGTTTAAAAGCAGGGAGGCTATGCTGCAACTGTATAGGGTCCTGGTGAGGCTACACCTGAAGTACTGTGTGCGGTTTTGGTCTCATTACTTGAGAAGCACTGGAGGGGGTGCAGAGGAGATTCACTCGGTTGATTCCAGAGTTGAGAGGGTTGGATTATGAGGAGAGACTGAGTAGACTGGGATTATACTCATTGGAATTCAGAGGAATGAGGGGAGATCTTATAGAAACATATAAGATTATGAAGGGAATAGATAAAGTGGAGGCAGGGAGGTTGTTTCTGCTAGCAGGTGAAACTAGGACTAGTGGACATCACCTCAAAATAAAGGGAAGCAGATGTAGGACTGAGGTCAGGAGGAACTGCTTCACCCAAAGGGTTGTGCATCTGTGGAATTCCCTTCCCAGTGAAGTGGTTGAAGCTACCTCGCTGAATGTTTTTAAGGCAAGGCCAGATAAATTTTTGAACAGTAAAGGAATTAAGGGTTATGGTGAGTGGGCGGGTAAGTGGAGCTGAGTCTCAAAAAGATCAGCCATGATCTTATTAAATGGCAGGGCAGGCTCGAGGGGCCAGATGGCCTACTCCTGCTCCTAGTTCTTATGTTCTTATTATATATGTTGCGGGTCATAAAAATGTTATTGCAGATGCTTTATCGTGGGTTTAAACGGAAATTGGTTATATGAGATAGAAACTGTAGTGTTCAAATGTATCTATGTAGAATTAGTGTGAGATATATAACTCTAGATTAATGACATATGGATCTAGTAATAATGGCATTAAGGTTTAGAAAAGAAAAAATGAAGCCATCTTTTCCTAAAGTGGGGAGGTACTGCAAAGTTGGGTGGAGTACTTGTGGATTTGAAGGCAGGTCGTTAGATTTTGGTGTTTGTAAAATGTTGGTGTTTGTAAAATATTGATGTTTGTAAAATGCTAGGGGGGAATGCAGTGTCTGGTCCCTTTAAAAGATGATGTGTTTTTTCTATGGTTAGAGATTCGAAAAGGATATCTGTGGTTTGTGGGTGCACAAAGCACCTGAATTGAAACATTTGTATCAAAAGGCTATACCGTTAGCAGGCAAAGCATTTTTTTTACCAAGACAACAAGTTTTCAAATTTAGCCAATTAATTCAAACCAGACCCTTAGATACCAAAACCAATTAAATTTAAAATCTGATGGTTTTGACAACATAGGTCCAATCTTATTGTAAGAAATTTATATGTCATCAAGGGTATAAAAGATGAGATATTTTAGAAAATCGGGACAAAAGCCAACTGTCATGTGCCAAGAGAGCAGCTCTCAGCTCTAAAAGAAAGAATCACCAGCTCTCATAGAATTCTCTAAGACTTAGAGCAAGCTCCATCTAAATTAAAGGTACCTCTGGCGCAAATAGTTAATGTTCCTGACAAAAGAATTCAACAGAGGAGGCATTCCTGACTGACGAATTCGTCAGAGAAGGCACAGAACATTCCAGAAGATGTAACCTGGCTATAATTTTGAGAGCAGGAAAGGGTCTAGGCCGGAAACGTCAGCCTTCCTGCTCCTATGATGCTGCTTGTCTTGCTGTGTTCATCCAGCTCTACACCTTGTTATCTCAGATTTTCCAGCATCTGCAGTTCCTACTATCTCTGATATAATTTTGAGAGACTAAATTCAAACTTTTTTCATTTTATTTTATATGAGTGGGATTTGTATTTATTGGAACAGCATACCATTATAATCTTGTTTTATTTGGGAATAGTTAGTTGTTGGAAGGGGTTTATTCAGTTTATTAATTATTTAGTTAGTGCATTCATTGTTAGAGTTAGATAAATAAATTGTTACTTGTCAATTATAAAAAGAGTGCCAGGTTTAACAGATTGGGGCTCTTTTAACAGATTATAGGGCAAGGCACGAAACAAGGGTGTTTCGGTTTTAATTATTTGGTGGGGGGAGTGGGTCCACCTCTGCATTATATCAATAGTTATATGAATAGGAAGGGTTTAGAGGGGTATGGACCAAATACTGGTAAATAGGACTATGTTTATTTCGGCTATCTGGTCCGCATCGACAGATTGGACTGAAGGGTCTGTTTCTGTGCTGTACATCTCTGTGACTCTGAGGAATTGATCTAAGCTGTCTTCTGTGGGGTCAATACTGAAGGAGGGGCAAATGACTGTACATATTGCACCATACTTACAGCAGAAAAGACACTCTGATGATCCATGTATGACCTGTGCTGTTGCAGATGCAAGCAGATCAAAGGGTCCTTGGAAATGCATAGAATTGGTGGCATATGGTGAGCAACATGTCACATGTGAGCAAGAGACATTTCATGAAACCACTGGCATGCTGTGGGTAATTTCCATCAGAAGATGGAAAACAGCCTCAACCTGGTTCTTCTGGCATCATAGACAAAGTGAGTGGATGTGGAGCAACAAGAAGAAGTATGTGGCTATCTGTCAGATTTCCTGAGGCTGTTGGAGCAGTGGGAATCAGTGACATTAGCAGTGAAGACATAAAACAACAAGGAAAAGGTAAGAGTTCAGTTGTGGCTGCAGGAAACAATGTGTTCTGGCCTGTCTCGTCTGGAATCTATGACATTCAGACAACATTCCGCTTTTCCCATTAAAGAATGTGAAACCTTTACTGATAACAAGGATACATATCTGCATTGTTACAGAGATAGTAGGAACTGCCGATGCTGGAGAATCTGAGATAACAAGGTGTAGAGCTGGATGAACACAGCAGGCCAAACAGCATCAGAGGAGCAGGACCCTTCTCCAGAAATGGGGGAGGGGAAGGGGGATCTGAAATAAATAGGGAGAGAGGGGGAGACGGATAGAAGATGGATAGAGGAGAAGATAGGTGGAGAGGAGACAGACCGGTCAAAGAGGTGGGGATGGAGCCAGTAAAGGTGAGTGTAGGTGGGGAGTTAGGGAGGGGATAGGTCAGTCCAGGGAGGACAGACAGGTCAAGGAGGTGGGATGAGGCTGGTAGGTAGGAGATGGGGGTGGGGCTTGAGGTGGGAGGAGTGGATAGGTGGGAGGAAGGATGGACAAGTTAGGGAGGCAGGGACAAGCTGGGCTGGTTTTGGGATGCGGTCGGGGGAAGGGAGATTTTGAAGCTTCCGAAGTCCATATTGATACCATTGGGCTGCAGGGTTCCCAAGCAAACTATGAGGTGCTGTTCCACAAACGACTGCACCTCACAGTCGCGAACCACTTCAACTCCCCCTCCCACTCCTTGGACGACATGTCCATCCTGAGCCTCCTGCAGTGCCACAATGATGCCACCCGAAGTTTGCAGGAACAGCACCTCATATTTCACTCCCTAACCTGTCCAACCTTCCTCCCACCTATCCACAACCTCCCATCTCAAGCGCCACCCCTATCTCCTACCTACCAGCCTCATCCGACCTCCTTGACCTGTCCGTCCTCCCTGGACTGACCTATCCCCACCTACACTCACCTTTACTGGCTCCATCCCCGCCTCTTTGACCTATCTGTCTCTCTCCACCTATCTTCTCCTTTATCCATCTTCTATCTGCCTCTCCCCGCTCCCTATTTATTTCAGAATCCCCTTCCCCTCCCCCATTTCTGTGGAAGAGTCCAGACCTGAAATGTCAGCTTTCCTGCTCCTCTGATGCTGCTTGACCTGCTGTGTTCATCCAGCTCTACACCTTGTTATCTCACATAAGATTTGATGTTTTACTGATCCTGCAGGTGACTGATAGGAGTTCTAAAGTCAAGCAATTGCAGATGCTGTTGGCCTGCTGCAATTGTTTCAAATTTACATCCTTCAATGAGGGTCAAAGGTATATTCTTTAGGTTTATCCAGAAGAGCTTTACTGAAATATTTAATAAGCATGGCAGTAATGACCAGTTTAATGAGCATTTCAGCTAAATTATCTTAAGTGAAATCACACTCTGTACCTCAGCTGTCACACCTATCTATGAATTGGCCAATTGTTTCACCAGGCTATTGGCATTTCAACAAGCCTATGTCCTGAAATTGGCTCAAGCTGTAAATTAATCTTCCAAAATCTGAAACATTTTCTCAGGATCTCTACAGTCATCAACAAAGTACTTAAAGGATTTTATTCTTCTTGTCCCTTCAGTGTCCAAATGTAGGAAAGGTTTGACCACCAGACACTGCCTTTGTCAGCTGTCTGTTGATCTATAAAGAAGAATTCTTTCAATCAGTAACTCAAGGTCTAACATAATGTTTAAAGTGTGCCAATCCATTGTTATCAATTTCTTTGTTCTTTGAAGCATTGGTGTTAGAAAAGACTCTGTGGGTTTTATGTGTTTGTTGGCTTTTCTGCTTTTTTTATTTTATTTTTCTGGCTCTTTGAGTTGTAGAATTGTAGTATCAAGCTATGCTTCTCGGTGATATTGTCATGCAGACATTTATTTAATCTTTTGGCCCGATTTAAAAAATGGAAGTAACAGAATGAACTAATGTTTTGAAATGTGCAAGCCTTATTAATTTAGAAAAGCCATATCTTAATGTTTTTAAGCAACATTATCCTCAAGGAGTCCCTCATAGGTGTCCTTTCACGACAATTTAAGGATGTAATTTTTTTATTATTTATTTATGAGATGAGGCTCATTGGTTGGCTCAGCACTTATTGACTGTCCCTACTTGCCCTTGTAAGGGTGGGGGGTGAGCTGCTTTCTTGAAATACTGCAGGCCATTTGCTATATGTAGATCCACAATAGTGTAATGGGGGGAGAGTTCCAGGATTTTAACCCAGCGACACTAAAGGAATGGTAATATATTTACAAGTCTGGATGATCAGTGGCTTGGAGAGAAAATTGCAAGTGGTGGTGTAACCATGTGTCTGCTGCCTTTGTCCTTCTAGATGGTTGTATTCATGGATTTGGCAGGTACTATCTAAGGATTGTTGGTGAATTTCTGCAATGCATCTTGTAGATTGTAGATGCTGTGACAACTGATTGTCAGTGGTAGTGGGAGTAGATGCTTCTGGGTTTGGTGCCAATCAAACAGACTTCTTTGTCCTGGACGGTGTCAAGCCTCTTGAGTGTCTTTGGAACCGCACTCAGCCTAACAAGTGGACAGTATTCCATCACACTGCTAACTTGTAGATGGGCCGTATAAGGGTTTGGGGAGTCAGGAAGTGAATTACTTGCTGCAGGATTCCTAGCCTCTGCCCTGCTCTTGTAGCCAATGTGTTTATATGGCTAGTCCAGTTCTGTTTTCCTAGTCAGTTATAACCTGCAGGATATTGATAGTGCTGATTCAGTGACTGTAATGCCATTGAAATGTCAAGGATTGACAGACCCTCTCTTGTTGAAGATGGTTATTGTCTGACATTTTGTGGCGTGAATGTTACTTGCCACTTTTCAGCCCTAACTAGCTAATGTCCAGGTGTCATTGTGTTTGGAAATGAACTGCTTCAGTAACTGCAGAGTTACAAATGGTGCTGAACATTCCCACTTCTGACCTTTTGATAGAGGGAAGGTCATTGATGAAGCAGCTGAAGATGGTTGGGCCTCGGACACTACCCTGAGGAACTCCTGCAGAGATGTCCTGGAGCTGAGATGACTGACCTCCAATAAATACAATTCTATGTGCCTTCCTACGTGCCAAGTATGACTCCAACCAGCAGAATGTTTGGTCCCTGATTCCCATTAATTCCATTTTGCTAGCATTCCTTGATGTCACATTTGAGTCAAATGCAGCTTTGATGTCGAGGATTGTCACTCCCAACTCACCTTTTCTGAAAAAGGGTCTAGGCCCGAAACATCAGCTTTCCTTTCCTGCTCCTCTGATGCTGCTTGGCCTGCTGTGTTCATCCAGCTCTACACCTTCACCTCTGGAATTCAGGTCTTTTGTCCATGTTTGAACCAAGGCTGTAATGAGGTCAAGAGCTGAGTGGCTCTTGCAGGATCCAAACTGGGCGTCACTGAGCAGGTTATTGCTAAGCAGGTGCTGCTTGAAATCACTGTGGATGACACCTTCCATCACTTTACTGATGGTTTGGGAGTAGATTGATGGAGCAATGATTGGCTTTATTGAATTTATCCTGTGTTTTATGTAAGTAATATACCTGGGTAATCTTCCACATTGGTAGGTAGATGCCAGTGTTGTAATTGTACTGTAAGAGCTTGGCTAGGGAGCGGCACAAGTCTTCAGTACTTGGCCAGAATGTTGTCAGGGTCCATAGCATTTTCAGTATCCAGTAGCTCTAACCATTTCTTGATATCATGTGGAGTGAATCAAAGTGGTTGAAGACTGGCATCTGTGATGCTGGGGATAATTGGAAGAGGCTGAGAGTTTGAAATTCTGATGCTGCAAATGCTTCAACCTTTTCTTTTGCACTGATGTGCTGGGCGTCCATATCATTGAGGTATGTTTGGAACCTTGCCTTCCAGTTAGTTGCTTAATTGTCCACAGGCATTCACAGCTGGATGTGGCAGGACTGCACAGCTGAGAACTAATCCATTGGCTTTTTGCACCATGATTATTGATAAATTCAAAATTATTAAGGTGTCCAATGGCAATTTGTAAGCACCAATGGCATGTTGTAAAACAGAACTGGCCAGCATTTGAACCCTAAGCACTCTTAGTGTGCATACATAGTAAATGAGTGATGAAATGATTGAAAGTCTAATATCACTATGCTTTGCGAACGGCTGCTTCATGGTTTTGCTGTTACATTGACCATAAGCTTCCATTGCATTGACTGACCATGCCAATGTGAAGACTGTGTCCATAACTGACAGTACAGCATATCACAACCAACCTCACCACAGTCAAAAACACATGCCTCCTCCCAAAAAACACAGACACACACAGATGCACACACACATGCACTCACACATGCACACACACACGCACACACACACACACATTCTCACACACACACACACGCACAAATGCACACATGCACGCACTCATGCACATACACACACTCACACACACACACACACATGCACTCACTCATTCACATACACACACACTCACACACACACACGCACACACTCACACACACACACACACAATCTCACACACACACACAGACACGCACGCATGCACTCATGCACACACACA
>NC_063342.1:28631162-28635656 GCF_021869965.1 Rhincodon typus
CACACATGCACACACAAAAACACGCACTCTCATGCACACACACACACTCACTCATGCACACACATGCGCACACATGCACCCACACATGTGCACGCTTGCACACACACACATGCACGCACACACACATGCAATCACCCAAGCAGGCGCACACCCACACCACACCCGCATATGCACATGCACACACACACATGCACACACACACGTGTGCACAAACACACGCACCTCCGCACACACACACCCGCGCACGCCCATGCACACACCCACACCCACACGGCGCACACACGTGTACACAAACACACACACACACATGTACACGCACACACATGCACGCACCACACCTAGGACTGATTTTACAAACGTGACCACAGAGCATCCTCGTTTAATATAAAATACTATATTCACTTTTTGCAAAACATAAACTGACTCTTTCACAAAGGACACACATATGAAAGAAACACATCTACTTCATTCTTTACGATGATTTTGTCAGGGTGTAATTCATGAGGCAGGTAATGTGCTAGCGTCATCTCCCAGGCATCTACAAATGCCACTTTGATGCCCTCAAACATCTTTCTCATCACTAAGTCAAGTTGATAGGAATACCAGTCACTGTTGTAGAGACTGACTTCCCGTGGAAGGGCCTGGACATTTGCAGTTTTTATTACAACCACTGTATCTGGGCTCCTTCCCAGCAATCGTAGAATTGACCTGCGGACGTTCTGGACCCTTCGGATGTATGGTTCAACTGGAAAAGTGTTGAAATGACACCAAATGGTGAAGGCTATAACAGTGTTCTTTCCACCTTTAATATCATCCAGTTTATTTGCAGTGAATGGCAAGTCCTGATTTGAAATGGGGAGGATTCGAATCGGTGGGCCATGAGCATAATATTCCACCTTGATCTTGTTGTCTATATCCAAAGCAAGATGTGGGCCAGTATTTTTAGAATTGCCAAGATCAAACTTCCTGAGATCTAAAAAAAATGGAATAACATTAATACTGGAAGATGAGTCATGATTCTGTAGATAGTAATTAACAGACGTGATTACTTAAAATGCAGTGTGTTAATAAAGAGACCATCTCATCCTCCTTTGCCTGGATCAACAGCTTCATTTGAATGGGGTTTCAAGAGGGCAAATGAGCAGCCAGTTTAAATAATAGAGACAGGCAGATCAATAGATTTCTGAGCTGCATTCAGATGGAGCAAGCAAATAAACTCTTGGCCAATGTATAATGAAGGTGAGAAACAGCAGTTTGATGAGGAAGCCATTGGGTAAGTGAGTAAACAGAAAGGCTAAGATCTGTTCAGGCCGAACAGCTATGCAGGTTAGCGGGTTTGGAGGCACTCAACGTTCCCTGATGTATTGGCATATGTGGTGTATTAAAATCACATTATGCACTTTATCCACTCAAGGCTACCATCCTGAGATAAGGAGTCAAGGACAGAATTTTGCATTCCCCATTGGGTAGATTTGCATGTGAAGGAAAGTGTAAAATTTTTTAGATAACCTTCCTACCAGACACCAGTTTGACTTTTAAAGGCTTTAAATCTTTGACTTGAGCAGTGTGAAGATAGGTAAATTTAGACTGAGATACCTAGCATCTAGGTTAGCTAGATTTTGCTAGATGGGTATTGGCTACGTTGATGGAAAGTGCTCAGGAACTGTGAAAAGTAGTACTATATACATACGTGCTTACTGTAGCAGATACATACTCTGTCAGACCTGACCCAATAGTAACCCCAGTCCTCATCCCTTGACTCAACGCCTGTCATTTCTGATGGCTACAGCCTATTGGTGTACTTATACTAATTGCTGGAAGAAATATTTGGGACCAGCGCACTACATTGAGTCACAACAGTGAATGATGATATGGCAAATGATCATAATGTTACCATTCAATATTGAGTCAGTGGATCTTAAGCCAATAAAAAAGCTGAAGATTGCTGAGTCATTTCAACTAGCTATCTCCAGCAGAAAGGAGAAAGGACAGAAAAAAACAGATCTGATTTTTATAGTGTCTTCCATGAACTTCTGATTTCTGAAAGAGTTTTGTTGTCAACAAGTTAATTTTTGGATCAAAGCGTAATCATTGTTGTAGTATAATCATTGCTGTACTGTAGATTATCAATCCCTCAAAGATCAATTATTTTTCTAACAGAAGACAAATACTGTAGATGATATAAATCTGAAACAAACATAGAGTTTGCTGAGTATATCCTGCATCCTGTTGTGTGTATTTATTCTTCTGTGTCATGTTCTCAGAATTTTTTAAACTATCAGTAGTATCTATATTTAGGTCCCAATCACTTAAGAGATGTGGATCCTTATGTGGTTACCAGGTGGTGAATTAGATAGAATTCTCATTTTATTTCAACCAACCCCTGAAGATAATCTATCCATGAACCTGGGACCTGAGAAGCATTTGCACCTGTTGAAATATCTCACATTGAAACCCTCTCCCTAGAACTATAATACAGATTCCCTCAGTTAGTACTTAGAAATCTACTGACATTATCAGCACATCTGACCCTTTGCATCACTTTCATCTAAGTTGCTACATTTGTAATGGAATGCTGTGATACTCAACAAAGTACTGTCATTTTTCCATTTCATTTCAATTTCATTTCAGTAATTATTACATTTGCATGTCTGTCATGAAAATAAAATTCGTATGAAAGTTATATTGTCAACAGTCTTGAATTCACAGGCATAAATATCAAGAAGGTATGAAAATACCTTTTAGCTCCCTTAGGCAAAATATTTACACTTTTGGAAAATGGAAAATTCTATCACATAAGGTGAGCTGTGTGGAAGTGTTGATTTATATATTCACATCCAAGGCAGGATCATTCTTTTAACTTTTGTGCTTTTAAAAACGTTGGACTTAAATAAGAAAGAACTGTTTCAAAAACTAGTGTTTGAAAGAGCAGTTGCAGTTTTGAAAGCAAGTAACTTGATACCCACGGCAAGCACTGTAAGAAAATGTTTAAGCAAGCAGTAATTGAAGTTCAGATTGCAGTGGGTACTATGAACAAGATGCACTGTAGAAATTCACCAAAGTTCTGAGGCCACACTTCCAAACCAACAACTACTTCTCTCTAGAAGGACAAGAGCAACAGATACATGGGACCACCATTGTGACAATGTTGTGACTTTAAGATGTGTGTTTTGTCCTGGTTTCTTTTAGACTGAGATTGGGGGATAGGCGTCAAGCAGTCTATGTGAAGATAAACAACTTGTGAAGTCTTGGGTGCTTTTTTTTTAAATTGTGGAACAATAGAAGCAGCCTGAAAGGGTGTGGTCAAGCTCCACCCACAGAACCAGGGATTTTAGGTTTAGCTTTCAGCAGTTGTTACTGGGGTCTCAACAGGGTTGGAAGACAGTGAATTTCTCCCGGCTGCTACACTCTTTCTCTCTCAGAATTGTCTTTTGATGTTTTTTGCTCCTGGATTGGAGAACTGCATGTGAGACAATCTGTTTTCTGAATTTGCCTTTTGCCAAGGGTGTGTTTATGGGATGCTACTATATTGGAACAGTTAATTAGTAATAGTTACTGTCTCTATTGTTTTGTTAAATTTTCTAATAGCACTTAATTATTCCAAATTCTTCTTTCTGTTGTTGTATTTTAACTATAGTGTTTGAATAAATTGTGTTTTGCTTAACATCGAGTAGTTTTTCATTCGAGTTGCATCTGGAACACAGGACCTTACATTTACCTTTAAAATAGAATAAAGTTAGGGTCTAGAATATCTCCCAAATATTTTGAGGGGGTCTGCTCTCGTCCATACCACCATTACCTGAAAGTTCCCCTCTAAGCCTCATCATCCTGACTCAAGTAAATCACCATTCTTTCACTGTTGCTGTGTCAAAGTCAAGCAACTCCCTCTCTGATGGAATTGTAGGTCTACCTACAGCAAATGGACTGCAGCAGTTCAAGAAGGCAGAGCACCACCACCTTCTCAAGGGCACCCAGGGGTTGGTAATAACTGCTGGCCATCCAGCAACACCCACGTCCCACAAGTGAATTAAAAAAAACTTAGATTAGACCAAAATAAACATGAGAAGCAACTTAACCTGGTACAAATTCTGTCAAATATTCAAACCACTGGCGTATAGTGGAATCTCCAAAAATGTAGACATTTTTCCCATGGAGACAGTTTATAATAGTTTCAGGAGTGTTGAAACGCCGAACGTTACAGCTTGTTGACATCCACTGGTTCTGATAATAAAACCCAGATGGTGAAAGCAGAGGCTTCCTAGGGACACATTCTCCAAGGTGTGCATCTGAAAGAGAAACAAAAATCATTGAAATACACAGAAATCAATGCCCTTCTGTGTCGATGTTCGTCATTCAAATGGTTAATGACGGTTTCCAGAAAAGCGAGACTTCCAAACAATGTCTTTCTATGTGAGAGATAGTAGGAACTGCAGATGCTGGAAAATCCGAGATAACAAGATGTAGAGCTGGATGAACACAGCAGGCCAAGCAGCA
>NC_063342.1:28636156-28713846 GCF_021869965.1 Rhincodon typus
ATCCCGTCCACCAACAGCTCGAGGTTCCCATCTATAAAGTGGGGAGTGAGTCTTCCTATCCTCTAGGTCATGTCTGCAATGTTAGGGCTCAAATACCACAGTGGAAGGGATAGTTCCTAGCTTCCAGTGGTGCACAGCCAGGATTTACATAGAAAAGCCCAGAAGTGGTGAGCACTTCCATTCCTCCTGCTGTGCGAATCCATCAGAAAGATGCCCAAGAACCTGACTATGTAATTAATAAGGTGGAGTGCAGTAACAGGTATTGGTTGAGAAAAGTTGCTGTGAGCCATGTTGTACTGGACACTGTGAATCTCATTCAACAAACTACTTCACATGAAAATGGGAATGCATTGTTTCTATTCATTCATGAGATATGGGTGTCACTGGCTGGACCAGGATTTATTGCCCATCATAAATTGCCCTTGTGAAGATAGTGGTGAGCTGCCTTCTTGAACTGCTGCAGTCCCTGTGCTGTAGGTAGACCCACAATGTCACTAGGACGGGGATTCCAGGATTTGAACCCAATGGTACTGAAAGAACTGTGATATAGTTCAAAGTCAAGATGGTGACTGGCTTGGAGGAAAATGTGCTGGTGGTGGTGTTCCCATGTATCCACTGCTCTTGGCCTTCCGAATGGAATTGGTCAGGGGTTTGAAAGGTGATATCTGAGGATCTTTGTGGAATGTTTGTGGTGCATCTGTAGATGGCATACACTACTGCTACGATTTGCAGAGATTAAAATTATCCATGATTATTGCCATCCCTTTAACATAAGGGTACATATTTCTTCTCATTTACTTTGTCCAACATTGAGTTTACTGTTAGAGGGACTGTAAACACACCCACTAGTGAACTTTTGCCCTACATTCCTCGTCTCTACCCAATGATTCTCCAACCTGATCCCCAATAGCAAGCTCATCTTCAACTATTGCACAAATGCTACTAACAGTGCTACCCCCTCTATCTTTTTGTAATTTCCTAACCATCTTGAATGTCAAATGCTGCTCAATGTTGAGGAATATACACTTGTCATTCTGCAGCCACGTCTCTGTAGTAGATCGTATTTGTTTGCAAGGGTCCCCAATTGACGAACATCCTACTTACAATTGCTCATACTCACGAACGCAATCCCATACACCGGTATAATTTTAAAGATCTGACATAAGAACAATTCCTGTACTTACAACAGGTATTTTATATTGTCCTGCATTGTGTTCCAACTTGCATACAACTCGACTTGTTAATGGATTCAGGGACGGAACACATTCGCAACCCAGCGACAGGAACTATCTGTACTTCAATTTGTGCAATCAAATTTTAATTGTTTAATTTGTTATGAATGCTATGCACATTCTGATACAGAGCCATTAGTTTTGTCTTTTTCTTATCTTTGTAGCATACAGTCTTGTCTGCAGGTGCAGTATTAGATTTTTTCTTTCTGGCTGTAACTCTAACAGGAGGACTGCACTAGTAATCGAAGCCCAATAATCCACAAATTGTACCATAAGTGCAAATGGTTTATTTAATTACCAATACAGTCATTTTTTTTCAATTTATTATTGTTATCTCAATCAAAAGAGACATTCACCAGGTTTCCTCAACTCAAAAACAGCTTGTTTATGAAGAAAGAAGCTTATGCGTTACGAATGGCAAAACTAGCTGTCATGTAAACTATTAGGTTTAATTAAACTATATCCCACTCAATCCTAAAATACACATTAATACACAGACAGAACAAGTCACGATGCTGCAGGGGTATTATGGATTGGAAAAAAAAAGGGAAAAGAGAACACACTACACACTGTAGATCAAGAGTCCAAATTAAAATGGCAGAATGACTTGACTTACTACAGTTCCTTTGGTTTCCAGTCAACAAGATCAAGTTGCTACTGGTCACAAAGTGATAAAAGACCCTCAGTTTGAATGAAAATTTGGTTCAGCCAAGATTGTTGGATTATGTTAACAGTTCAGCTTTCAAAGTTTATGAGGAGATCAGGAATATTGATTTCTGGAACATTCTCTGATTCCCAATAGATACTTCACTGAGATAATTGCTTCAGCTGGTTTTCTTTTACTCTTTAACAGTTTTATCTTTTATCTTTCACTGAGAGAGAAATGGAAATGTTTTCCCTCCTGACAGCTTTGCTAAAATCCTTGCTGAAACAAAAACCAGAAGTCCATTGGCTGTCGCTATGTAATGGCAGCAAAGATCCTATGATTTCTCCTTCAAGTTTGTTTATCAAGCCGTTAAGGCCCCAAATGCAATCTCTACTCTTAAAAACTTTAGGTTTTCACCTTCTCCCGTGAACAGTTTATTTCTAATAAACAGCAAATAAACTAAAATAAACTCCTTGACTCAACTTTTTCTAAGAAATCACATGATAAATTCCGCTTCAACTCAGTAACACCCAAGTAGTTCAATTTTCCAGTTCTCATAATTCTGTTTTACACATACATATACATATATATATATTTATATATATGTTTCTAGCATCTTTTCTGCCAATTTTTGATCCTAATTTCCCATATTACAATTTTATTTACCATGCCTCCACTCTGTGAAATACAACATATTTACACATTTGATCCCTTGCCTCTCTTATTTAGCTTGAACCCTTCTCTGCAGGGTGAAAATCTATCCGTTAGTACAAGTTATGCCTAGCACAGAAAATGGCTGTGGCTGCTGGAGATTAATCATCTCAGCCTCAGGAAGTCCTCAGAATAGCATCCTATGCTCAACCACCTTCAGTTGCTTCATCAATAATTTTCCCTCCATCATATAGTCAAAAGAGTGAATGTTCAGTGATGATTGCACCATATGTGGCTCCTCAGGTACTGAAGCAGTTCCATGCCCAAATACAGCAAGAACTGGGCAATATCCAGGCTTGGACTGATAAGTGGAAAGTAACATTCACATCACACAACTCCCAGGCAATGACCACTTTTAACAAATAAGAATCTAACCATTACCCCTTGAAATTCAACGGCATTCCTATCACTGAGTCCCATACCACCAACATCCTTGTAGATGTTGAGAATTCTGCAGCAGATTAACACACCTCCTATCTCCTCAATGCCTAACCGCAAGCCAAAAAACACAAGTCAGGAGGGTGATCGAATGCTCTCTAATTGCCTGGATGGGTACAGTTCCAAAACATGTAATATTCTGGAGAATTATCATAGAATCCCTACAGTGAGGAAACAGGCCCTTTGGCCCAACAAGTCCACACTGGCCCTCAGAGTATCCCATCTAGGCCCATCCCCGTATCCTCCCTCCTACCACAGTCCAAAGATATGTAGGTTAGGTGGATTAACCATGCTAAATTGCCCAAAGTGTTCAGGGATGTGTAGGTTAGTTGGGTTCTAGTGGGATGGGTCTGGGTGGGATGTCTGAGGGTCAGTGTGGACTTGTTGGGCTGAAGGGCCTGTTTCCACACTGTAGGGATTCTGTATATATAACCCACCTAATCTACAAATCCCTGAACACTATGGACAATTTAGCATGGCCAATCCACCTAGCCCGCACATCTATGGACTATGGGAGGAAACCAGAGCACCCGGAGGAAACCCACGGAGACACTGGGAGAATGTGCAAACTCCACACAGACAGTCACCCAAGGGTGGAATCGATCCTGGGTCCCTGGCGCTGTGAGGCAGCAGTGCTAACCACTGAGCCACCGTGCCCCCTTTGCATTTTTTCCCTGTACCCTTCCTGTGCCCAAAGCTACACACAATTGTCATTTAACTATTATCTTCCCAGAGTTAAACATTAGCTGTATTTTGGCACTCTTTTTCTCTAGGCATAAAGCCAAGGGCTCTTCTTTATGACGCCATGCTGACAAAGTAGGCACTGCTGCTTATATGTAAGTTGCAATCATTGTGCTATAAAAGTACGATACAAATAAGCATGCAGAAGTTAAGATAATTAAACTGCTGCCCAGATTTATAAGACAATAAGGCACAAGATGAGAAGTAGCCCATCCAGTCTGCCCTGCTATTCAATGAGATCATGGCTGATCTGATAATTCTCACCTCCACTTTCCTGCCTTAAATCCTCATAATCCTTGATTCCGTTTACTGATTAAAAATTTGTCTATCAGCTTTGAATATACTTAACAACCCAGCCTCTATAGCCTTCTGCAGAAAATAATTCCACAGATTCACTACCCTCTGAGAAAAGAAATTCTTCCTCATTTCTGTCTTAAATAGGCAACTCCATCTTCTGAGATTATGCCCTCTGTTTCTAGACTCTCCAATAAGGGAAGCAACCTCCCTGCATATACCCCATCAAGTTCCTTAAATATCTTGCATATTCAATAAAGTTATCTTTCATTTTTCTAAATTCCAATGAGTACAGGTACAATCTACTCACCCTTCCCTCTTAAGACGATCCCTCCAAACTCAGGATCAGCTTAGTGAACCTTCTGTGGACTGCCTCCAATCTCAGTATATCATTACTTAGATAAGGGGCCCAAAACTGTTCACAGTATTCCAGCAGTGGCTTGGTTAGTATAGTTTCAGGAAAGTCTCCTTATTTTAATACTCCATTCCCTTTAAAATAAAGACCAATATTCCATTTGCCTTCCTATTACCCACAGAACTTTGATGCCAGTTTCTTATTTAGTTCTTCATTTTCCCATTTCTTTCTTTCAGATAAAAGAAGTTGCAAGTTGATTAGAGATATAAGTCAATTGTGAGCCCTCAACTACCCACCATGTCTGTACGCCAGTCCACTTTCCAGCTGATGACATTTTTGCTGCTGATTCTAAGTATGGACTGCATGAAGGTATTGGGGATATATAGCTATGCTGATTATCCAGTCCAGTTGGCTGGTCTTAGGATGATTGTTATACTTTGCCTTTTACTTTCATAATGGGTGATTGTGCTCGTTTTGTTGCTATTGTCATCACTTACATTTCTTTCCTCCCCTTCTCCTGAAACAATAATTAACTTTCTGAGTTAAGATTCAACAGACCTGTTTTTTAACTACTTCTTTATCTGCCTGGCTATTAGTCATATGTGATATGACACTTAGCATTAAGTGCTCGCAGGCTAACTTGCCCTCATCCAACATATATGTTTCCATTAAGGAAGCCAATGTTTTGCCTTTGGTAAATGACGGTCACATTTTCTCCCAAATTTTATTCTTGTAATGTCTCCCTACACATAGGCAGCAAACATGTTCCCATTCTTTGCTGGTGTTCTTTTCGGCTACAAGGAACAATGCAATTAGAGCCTGCTATTTACACCTTTAAGGGTAGATAATTAGGCAAGCCAGTTTTGATTTGTCATTATCTAACTAACACAAGAAACTAAGGAGCAATGAATTAATGATTCACAGATATAGTAGGAACTGCCAATGCTGGAGTCTGAGATAACAAGGTGTGGAGCTGGATGGACACAGCAGGCCAGGCAGCATCAGAGGAGCAGGAAGGTTGACGTTTCGGGTCCGGACCCGAGACGTCAGCTTTCCTGTTCCTCCCTTGCTGCCTGGCCTGCTGTGTTCATCCAGCTCTACACCTTGTTATCTAATGAATTAATGATGATCAGACTAGTGGGCTTTGAGAGGACTTTGCCAGGACTTGGCTATTTGGCTCATCATATCTACTTCTCTATTCAATACAATCATGGCTGATCTAACTTTGACCTTAACTCAATTTTTCTGCCTGCCCCAATAATGCTTGAGTTCTTTGTAATCAACAACCTGCCTAACTTACCCTTGAATATATTCAATAATTCAGCCTCCACTCTTGTCTAAGGAAGAAAACGCAAAAGATTACTGACTATCAAGAGAAGAAATTTCTCCTCTTCATTGTTGTGAAAGCCTAGTTTATGTTTTATTTGTTTTAGAGTATAATCTTTGGCTTTAAGCATCTACCTTTTATCTGTAGGCAAGTGGAGGCATCTGACTGAGAAACTGAAAAGCAATTCTGATGAAAATGCAACTCAAAAACGTTTGGATTTATCACATTTAAAAGTTAACATACGTTGGTCTTGCAAGGCCAGAGTTCATAGTGAAAATATTGAACAATAAATGATCAATCTCTGAGCGTGCAATCAAGGCACTGGGAAATGAAGACACGCAATCAGATCCATAGCAATAGAAATATCAATAGAACTTATTCATGTGCTTTGCAGAATCAAAGAGTGGTGATGGAGGAAAAAATAATTGTTTCACATTTCTGTTTAAATCTAAGGCAAGTCACCTTTCTCTGGAGGTTTTATTTGCTGAAAGAAGCAGCAATTCATTTGGGTTTTGTAAGGGAAGAGCAGCTGGAGAATTCGCTGTACCTTGCAGCTTGTCGAGGAAATCTGCAGAGGTCCTCACTGAGCATTATGGCTAAGTATCTTGAATAGCTAACATGAAAATCACTCCACAGAAGCTAAAGGAGCAGACAGCGAAATAGCAGCCTTTGCATGTCCATATCCAAGACAAGGAGCTTAAGGGCCACCAATCATGAGATCTTTAAAGAAAATTGGAGGATTTCTTAGCCAGAAGCTAATCAAAGGATCCCAATGTTACTTATACATTGAGATAGCTGAAATATGGTTGTCCATAGGTCTGTGTTGTAGATAAACTATTACCAAGTACAATTCTGCAGTGAGTCAGACACAGCTTTATTAACAAAAGCTTTTGGGAGAAGCAGGGACCTCAAAGGGGCCTCACCAAAACTTCTCAGCTATTACAGACGATTTCAAAGGTTATATACATTTGCTGTCACGTGCCAACCTCCCCCTCAAGTCATGTACACAGTTCTTTAACCTGTTCCCAGTGTCTTGCAAAGCGGGTGACAGTTAGTCCTGCTATTGTTTTCATGTGCAGGATTTGTTGTTTCAGCGGATGTTTCATCCTGATTGTGTAAAATTTGGTCTAAAGGTCCACTTCCTTATCAGAGTTGTTGTGGAATTTGTTGTGTTGTTAATCTCTTTACTTACTCTTTCAGTTGTTAACCTCTTTACTTACTCCTTCAGTCCCCGCTTGTGGTCAGAGTCATGAGTACTTATGGCTTCTAGACCACTTACAGCCATTGTTCGAGTGTCTCCGTGTCACCCATCAAGGGGCGCTCAACAGTCTTGTCGGTGTGCACACTTGAACCTGGCATAATTCTTGCAGTTAAGATTTTACAGCACGAATTAAAGACAGCCATAACAACACAGCAAGCAATAACGATTATAATCAGTATAATCAAAGCATGCAGCAGGTATGTCCCCCAAGATCCACCTAGGAACCATTCGAGCCAACCGTCTCCTTTCCCGGGGCCTTGCCTGAAGTCATCAAGCTGCTTTCTTATATCATTAATGGCCTGGGTGATGTTATAGGATTCATCCGTAACGTGTGTTATACACTTGTCCCATACTATCGTGCACACCCCGCCCTGCTGGGCTAACTGGTAATCGACGGCATACTGGGTCTGCTGCGCATAGAGTCGTAAATTGGCAAGCTCTCGGTTTATAGCATCCAACCCCTTTGCCGTGCTATTTCCCAGGATGGTCAGTCCACAGACGAGGTAGTTCCTATTTTTGGCACTAATGACTTCCGCTGCTCCCCCCAGAGACAGGGCCCCGAGGAACCCGTAGCCAAGTGAGCACCCCAGTGTTACTGAGTCCTCCCAGTCTGCACAGAATTTCTCACTAATGGCTCGGGTCACTATCTTCCTACGGGTGTGTCCTCTCTGGGGGCACAGGACGGTAAGCGGTCCTATTGTCCCTACTGCAAAGAGGACTGGGAGGGTTGGTGTGGCTGTTGTGAAGGTCCCATTGAGGAGGAACACAAAGCCTTTCTTCACTCGATAGCATTTGACCTCCTGATTATTTTCCTGCATGAACTGTTTGTACCACCAGTTCCTTGGCTGGCTGGAGTTTCCGCCTGACCCCCCCAGTTGGTAGGTATCAAATGGATACATCCATGCGGCTGAACTAACATGGGTCCCGTTGCACTGTCCACAAATAAACTGTCTACCTGCAGTTACGTTTAGACATTGTTGCTCATCACGAGTGCACGTAAACAGGCCTCCGTGCATTTGGCAATGCCGGCGGGAGCACTGCGTCTGCACACAGGAGGCGTTCTTGGGGACGAGAGCGTACGCGCACCCCCATCCCTGTCCTGAGAAGCAAAGCAGGTAACTTAGCGGGTTTGAACATGTTGTGCCGTACTTTCCCCGAGTTCCTGCACAATTGGGGGACTTTGAGTTTATCAGCTCTACACATCTCCCTTGTATACCTCGTCAGTATGTACCGGTTTGGCCCACACAGGGTGCGTTTAGCGTATCTGCTGTGTATAGGTCAAAGGGGGTCCATCCAGGGGTGGCTACAAACAACGCCTCGACTGACCGGGCAAGTGGGTAGCACACGGTCCGATTACCGTGTAGATGTATGTGGGTCTTGTAAAACAAGTTATCCTCTAATCCCAACACCCCTGCAACCGTGACTATACAGAACATCGTGACCACATACATCATCTTAAACATGTTTAAACTCAAATGGCGAAAACTGTATCTTATCACTCTATGTTAACAATGTTCCAAAGGCTATACCGCCCGGGCACGACTTCCCACGGTCCTGATCAGCTTGCTTGGAGGTCTAGTAGAGGGTCGTTCTGTGAATCAAACATATCATTCAGGGTCTCAATTGGTGTCCGCGTATTCTTTAAGTTGGGACCAGTGTTTCCAGACGCCCTTCCCTCGCATATCTATGCAAGCACAAGTGTCTCCACTGATGATAACTTCATAGGGGCCATTCCATTTGGGGGTGAACCCAGGTTTTCCGGGTAGGGTCTTCACCGTAACCTTGCGACCTGCCGATGGGACCTTGGGACAATCCTCTAATTCCCTCTGTTCATCTTGTCCTTCCTGTCTGTCCCTCACAGTTTTGCACCAAACCTTCAACTGGGCGCTCAGTTCCAGCACATAGCGTCATATTCTATCTCGGAGCAGGCCGACGTTGGAACCCCCCGTTATGATTGACACGGGCAGTTGCATTGCTCTGCCGGTCATCAATTTGTAGGGGTTAATCCGGTTGTGCGACTCATGGTAGCCCTTAGTCTCATCAGTATCGCAGGCAGGACCTCTGTCCATCGTTTACCAGAGTCTTGCACAGCTTTCGCCAGGGAAGTTTTAAGGGTTCTGTTCATACGCTCCACCATGCCCAAGCTTTGGGGATGGTAGGGTATGTGGAATTTCTGTTTGATGCCCATCAGCTGGCATATGGTTTTTACCACTCTTCCAGTGAAATGGGTCCCCTGGTCAGAGTCAATCTGGAGCGGCACCCCCCACCTGGGGATGACTTCTTCAGCCAGGATCCTAGCTACTGTGTTAGCTGAGCAATTCCGAGTTGGATACGCCTCTACCCATCTGGTAAATTTGTCAATAATTACCAGGCAATATGTCTTCCCATGGGACTGGGGAAGAGGTCCCGTAAAATCTATCTGTATATGTACCCAGGGCCCCTTCAGGCGTGGCTGGTGTCCCATTCTGATCTTGACGGGCCTGCCCGGGTTGTGCTGGGCACATGTCACACAACGGTGACAGTATCGCGCTATGTCCCTGCCCATGCCTTTCCACCACCATTCTTTTCCGATACTGGTGATCATGGCGTCTCGCCCCCAATGGGACACCCCATGGTGTAATTGCATGAGGGTGTGTTGGACGCACTCGGGGGCCATGACCTTGTCGTTCAATCTCCAGACACCCCTTTTGTCCGGTGTAGCCCCTTGTGCCTTCCACCTAGCGCGTTCTCCTTCAGGGGTGTCTGCGTGTAGCTGGGTAATACTAATGGTGGGGCCATCCTCAGCAAATGTGGCTGATAAGGGTTGGATATCCTCTGTCTCCAGGGCTGACTGAGCTGCTTTGTCAGCAGCCTGGTTCCCTTTAAAAATGTGCCACTCGGGATTTTGTTTGTCTGGCTCCCTCTGGTGGGCCTTGACCTTCAGCACCGCAGCCTCCAATGGGAGCTCGCTGGCCTCTAGTAAGGTCTCTATTATTTGTCCATGTTTAATCGGAATGCCTCCCGTGGTAACAAATCCCCTTCTTCCCTAAACAGTCATGTAATCATGTACAATTCCAAATGCATATCTACTGTCAGTGTAAATATTAACCCTTCTCCCCGCCGCCTCCATGAAGGCCTGGGTCAGGGCAACTAGCTCTGCTACCTGGGCTGATAGGCCTCCTTCTATCCTCCCTGCTCGGACTACTCGTAGGTCCGCTTTAACTACCGCCCATCCTGTTCGTGGCGACCCATGTGCATATTTCAGAGAGCTGTCCACAAACAGGATTTCGTCTGGTGCCTCCAGGGGCACATCTTTTATCCTCCTTTCTTCTACCTCATCATCTACATTCCCACATTCGTGTGGCTCACCATCTCCTAATATGCCTTCCACTGGGTTCTCCCAGGTGTCCCGCAAAATGATTATAGATTTGGTAGGTGGCAGGAGGACCGCTTCCCACTTTGCCCTTCTCATGTAAGAGACGGACCATAATCTCCCCGTATTCAACATTTCTACCAGGGTGTGTTTGGTATGTAAAATAATATTCCCTGTCATTACTATTGGCTCACTAACCCTCACGGCCCATGCGGCACAGTCCAAGGCGGCTATACACCTGGGTAGACCGTTCACCACGGGTCCTTCTGCAGTAGAGTAGTACCCTATGGGTCGTTGTTTGTCTCCATGGACCTGGGTCACCAGCGCTGAGTACAATCCTCCCTCATTATTACAATAAATGTGGAAGTCTTTACAGGCAGTCCCAGTCCTGGAGCTGACATTAACTCCGCTTTTAGTTTTGTATAAGTTTCATCTTGTTCAGGCCCCCAATCCACGGGGTCCATGGCTGGTTTCCCCCCTTTTACCAGTCGTTGTATTGGTTCTACCAATTTGGCAAACTCAGGGATAAAATTCCTGCAGTAATTAAACAAGCCCAAAATTTTCCTCACACCACGGACTGTCCCTGGTCGTGGCATTTGTTGTATAGCGGTTTTCTTATCCACAGGCATTTCTTTTGTGCCTTGGGAGATCAGATGTCCCAGGTACAGGACCTTAGTTTTCCCTATCTGGGCTTTCTTCGGACTTGCTTTAAGACCCTTGTCCTCCAAGTGTTTCAGGACTAGGCATAGTGTCTCTTGGTGGCCAGGTTTGGACTCCGAGGCCAGTAAGATGTCATCTACATATTGGAGTATCATGCTGCCGTGGGGCAGTTCGATTTCCCTGAGTATATCGCTCATTGCCTGGTGAAAGATGGCCGGGCTGTTATGGAATCCCTGGGGGAGTCGGGTCCACGTGTACTGCTTGTCCCCGACGGTAAATGCAAACTTATCTTAGGAGTCACGACGGAGTGGGATAGACCAGAATCCATTGGCAATGTCCAGTACAGTAAAGATTTTGTGGGCCGGGGAGAGCCTGTTCAAGATTGTGGATGGGCTGGCCACAATGGGGTACAACTTCGGTGTGACCTTATTCAGGGCTGTGTAATCAATTGTGAGTCAGTAACTTCCATCAGGCTTACTCACTGGCCAGGTGGGGGAATTGGTGGTACTTGTGGCTTCTCGGAGAATTCCCCTTTCCACTAGCCCTTCAACGATTTCCACAACTGCCCTCCTAGCCTCCGGTTTGATGGGGTACTGTCGGTGTGGTTTATGTTCTGGGCCTTCTACTACTATGGGGTCGATTTTAATTAGCCCGGTATCTAGTTTAGTTTCTGCCCATACCCCTGGGATGGAGGTGCAAATGGCGCCAAACCCATTGTCCTCCAACTGCCATCACGTCCTGTCGCAGATGCGGCTTGGACAATTTCCAAATGGCTTGCATAGGCTCCCATTTTCTCCTTTCTCCCATCGGGACGGGGCCAAATTAATTTGCCTTTCCCGCAATCTATTAGTACCTCATACTCTTTCATCAAATCGTTTCCCATGATAGTTCCTTCATTATTTTTACATGCATAAAATCGCATTGGCATATACAAATTATTAATTTCCACGAAAGTGGTTTCGCTCAAGTACGCAGGGGTTTTTTGCCTGCTAATGCCCTTTACATAGATCATTTTGTTAGTTGTGGGCAGGGGTAGGTCAGTGATAGATATGGAGGCTCCTGTGTCCACCAGCATCCCACATTGTCTGCCCCCTACTAGTGCAGACACGTAAATTCTACCTTCCTTATTACCCGTGCCCGAGGGGGCTGCCGGATGTCAGTCCGTCTCCCTTTGAGAAGTTGCGGTTGTTGGTTTACCATGTTTTCCCCTCAGAGTGGCCCTTCTTGCTGCAATGTTGGCAAGTGCTTCCAGACCTCCCTTTGTTCTGTTTTGGGGCTCTACATTCCCTGGAAAAGTGCCCCGTCTTGCCGCAGTTGTGGCAAGTGGATTTCGGTTTTATCTTTGTCACGGCACCTATTTAGTCGAATGGGGGGTCTTTCTCCCATCCCTTCTTTAATTCCAGATGCCCATTCTACCAACTCGTCATAATCTCTGGTGGCAATTACCCCCATCTTCAGGATTGCCTGGTGAGCGGGTGATAACCCATCTTTGAATGCCTGTATAAATGCCCTGTCAGTACGGTTTGTATCTGGCATCCCTGAACATTCTTGATATACCCTGAACAATCGTTCCCCATATTCAGATGCCCCTTCTCCCTTCTGTTGTTTTGTGTTTGTGATTTTGGACCAATTGGTGGGGGCATTTCCCAGGACCCGTTGGATTTCGGCCTTAAAGCGGTTAAAGGCTTCGTCTTGTGCCTCTCTTTCGGCTGTTAATTCTACGGCATGAGTCCACCGTCCACATCGGTAATCGTGTTTAGCTTGATTTGTGGCATCAGCCTGACCAGATCCGTCCCCCATTAACTGCCATTTGTCTTGCGGTCAAGCCGCTTGGACAAGTTGGTGTATATCTCGCAAGTGTAATTGGTGCCCCACCCAAATAGTGTCTAATTTGGCCCAGAATTTTGCATTGGCGCTTCTAGGTTGTAACTTTCCCAGGGACGCCAATATCTGTTGTCTTTCTCCTGGTGTGAAGGGCTGATATCTTGCGGTTGGGGCTGCCAGGGTCCCGCCCCAGGTTACCGGGGCGAGGTTAACTTCCTCACTCAGACTCTCCTCTGGGGCAGTAGGCCCTTCCCTGGGATGGTATGGGGGCAAGGGTCCCCACTGACCCTCTGCTAAGAACTGGTTCCTTTTTTCTAATTCCCTAATTCGTGATTCTAGGATCCTTATTTCCTCTGTCCGCCTCCTTGTGGATTCTGATGTTTGCCCTATAAGGCAGGCCAATTGATGTACTAAAAGGACTGCGGTTTTCTTTGACCTATCTTTCTTCTGTCCTAAGAGCCAATCTCGCTGTCGTTCTAGGGCCTGGGACGGATCCCAACCCCCCTTTTTCATCTGTTTAATGAGTGAATGTCTATCTGTCATATATTGATTAATGAGAGACCCCGGGGGTCCCCATTGATCTTCCTTCCCCGCCATGATAAATGATAGGTTTATACTCATGATCTCCCCCGATCTCTCGACTGCGTTTAACCCACCGGCCACGCCCTGTTTGTGTTTTCCCACCGGCTGCGTCTCACTCGGGGTTGTTCCTATCGGAGTCCGGCAGTACCTATTGTGGGAGTGATCAAGTCCCCTATCCCACTTATTTCAATTCTCTCTCGGCGGTCTCACAACATTACACTCTCATGTTACGTTTGAGTATCACATCCCAGGTACCTCTTCTCCAATCTCTACGCCCACTTTAGGGTCCTGACCTTCGCGTGGGGGAATCTCTTCTTAACAACCGGTTCAGGCTGCGTGTTAGAGACGGGTACCTCCTTGTCCGTTTTTGCTCAACTCAAACAACAGACAGTCTCACATTCACACTCAACAGATTATTGAATACTGTGGTCCAACTCACTTAACTTTGTGTTCGGTATCCTGTCCCGGTGTCCGGGCCGTGGCCACACTGCCCGGACCGTGGACAGAATCCTGCCAACTACGCCAATTTGTTGTCGGTAAAATATTACCAAGTACGATTCTACAGTGAGTCAAACACAGTTTATTAACAAAAGCTTTTGGGAGAAGCAGGGACCTCAAAGGGGCCTCACCAAAACTTCTCAGCTATTACAGACGATTTCAAAGGTTATATACATTTGCTGTCACGTGCCAACCTCCCCCTCAAGTCATGTACACAGTTCTTTAACCTGTTCCCAGTGTCTTGCAAAGCGGGTGACAGTTAGTCCTGCTATTGTTTTCATGTGCAGGATTTGTTGTTTCAGCGGATGTTTCATCCTGATTGTGTAAAGTTTGGTCTAAAGGTCCACTTCCTTATCAGAGTTGTTGTGGAATTTGTTGTGTTGTTAATCTCTTTACTTACTCCTTCAGTCTGAATGTGTCTGAAAGGGTTAACACGGAGATGTTCCATACCACCATCCACTATGATGATGTCATATGTAGCAGTGGGCAAAACGATTTAGGATCACAAGAAATTGAGACCTAGCATCTGGTTCTCTTCAAAATCTCTGGAACAAAGCCAATCAAATCAATGTACACCATAATTAGTTACGAACATGCAATAAACTACATCTTGTTAATTACAAGTGACTCTTCTAGCTAGATTACAAAGTGATTTTTATCTATAACATGAGTTGAAGCAAGCCTCATAATACATTTCCGTTCCAATCTTTTTACTTGTCCACTGACATTAATTTCACTGTCACTCCTGGTGTTTGACCAGGTATTTGCTAAAACTTGTTTCCACAGCCATATCACATTCCTCAGTGACTGCTTCTAGCTCAGACTCACCCCAAGTGAATTCCAACTGAAGTTTCATCCCTTGTGCTTTGAATCCAGCCAGGATCACAGATATCTCCGTGATGTTCAATGTTCCATGGACAGCTGCTCTCGGTGCATCCTGAGATCCACACTCAGTGCCATGCGGCATCACATGCGCACTCTCAACCTTTCTCTCCAACAGCATCGCAACACACTGACTCAGGATTGCACCACTTCGCAGTTCCACTTCATCCTTAGCTCATTTGATGTGCTAATAAGAATTTTTTTCTCTTCTTTTCAGGCATCAAGTCACACAAGATGCAACAACTCAGAGACACACATGGCCCTTTAGAAGCTTCCTCCCGTCCCCTTCCCTCCATCAACACTACCTCCTGTCAGGTATTCACCATCCCTCCCAACCTTCTGTTCTCCGATGCTGAATGTTTTGTATTCAGCAAAGGTCTCAGCTTTATCCTTCCACGTCCGCACCTTAATAAATTTCGGGCATGACATGATGTCAAAATCTTCTTCCACTGTCTTTACTTCCATGTCCATTTCTTTGGACAAAAGTCCTATCCCCATCCCACAGACCCCTTCGCCCAGTTCCAACACTTTCCCTCCACCTGGACCCCTCCCTCCGGCCTTATACCTGCGCTCGATCTGTTCATTGAGAACTATCATCGTGACATTGTTCACCTCAGTTTCTCTACCCCCTCACCCAATCCAACCTATCTCCTTCTGAACTGACTACACTCGTTGCACTCAGATCTAACCCTGACTTTGTTATTAAGCCTGCCGATAAGGATGGTGCTGTTGTAGTCTGGCATACTGACCTCTCCATTGCAGAGGCTGAGCACCAGCACTCAGATACTTCCTCCTATCTTTCCTTGGACTATGACCCCACTATGGAACATCAGGCCATTGTATCTAGTACGGTCAGTGACCTCATTTCATCAGGCGATCTCCACCCCACAGCCTCCAAGCTGATAGACCCCAGCCCCGCACAGCTCCCTTCTACTGCTTTCCAAAAATCGTCAAACAAGACTGTCTGGGCAGACCCACTATTTATGCTTGCTCCTGCCCCACAGAACTCATCTCTTCCTACTTTGACTTACTCTTGTCTCCCTGGTCCAGTTCCTGCCCATGTACTTCCAAAATTTCTCTGGAGCTTTATGCCAGTTTCAGAATTTTCAGTTTGCAGGCTCCAGCCACCTCCTCTTTCCCCATGGATGTGCCATCCCTTTAAACATTCACCCCCAACCAGGATGGTCTCGGGGCTCTCCGCTTCTTCCTGAAGGAAAGGCTTGAACCATCTCCACTTACCACCACCCTCTTCTGCTTGGCCGAGCTTGTCCTCACCCTCAACAAATTCTCTCATTTTCTTCAGGTCAGAGGAGCAGCCATGTGTACCCGCATGGGCCCTAGTTATGCCTGTCTCTTCATGGGGTACATGGAACATTCCTTATTCTAGCCCCCACCCAAAGCTCTTTCTCCAATATATCGATGATATCATCATTGCTACTTCCCTCTCTCGTCCAAAATTGGAAAAGTTTATCAATTTCCCTTCTAAATTCCACCTTGCCCTCACTTTAACTGGTCTGTCTCTGTCTCCTGCCTTCCTTTTCTTGACCTTTCTGTTTCCATTTCTGGGGATAGGCTGGTCACTAATATCCACTATAAATCCATCGACTCCCACAGCTACCTGGACTAACCATCTTTGCACTCTGCTTCCTGTAAAGATTCAATTCCATTCTCCCAGTTCCTCCATCTCCACCACATATGTTCCGATGAGGCCAATTTCAACAAGAGAGCCTCCAAAATGTCCACCTTCTTTCTCAACCAAGGATTCTCCAGCTCCCTTGTCGACAGGGCCCTCAATTGGGTCTGACACATCTCCCGTACTTCCGCCCTCACCCCTTCTCTTCCCTCCCGCAACAGCGATAGTGTTCCCCTGTCCTTATCTTCTGTCCCACCGGCATCCACATCCACAAGATCATCAGACACCATTTCCACCACCTCCAGCAAGATGCTAACACCAGACACATATTCCTCTCTCTTCCCTTGTCCGCCTACCGGAGGGACTGTTCCCACTGGGACACCCTAGTCCACTCTTCCTTCACTTTCAACACCCCCGCCACAGTCCCGCAGCACTTTCTCCTATAACTGCCACAGGTGTAACATCTGCCCATTTATCTCCTCCCTCCTCGGTATTCAAGGGCCCAAACATACCTTCCAGATGAAGCAGCATTTCACCTGCACTTCACACAATCTAGTCTACTGCATTCTCTGCTCACAATGTGGTCTCCTCTACACTGGGGAAGCGAAGCGTAGACCAGGTGACTGCTTCACAGCACATCTACATTCTGCTTGCAAAAAGGACCGTGAACCTCCAGTTGTCTGCCACTTTAACACACTATCCTGTTCCCTGGCCAACATCTCCGTCTCAGACCTGCCACAGTCCTCCAATGAAGCTCAGCGCAAGCACCTCATTTTCCACTTGGGGACCCTGCAGCTCTCCGGATGCAATATCAAGCTAAATAACTTTAGGGCCTGAAGTCTCCTATGTCCTAACCCCCTAACCCACACACCAGGCCTTGTTATCACATAGTTTGCTATTACACACTACTTAGCCACTAACAATTTCCATTAACAGCTATTCAACCTCCTAGCCAGATCATTTTCAACTCCTTTGTCTGTCCAAGTGCTCTTCTTTCTCTTTGGGCTCTATCCCCACCTATCGTTTACTCCTTTTGCTCTCCCGACCCTGTCTTCTGCACATAAATTGACATTTTCCTAGCTACCATCAGTTCTGTGGAAGGGTGCACCGGACCCAAAGTGTTAACTCTGATTTCTCTTCACAGGTGCTGCTGAGCTTTGCCAGCAACTTTTGTTTTTTGTTTCTGATTTACGGCATCCGCAGGTCTTTCAATTTTTATTTGTTAGGATGTGGATTATTTTGACCACTCATTAGAGAATGCATAGTTAGCTGTGATTAGAGATCTTCAAATCCATTGAGTCATAAGGCCATAGAGTAACACAGCATGGAAACAGACCCTTCTGTCCAACAAGTCCATGCTGACCACAATCCCAAACTGAAAAAGTCCCACCTACCTGCCTATATCCTTCCAAACATTTCTTATTCATGTACCTATCTAAATGTTTTTAAAATGTTGTAACCGTAACTGCATTCACCACTTCCTTTGGAAGTTCATTTCACACATGAACCACTCTCTGTGTAAAATAAAAATGACCCTCATGCCTTCTGAAAACCTTTCTCCTCTCACCTTAAAAATATGCTTCCTGTCTTGAAATCCCCCACCCTAAGGAAAAGATGCTTTCCATTTACATTATCTATACCCCTCATTATTTCATAAACTGCTACAAGGTCAAACTCTTATGCTCCAGTGAAAAAGGTCCCAGCCTATCTAACCTTTCTTGATAACTCAAATTCTCCATTCCTGGCAACATCCTGTTAAATCTTTTCTGAAGCCTCTCCAGCTTAATAATATGCTTCTTTTAGCAGAGAGATCAGAACTGGATACAGTACCCCAGAAGAAGTCTCACCAATGTCCTGTACAACCTCAACATAACATCCTAACTCTAATACTCAAAGATCTGAGCAATGAAGGCCATCATGCTAAATACCTTCTTAAGCACCTTATCTATACGTAATGCAAACTTCCAAGAATTATGTACCTGAACCCCTAGGTCTCTCTGTTCTACAACATTGCTCAAGGCCCTACTTTTAGTTGTATAAATCTTGTCTTTGTTTGTTTTACCAAAATGCAATGCCTTGCATTTATCCAAATTAAATTCCCTTTGCCACTCTTCTTCACCCCATTGACCCAATTGTTAAAGTTCCCTTTGTAAGGTTAAGATAACCTTCTTCACTATCCACTATGACACCACACTTTGTGTCATTTGCAAATGTATTAATCATGCTTTCTATGTTCTCATCCAAATCATTTACATAAATGACAAACGAAAGTGGATACCTGTGGAACACTGCAGGTCACAGGCTTCCATTCTGAAAAACAACCCTCCACCATCACTCTCTCCTACCATCAAGTCAATTTTGTATCTAATTGACAAGCTCACCCTGAATCCCATGTGATCTAACTTAACTAATTAGTCTACCATGTGGAATCTTGTCGAAGGCTTTACTAAAGTCCAAATAAACAATGTCTATCATTCTGCCCTCATCAGTCTTCTTGGTTACTTTCTCAAAAAGCCTTGATCAAGTTTGTGAGACACAATTTCCTTCGCACAAAACCGTGCTGACCATCCCCAATCAATCATAAATTCTCAAAATGCCGATCTTTTCTGGACAGCTCAGTGCCTGCCTTGTATACTTTACTTTTCAGCCTAGTGCTAGAGATCTGTGTGTTGCAGGTTTTGCCAAGTATTTATCGTCCATTCACAGTTGCCCATGAGGAGATGTTGGTTCGTTGCACTCTTGAACATCTGCAATCCACCAACAATGCCATTAGGGAGGGAGTTAGATGATTTAAACCCAGCAATAGTGAAGGAACAATGATATAGTTCCTAGTCAGACTGTATCTGGTTTGGAAGAGAACTTGAGGTGGTGGTGTTACCATATATCTGCTGCCCTTGCCCTTTTAGGTATTATAGGCTACAGGTTTCAAAGGTGTTGTCTAAAGAGCCAAAGTAAATGGAGTCATATCTTGCAAAATGGAAAATGGTTTTTATTGGAGGTCAATAACTTCACTTGTTGCAGAAGTTCTTAAGGGTAATGTCCTAGACCCAATCATGTACAGCTTCTTCATCAATGACCTTCCCTCCATCCTAAGGTCAGAAATGGGGATATTCGCTGATGATTGCACAATGTTCAGCACCATCTGCAACTCCTCAGATACTGAAGCGGTCTATGTCCATATGTAGCAAGATCTAGACAACATCCAGACGTGGCCTGCTGAGTGTCAACTGGCAGACAATGGCCATCTCAACAAAGAGTGAATCAAAACATCACCCATTGACAATCATAGGCATTAACCATTGTTGACGTCTCCACCGTAAAACTCCTTTGGGATTACCACTGACCAGAAACTGAACTGGGCTGTTCTATAAATTAATGGATATGAAAAGGTCAATCCAAGTTAAGCTGATGTTCTGCCCAATCTCATACTTATTGCAGCCATTGGTAAAGCATCAGACAGTTTGGGCAATTTTACCAGCTTAGATGGACAGCATCTTGCCTAGTCTCCTTGTGGAGACACATAATTCTTACCTACTTCTTGCCTTAATAGTTAATGTGCCTAAGAGTTAGTGTAACCTGTACTTAGTTACTGGAATGTAATATACCACATTCTGTTACCTAAGACATTTTAGTGAGAGATTTTAGTGATTCATCCTTCACTATGGATTCTTGGACACACGATGAGACTAGCGTAAGGAAGAGTACAAGTGCTCAGGCCTTCTCATCTTTGTTGTAATTTGTATATAAATAATGTTGCTATAAGGGGTGGTTCTGGGGCTTAGAATTCTGTGTCAAGTAGCCCATCTCCTGTCTCTCCAAAGTCATCAGCTTGCTGTAACACGTTTTGGATTACATCATTCCCTGCACCACCCCATCCCAAGAATTCCACAGTCCCTGCTCAGATTATTTATATGACTCTTGCCAGGCCAGACTCTCATTCATAACCACAGTACCAGAAAACAGCAGTCTTCCCATAATTAAAAGCATGTCACATTCAAAACTCCAGAAAACATCTAAGGTCTAAACCACTCTTTTTTGCTTTCTTGTTTTTTCTCTTAACAAGAGGAGGAATTACATTGGAAAATGCCATATGGAAGCAGGATATAGAAAATATTTATTAAAAAAAGTTCATTCCTATTCATAGCATAAGAAATATTCAGCATCTGGATCCAAGCAAAACAAGAAAACCTACCCAGCTTCAGCATCAAAGTCAATAAAGGAACAAACTGAAGAAGAGCAGACACCTTGGACCGACAGGCTGGTGCAATGTGGCTACCAGAATCACAGCTTCACCCCTGAAGAAAGGTCAGAGGGAACATTCCTTATGAAAATGATCAAATGGCCAAAACCACCCAACTCCTCTGTGCCCTTTGAGAAAAGCAGCAACCCAGCCCGTGTTGGCTTTGTAATTTTAAATTCTGCAAAGACTTTCTATGTGGGAGATCAGTTACAAGTGATGCTGCAGATGTATGATTTTGAAGGTCACCCAAAGCGATATGGAGGTGACTATCTCCAAGCTCGGATCCACACCCCAGCTTTAAAAGCTGGTTCAGCAGGAACGGTTATAGACGACCAAAATGGAATTTATCGTATCAATTTTAATTTATTTTGGCCGGGGAAGGTTAAAGTTTTTGTTTCGTTGGTTCATCCCAGTGAAGGGATCCAAGCGCTTATAAGACTACGTGAGGAAAGGCCAGAGAGAGTGTATTTTAAAAGTACCTTCAAATCAGGAGCTGTCTCTGAGACCAGTGTGTGTAATCTTTGTTTGTCTCAATCTCAACCACTCTGTAACTTTACTGATCCCAGGACTGGGGAGCCCTGGTTCTGTTACAAACCTAAAGAACTTCCGTGCTCTGCTCGTGTCACCCACGCAATGGGAGGATATCAAAAGGGCCTCTTAATAGGAGAAGAAGATCATTACTTCCAAAGGTAGGTCACTGAACAATTTCTTATTTACAGTTTGCTTTCTGCTTTCCTCACGTAAGACGTGAAAGTTCTTTGTAAAATCGTTGCCCAGTTCTGGGGTTTTTATTTATGTCATAACAGTTGCAATTTCCAATTCTAAAGGAGAGTATTGGCTGGCACTTGGTGCTGCAAGGCAGCTACGTGGGCACCAGGAAGTCATTCACAGCATGTGTATAAAACTGGAGGCAGTTCTGAGGAAGGGTCACTGGACCTGAAACGTTAACTCTGATTTTTATTTCTTCTTCACAGATGCTGCCAGACCTGCTGAGCTTTTCCAGCAACTTCTGTTTTTTGTATAAAACTGGAACCGCGCTGTAATTCAGAGTCCTCATATGTACAATTCTGCGCATACTTGATGATTTTTTGCCAGAATAATTGTGAGGGGCAATGACCAACCCCAGTTTGCCATGCCCCTAGATTGAGCAAATAACATGCCTTGCCATGGATGAACAATAGGCAATCATGAACCAAAAAGGATTGGAAAAAAATGTGTAAATAATCAACCAGAAGGTTGGCCCCATTATGCAGAAACATAGTCCAAAATGACAAAAAAAGAGAAATGGTTGACCAGAAAAACATGGATAAATGAACTCTCAACCATTTATTAAAAGGAGCTTAAAATTACCCTGTGATAAACCCCTTGTAAATGTGCCTGGTAACACATAGCTGGTGTTAACAGGCCTGGAAAGATATTGACTCCATTATGAGGCAGTTACCATTCCATTAACTACAGATAAAGGCATTTAAAATTAAATAATTTTAACATGAAAAGTCATTTTATTCGTCAATTTCTATTAGGAGAGAATACTGAGCTTTAGGATTGATGTGATATTGCCTTTCTGATAACGATGTATCTTGTTTGGAACGTGATGTCTGATTTCGGCCTCTCAGTGAGGGAGCAATCAGACCTTTCTTCATTTCTTTTCTGGCAAAACTTGGCCATTAAATATTAAGAGTACCAATTAGTTGCTTTGAGTAGAATACACATCCAATCCCATTTATTTTGTTTTGTTTTAGTGTCTACCCTTGAAATAGCATGGACCTGGATAGATTGGCACCTCACTTCTAAGTTGATTAATAGAATAACCTTAGTCCTTTATTTCTGAGCCTCTGTCCTCAGCATCTTCCCATTTCCTTCTTTACCTCTAATAGGTCTCCCTTAGTTGCCTTTCTCAACTTTTTCTGATCTTTCCAGGGGTCTTACAGATAAAGAGAGTACAATATCTGCTGCTGGTTTCAATCTTTTCAGTAGCTGTGTCTCGTACTTCTCTCAATAGCCTCTGACCATTATTGCTGCACCCAGAATTTGTAGGGATTCTCATGTTGAACTGGTGCCAAAAAACCTATTTTCTACATTATATTGCTGTTGAAAACACGAGAAAAATTTATGTCTTGTTCAAGAGGTACAACTGGATATGTAATAGTGGTGTGAGTAGTAACGATTGCTGAATGACCAATCAGTCCATGAGAAACTAACCTATATTAGCAGAATGATGGCAGATTTACAACCAGTAATTAGATTTTTAAGCAAAATCCTTGAAGATATTTTTAAAACATTTGTTGATATTTCAGCTTCTGCCTTAATTCCTGTCCATGTCCCAAAATTTGTTTCACTTTGTATAAAATTTTTGTAAAGTGATTGATTTTAATGCTTTTCATTTCCTGTTTTCCTGTCTGTGAGGATTTTTCAAATTGTGATTGGTTACTTAGTGACGTCACTACAGCTTCACCCACGAATTCCCATAAAATGGCACGACAATGAATTGTATTTCAAGAGGGTCTATTTTCTTGTCATGGAAGTCAATGAATCCCATAACGAGGTAGTTTTTGAGGTCAGCAAAATCCATGCCATCATGTGCAGACATCGACATTTTTATTTTCTTTTATGCTGCATAAATACGATAGGTTGGTCAGCACAAAAGGTCTAAAGTGCAAACAGCCTTAAAAATTCTATGCGTTGTGTGTCCAGTATTGTACTCTTTTCCAGGAATGTTATTTAAGATTTAAATAGGGATTTATTTTTTGATATCATTCTTTCCCCAACTACCTGTTGATATCTTGATACTGATGCCCAGAGGTTTGAAACATATACTTGAGGCAGCATGGTGGCTCAGTGGTTAACACTCTGCCTTGCAATGCCAGGAGCACAGGTCCTATTCCACTTTCAGGTGACTGTCTGTGTGGAGTTTACATATTCTCCCTGTGTCTGGGTTTCCTCGCACAGTCCAAAGATATGCAGGTTATGTGGATTGGTCATGCTAAATTGTTCAGGGATGTGTAGGTTAGTGGAGATATGCCATGAGAAATGCAGGATTTCAGGGAGAGGGGTAGGGGGTGTGGATCTGAGTGAGATCCTTTCCAGAGGGTTGGTGTGGATCAGTTGGCTAAATGGCCTGCTTCCTCATGGTAGAGATTCAATGACAAACAGTTCCGAGGAAGGGCCATTGGACTCGAAACGTTAACTCTGTTTTTTCCTTCACAGATGCTGCCAGACCTGCTGGGCTTTTCCAGCAACTTTGGTTTTGTTCCTGATTTACAGCATCCGCAGTTCTTTCGATTTTTATTAGGGGTTCAATGATTGTGCCTTTGATGCTGAATTGTTAAAACCTCCCTGCACGCCATTCAGTTTGCAATGCAGTCAAAGCAAAAAAGTGTGAATTGGTGCAAAAATACTGCAATCATCTGCCGCTGTTTTGGCTAACTTTACTGGTCAGAAGTGAAAGGAATAGTGTGGGCTACCACCATCACCATCCCTGGATATGTTCTGTCTCACGAGCAGGACAGGGTCCAGCAGAGGTGGCAGCACAGTTGTGTATAGTCAGGGGGAGTTGTCCTGGGAGCCCTCAACATTGACCCCACACACCACGAAGTCTGATGATACCAGGTCAAACATGGGCAAAGAAACCTGTTGATTACCACATACTGCCTTCCCTTAGCTGAACAATGCTTGGAGAAATCACTGGGGTGGCAAGGGTACAGAATTTATTTTGGGTGAAGAATTTAAATGCCCACACTAAGTGTGGCTTGATAGCAGCACTACTGACTGACTTGGTAGGGTCCATACAGGACACAGCTTCTAGACTGGCTCTATGGCAGGTGGTGAGGGAAACATCAAGAAGCAAAGACATACTTATCCTAATCCTCATCACAAATGGATTGCTCCATGACAGTATCAGTAAGAGTGATCATCACACAGCCCTTGTGGGGACAAAGTCCTGCATTTACATTGAAGATATCTTACATTGTATATTGCAGCATTATTGCTGTGCTCAACGGAAAAGACTTCAAATCGATATAGCTGCTCAAGACAGGAGATCTGTAAGGCGCTGTAGGCCATCAGCAGCAGAAATATGCTCCAACACACTCTGCAACATCATGTCCTGGCATATCTCCACTTTACCATTGCCATCAAGCCAGGGGATCAATCCTGGATCAGTGGAGACTGCAGGAGGGTATGTCAGGAGCAGCGCCAGGAATGCCTAAACATGAGTTCTCAACCTACTGAAGCTACCAAACGGAAATATTTGTGTGCCAGACCGTATAGGCAGCAAGTGATAGAAAGGGTTACGTGATTCCATAATCAATGGATCAGATATAAGCTCTCTAGTCCTGCCACATCCAATGGTGGTGGACTATTACACAACACTGGCAGTTAATCCAAAATCTGGAAAATTTCACACATAAAGCAGTATAAATCCAACCCGGCCAATCCCCACCTCATCAGTCTACTCTTGATCATCAGTAAAGTGATGGAGATGTCATCAACAGTGCTATCGAGCAGCACCTGCTCAGCAATAAACTGCTCGGTCAGTTCTGAGGAACGGTCACCAGACCCGAACCGTTAATGCTGATTTTTTCTTCACAGATGCTGCCGGACCTGTTGAGCTTTTCCAGCAAATTCTGTTTTTGTTGTTGTTGTTGTTGTCGTTGAACTGCTCAGTGACGCCCAGCTGAGTCCCGCCAGGGCCACTCAGCTCCTGATCTCATTACAGCTTTAGTTCAAACATGGACAGAAGAGTTTAATTCCAGAGTAGAGGTGAGAGTGACAGCCCTTGACATTTAGGCCACGTTTGACCAAGTGTGGCATCAAGGAGCTCCAGCAATGGGAATTGAAGAAATTCTCCACTGGTTGGAGTCATACCTAACACATAGGAAGATGGTCATGTTTGTTGGCAATCAGTCATCTCAACTGCAGGGTATTGCTGCAGAAGTTCCTCAGGGTAGTGTCCTCAGCCTAACCATCTTCACGTACTTCATCAAACACCTTCCCTCCATCATAAGATCAGAAGTGGGGATGTTCGCTGATGGTTGCACAATGTTCAGTACCATTCGCGACTCCTCCAATATTGCAGCAGTCCATGTTCAGATGCATCAAGCTTTGGACAATTTGCAATCTAATTCCAAAAAGTGGCACACAAATGTGGGCAATGACCATCTCCAATAAGAAACAATCTAACTGCTGACCGTTGACATTCAATGGTGTTATCATCACTGAATCCCCCACTTTCAACATCCTGGGAGTTACAACTAACAAGAAACTCAACTGGACTAATCTTATAAATACATTGTCCACAAGGGAAAGTCAGAGGCTAGGAATAATGAAGTGAGTAACTCACCTCCTGAGTCTGCAAAGCATCTCCACCATCTGGAAGGCACTAATCAGGAGTGTGATAGAATGCTCACCACTTGCCTGGATAAGTGCAACTCCAGTCTCCAATCAAGAAAAGTGACACTATCCAGAATGATGCAACCAGCTTGATTGGCATCACCACCCAAAAGTACCCCTCCATACCATCCACGATCCTGATTTGGAAATAAAACATTCGTCCTTTAGTGTCATTCAGTCAAAATCCTGAAAATCCCTCCCTAATGGCATTGTGGGTCTATCTACAGTAGGAAGACTGCAGCTCACCACCATCTACTCAAAGGCAACTTATGATGGACAATAAATGCTGACCAAGACAGCAATACCCATGTCCAGCGAGTAAAAAAAATCTTGCAATGACATGCACTGGAGATTATTGTACAAATTGACCCAACTAAAAAACATTTTGTTTGGTAAGAGGATGATTCCCAGAACACATTTCCCAAATCACAATTTTGTAGCTGCTGGTCTCTCTCATATGTGCATAGATTTGGTCCAACTTACCAATATGGTCACTATTCAGATATAATGGTACTCATTGGAAACCTATTGGCTTTCTGGAATAGTACAACTGAGGCTGATCTGCACTTCTCTTAATATCTGAATATGTATACTGCCAGCACGGGTCACTGGACTCACAGAACTCCGTTAATTGAGCAATGATAGAACTCCAAACTTGATTGTAGTGATTAGTACGAGGCTGGCCAGGTGGATCTTGTTACGTATGAGTTCCCTGATTGGGGCTGTTAACCTGGGCCAATCAGGGACTCCTGGCTGATAGGTACAAACAGGAATCTCAGGGATTCTCCTCACTGACCCTGAGATAGCTAGTCAGAGTCCATGTACTGTGTGTGTGTAAATAGATGGTGATTTGGTGACAGCATACCAGCCTCCATGGAGTTAATTCAGTGGTGATGAGAGAAAATAATATGCCCCTGAAGAAAATTTGCTCACAACACTCATCTTTGAGTTGGAATAAACATTTCTGGCATTACACCTTTACTTGGGCACCTTGACTCATTCGATGCTGCTGTCGAAAACTGGGCCCAGTATGTGGAAAGAATGTATTTTCTTCTGGACAACTCTCAATGGTGCAGATGAAAAGCAAAGAGTAATTCTTCTGACTGCTTGTGGACCTCCTGCATTTTTGGTTATTAGGAGCCTAACTTTTCCTGATACTAAACCTGTCAAGAGTTGACAGATTTAGTTAAGGAACATTACAACCCAAGCACCCTCTAATTCTGAGATGCTATTGGTTTTATTCAGCTGATCAAGAACCAGGGTAATCCATGTCAGGATTTTTGATGAAGTGAAGATGACTGGCATGTGATTTTGGGTTAGTCCTGAGTGAGATGCTGACAGACTATTTGGTATGTGGGATTAATGACATAACCGTGCAAAAGTGCCTACTAACTGAAGCCCAACTGGACTTCAAACAGGCACTACAATCGGCTTTGGCGTTAGAAAATGCAGCCAGTTGGAACACCATAGAGGAGGCCAAGTGCCAAATGCGGATGCCTTGAGCTGCCTCCCAGTGGCAGATACAGCACCAGTGGTGCCTCCCCTAGAAGAGTCCATTTGGTTTTAAACTTTCTGGACACCCTTCTGGTCACGGCTGACAATATTCGACAAAAAAGATCCCGCCCTGGCAAAACTAAAACAGCAGGTGGTGATGGGGATCCAGAAGGTCAACGTGAGGTCATGTCCCATGACATACAAAGTTTGGGTGGGTGAAGCGGTCCTGAAGAAACTTGTGGATCACATGAAAGCTGTGACCATGCAAACAGGGCAGGAGCAAAACATACCCAGCCCCTCAGAACAGCCAGAAAGACTTTCAGAAACCATGGGTTTTCCCCTTCTGTCTAGTGTCAAAGAAACTTTAGAGTCAGAGATGGATGCAACCTCAATACTATTACCACCTGAAAAAGAGGAAGAATTTCTTTCGAGACACTCTGGGTGCAAGAAAGGGGCTTACGGACCTGTTCATGCTGTCTGAGTCAGAGGAACCAGTCATGGAGTGAAAATGTCCCAGGAGAAGCTATAAAAAATAAATGAGCCTACACCCCTGGACTTGGTGGGGGGGTATTTGTTATGTAGCGATTGGAACGAGGCTGGTCAGGTAGACCCTGTTGAGTATGAGTTTCCTGATTGGCCCAGGTTAAAAACCCCAGTCAGGGAGTCCTGGCTGACAGATATTATCAAGAGTCTCAGGAATTCTCCTCACTCTAGGGACTGGCTTTGAACTAGCTGGTCAGAGTCTATGTAGTGTGCACGTGTAAATAAAAGGTGACATGGTGATGGGATATCAGCCTCTGTGTAGTTATTTCATTGATATTTCTGGTTTCTGTGACTCAGCTACTTACTGGTTAGCCATCAGAAATGCAGGGTTATAGGGAAAGGTAGGGGGATGGGTCTGGGTGGGATGCTCTTCAGAGGGACAGTGTAGACTTGTTGGGCCAATTGGCCTGTTTCCACACTATAGGGATGCTATGATTCTATGGTAGATGAATGAGTAGATCATTATAAAGCCATCCAAATTGACCTCAATGGAAAAAGGAATCACATTGTTTCTATAACTTTGCAGTTGATCCCTTACAACCTCGGTCAAAATCTAAAAATCTACCCACATATGTTTCAGATATGCAGAGAATCATAATTTCTGAAATGTCTGCCTTAAAATGAGAGCGCGATTCCTTTCACATCCTCAGGAAACCGGTATGAATTTTTGTGATGATCCTCCTGCTCATCCATTGGAGCTTTGTTGGAAAGGCTGCAGAAATGCCTGACTAAAATGCTGTCGACACATGTTGTGTGCTATTTCCACAATTTTTCTGCCATATTTGATAATGGGAACCACTGTGAAATTTCACCTCGTATATAATTTTAAGCGTTGTGCATTTTGAACTCTACTTGTTAATAGTTGAATAATCCACTGGCTTAACATGTGACAAATGTATTTTATTTTCAGTAAAGTAAACATCAAAAAGCCCATATTACCCAGAGGTCGAAATTATGTCATTGTCAATCCTTCACCTACAGCAGGTAAGAAAGTATAAATTATTACAATGAATAGCACATTAAAGGTTTCCTATTTGAACGAATTATGGAATTGGCGTTACAGGCCCTTAAATATGCTAACAAAATTTAATTTAATGTGTTGACATATTTATTTACTCAGTTAATTAAGAATTTAAGTACAATGTTTACACTGTAAACAATTAAGATACATTCCACAAAAAAGCATTAAATCCATGTGCCTAATACTGATCCTGTTACAATCCATTTTCTTGTAGAAACCATTAACTACTTACACAAAACTTGAGATTTGAGCAGTTTTGTGCATTTTAACAACTTAAAACACATGATTTAATAGTTTTGTTTTAAAAAGTTACTTTTATTAAATATGTGATTTAAAAGTCTGATTTTAATTTTTTTTCCTCAGTTAGAGCTTGCTGAGGTATTGTACATCATTCTTAAGACTGACTTTACTGTCAAAACACAGCCTAACAACCGATCAAATTGATTGATAAGAAAATTATTCCAACAGTTGCAACTATTCTTTGATGTCATTAATCATTGGACAGGCAAGTTTCAAAATTGGGCTTTGGGTTATCAACCACACACATTAGCCCGGAAATTACAAGAGGAATGTGATGTGTACAAATGCTTAATTTATTGAATAACATTATTTACTTTTCTTTTAAAGTGAATTATTGACTGTTTAAAATAAATGGGACAATAACTCTTGAGAGAGGGTAGAGAGTTTTGATTAATTTGAGTGATTCTATTTCCGTGAGAATAGTTTTCAGACTGTCCATTGGAGAGTTTTTCTACCCATGTGGATTTCATACAGAGCCTGAGGAGATAATCTGAGGAGATAGCTTAGAGGCTTCTTTATTCAATCTTGTACCAATGCAGTGTGGAAGAAGTCTCAGAGCCAAGGTCCAAAACCATTGCTATTTACAGCTCAAAGCAACATATTTATACATTTTCACAGCACAATGGTTACATGCAATATTGGTATTAAATAATCTAAACATCAAACATTACTACAGAGGTGCTGAGTCCTCTAATTCCAACAGGACTTCCACTCCTATGTTATCTTCAAAGCTTAACTGTCTCAAAACCCGCTCCTAACCCGAGACTTCCCTTAAAAATGATACTTGCGTGACTATCTTAAACTATACAGATGATTTCTAAACAACTGCTGACTGTATTATGATGCTTACTGACCTAGAATCATAGAGTCTCTACAGTGTGGAAGCAGGCTATTCAGCCCACTGAACCTCCAAGTAGCATCCCACCCATCTACCTATCCCCGTAACCCTGCATTTCCCATGGCTAATCCACCTCGCCTGCACACCCCTGGTCACTATGGGCACTTTAGAATGGCCAATCCACCTGACCTGTATATCTTTGGACTGTGGGACGAAACCCACACAGACACAGAGACAGGGACAAGGACAGGGACAATGTGCAAACTCCACACACAGAGTCAACTGAGGGTAGAATCGAACCCAGGTCCCTGGCCCTGTGAGGCAGCAGTGAAAACCACTCAGCCATTGTGCTGCCCATAAAGCTCACTTCATCCCAGACAGGACTTGAACCCACAAGCCCTGGCTTAGGAGGCCATTAGGCCACTGGGGCCACAAGGAGAGTCTTTCATGATAACCTCAGTTGGTGTGGAAATGAACCGATGCTGTTAAAGAATAAAAGACAAATCAGAATGGAGAACAGAGCATGTGGTCTGAAGGCACTGAACTTAGCATTGAGTCTAGAAGGCCGCTGGTGCTTAATCAGAAGCAAACGTGCTGTTCCTCTTACTTACATTCAACTTCACACTACTGGCCTGCTTTTCCTACATTGCAGTTTTTCCCATAAACCTTGATCCAATTTTCTTCTACTGTTACTATTAGACTTTGTTCCACTTTCCTTCAAAAGGATGCAATCTGAATCACAATTTTAGAACTCGCTGCACAAGAAAGAAAATAGTTTCTCACAGGTTTTTACCAGTTGTCTTAAATCAATGTCTCTAGTTACAACCCCCTGACAATTTCTTATTTACTCTATCAAAATCTTTCATGATTTTGAATTTTCTTTCAAATATTCTCTTAACTTTCTCTGTTGTAAACAGAACAACCCTTGATAATCCTTCATCTCCATCCTGGCACCAGTCCTCTCAAATGCCTTGAACTCCTTCCTGTTTTCAGTACTTAGCTGAAATTTTCTGAAGTTATGTGAGAACACAATTATTTTGGGTAACTTGTGCTTTCACCTAGACTCTAGATAGTTCAATCTTCAGCCTGTTGTATGGTCTCAGATCCAACTCCACATGGGATACTTTGAAGCGCATTTCAAGATTTAATTGACTTAAATCTCATCCTTTACTAGTTGCCTTGTTCTTTCTACTAGCTGCCTCCTTCATCAAATTTCCACCTTCCCTCCCACTACTTCCTCTTCGAGCCACATGAGATCATGGCTCCTCCATGTACCTGCAGCACGTTTTAAGCTTCCCTGTCTGCAATTTGCTGCGGGGGGATATTTGCCCTGGAAGCTGAGATTTTCCTTAGGTTATTAAAGTCCTGTCGAATCAAACACAACTACTTTTGGAATCCAAAGTGTTGACCAGTCAGTGCACCGCTAGGGAGTGTAGCAGAGGGAGTGTGATTTCCAGGGTGTAGATGTGTGAGTGTTTATTTGGCAGAAAGGAGTAATCAGGAGAGGAAGGGAGTCACTCACAAGAATTATTGAGTGAGTGGACAAGACAAGATGATAAAGGGACAATGAAGGTGATCATAGGTTGGGGGGGGTGGGATTCATTTAGAAAATGAGGTAAGGAGAAATTTCTTCACACAGAGTGGTGAGCCTGTGGAATTCTCTACCATGGAAAGTGATTGCGGCCAAAATATTGAATGTTCTCAAGAGAAAGATAGATATAGTTCTTAGGTGCTAAAGGGATCATAGACTATGGGGTGAAAGTGGGAACAGGATACTGAGTTGGATGATCAGCCATTATCCTTTAGGATGGTGGAGGAGGCTGGAAGGATTGAATGGCCTACTCCTACCCCTATTTTCCATGTTACTATGTCCATATGGAGGGAGGGAAATGTAGAAAGCAGATCTCAGATTACGAATGGAATTGAAGGGACCAGGGAAGAAGTGGCTACCCCGAGAAGAATTCAGATGATAAGGTGAAGTCAGAAAGGTCGATCCAAACAGTGGCAAAATTAACAGGTCTTTCTGGTAAGCTTGGGAGATACACCGCTGCTCCTGCTGGCTTACAGGCAGTGCTGGAAAAGCAGGTAATGATTTGTTCAACCAATTGCCTGAATGAGATCTGGGGAGCCAGCTAGTGTTAAAGCTGAAGTTCAGGTCATACCTCAGACTCAACCTAATTATAATGTTTAGACACAGGTACAACTGCACAATCACAATATTCACTGAACCCACCTCCCTACCAACATTAAAACTGGACCTGGTGGCTTTGAGGTGGGTGAGTGCAGTTTGAAATCTGTCAATCAACCAAAACACACAGATTTTTGGGAGTTGAAATTTATCGTTATTGGTTTTTTCCAACTTTGTGTCGCAAGCATAGCAGGAGAGCAGCTAAGTGGTTAGTCTTTTTTATAAATGTACAATGGTGAATAGATGATTACAACATTTAAAAGGCATCTGGATGGGTATATGAATAGGAAGGGTTTAGAGACATATAGGTCGAATGCTGACAAATGGAACTAGATTTATATAGGCTATCTATTCAGCATGGAAAAGTTGGACTGAAGGATCTGTTTCTGTGCTGTATATCTCTATGACTCTGAGCAGTGATCCACTTGATTCAAATCATAATAATGTGTGGGCTGTTCATTTTCCAGGTTCAAAAGAGGACCAGAGACAGATGAAAAGATTCAGTGGCAAATTTACAAAGAAACTATTTCCTTTGGTGGCAGAATCCAGGTCAAGATATTAAAATTAGTGCCAACCTTTTAAGAGTGAAATCAGGAAGCATTTTCACTCAAATAATAATGAAAACTTTAGAACTCAGTCCCCATAAGAGTGAGATTGATAAGAGTTTTGTTTGCTAAGGTTGTCAGGAATATGGCAAAAAGGTGACAAAATAAATTTGACGGACAAATCATCAATAACCCAACTGAATTTCCAAACAGGTTTGTGAGGCTGAATGACCAATTTCTAATGCCATGACAGACTTTGCTTATTATCAGGAATGTGACTTTTAAAGTGGGGAGGGATGTGATCCTTTCTCATTCTTGTTCTTGCTCTTGAGCGGCCTGCTGTATTATGGCAGATATTCTGTGCTCTCTGCACTAGGGGCAGCAGTGGGTGTCTTTGGGGGATGTTAATCCCTTGCCCCCAGCAGCATGAAAACTTGTTAGAAGTTCTAAGTCTGCCACTTAAAAGCTGATGGGCAGTCTTCTTGACCTATCAGGTACTTCTACTCTGATATCCCACACCCCCAGAAGCTGCAGGCCAATCAGAGACCAGCAGCCACTGGGACCTGGAGATGGCCATTAGATGTCCAGGCTGTATAACCATGGAGGGTGGGTTTTCTCAGCGTACCAGAAGGTGAGCGGGGGTCATGGGGAGAGACAAGTCACAACAGCTTTTACTGTTGAGGAAGAAATGGAGGCTAGAAAGCTCAGGGAAGTCAATATCGGTGTTTTGAAAACAGTTCGCATTATGGACAGGAAGTGCTGGAGGTCTTAACAAACATAAAGGTGGATAAATCTCCAGTACCTGATCAAGTGTATTGTGGATATTTGGCAGGAAATTGTGGAAGCCCTAGCAGAAATATTTATGTCATCCATAATCACCGGTTATGTGCTGGAGGGCTGGAGGGTGGCTAATGTTGTGATAGAGCTGTGACATTGGTCATGGGTAAGTTGTTGGGGTGATTCTGAGAAATAGAACTAACATGCATTTGGAGAGGCAAAGAATTATTAGGGATAGTCAGCATGGTTTTGTGTGAGGAATATCTTGTCTCTTAAACTCGACTGAGTTTTTTAATGAAGTAACTAAAAAGATTGTGGGCAGAATGATAGATGTTGTTTATTTGGACTTATCTTTTGACAAGGTTCCACATGGCAGACTAATTAGTAAAGTTAGATCACATGGGTTTCAGGATGTGCTTGCTGTTTGGATACCAAATTGGCTTTATGGTAGGCAACAGAGGGTGGTGGTGGAGGGTTGTTTTTCTGACATAAGGTATGTGATCAGCAGTGATCTACAGGGATTGGTACTCGGTCCACTTTTGTTTGTCATTTAATTAAATGATTGAGATGAGAACATAGGAGGCACGGTTAGTAAGTTTGCAGATAACACCAAAATTGGGGGTACAGTGAGGAAAGTTATCTAAGATTAGAAAAAGATCTTGATCAATTGGGTCAATGGGCTGAGGAATGGCAGATGGGGTTCAATTTGGATAAATGCGAGGTATTGCGTTTTGCTAATATAAACAAGGACAGTACTAATAAAATTAATGGTAGGCCATGAGTAATGTTATAGATCAGAGAGACTCAGGGGTTTGCACACATAATTCTTTGAAATTTGTATCACAGGTAAACTGAGTGGTTAAGAAGGCATTTAGCATGCTTGCCTTCATTGCTCAAACCTTGGAGTATGGGAGGTGAAACGTCATGTTGAGGACATCAGTGAGGCCTCTTCTGGAGTACTGTGTCCAGTACTGGTTGCCCTCCTATAAGAAGAATATTATTAAACTGGAGAGTATTCATAAAAGATTTAGCGGTTGTTGCTGGGGATGGAACGTTTGAGATGTAAAAGTAGACTGGAAAAGCTGGGACTGTCTTCACTGGAGAGTACGAGGTTGAGGGTGAATTTATTGAGGTATATAAAATCTTGAGAGGCATAGATAAGGTGAATAAAAAGGGAGTTTTTCCTTAGGGTGGGGGAGTTCAAAACTAGGGGGCATATTTTTAAGGTGAGAGAAGTAAATTTTAAAAAGGACATGAGGGGCAACTTCTTTATACAGAGAGTGGTTCATGTGTGAAATGAACTGCCAGAAGAAGTGGTGGATGCTGGTACAGTTACAACGTTTAAAAGACATTTGGATAAGTAATTGAATAGGAAATATTTGGAGGGATACAGGCCAAGCACAGGCAGGTGGGACTAGTTTAATTTGGGAACATGGTCAGTGTGGACTAGTTGGACCAAAGGGTTTGTTTCTATGCTGTATGGCTCTATGACTTTAAGGTTAATTTTTTGTTAGAGACCAATTATTTGTTGTTTCCAAGCCAGGGCAGTTGATGCTTTCAGTGGGCACTCCCCTGCTCCCATTCAGATGCCCAATTGCTTCCAGATTGGCACAAATCAAGTCCCTGTACCACCCCCTGCACCCATCACCCCACCAGGTAAGCCACTCAGGTTTCTTTGTCAGGAAAGCAGCCACTATTCTCCCCAGTGGACTGTCAGCTGATCAGGTGACTGGGGGAGGCATTTAAATGCCATTAATTGACCACCTGTGGGCCTAAATTGATCACGAATGTCATCCATGGAACTTCAGGGACACAGGTTAATTGCTGTGATACTTGGAAGGGACCAGATATCTCAACAGTTCTAACCTACCCAATTATTTGGCCATCATGCCACATGCCCTGTCACTTTCGGGAGGGGGAATGTTCTGTACTGTTTCATTTCATTCTTTCCCATAAGAACATGAGAAGTAGGCCTTCAGCACTTTGAGTCTACTCCACCATTCAATCAAATCATAATTGATCTGATAATTCTCAACTCCATTTTCCAACTTGTTCCCTATAAACCTTAGCTCCCTTACTGATTAAAAATCTATTATTTACATCTTTCTGTTCCAATATTCCTTACCTGTGATTGGTTAATTCAGCCTCCTCTGTATTGTTGCAACTTAAAACCATAATAGGATTTTTCTCACAACACCATAGCTTGTGAATGTACACTTTTCAAGTAAAAACCAGTAAGAAATGCAATTTGATTTTTCTTTGTCAAGAAAACAATGATTAATCAATCTGAAAATGCATTGAGGACATATTGTAAAGACAAACTGTGTCAGAAAATTTGTGCCTGAAATCATTTCAAGTCTCGGGAACTTTATTTTCAGGTAGAAGTCTCGGAGAATGTGTACCTGGCAAGCCTTTGTTTTCACCATCTGGATTTTATTTTCAAGACAAGTGGATGTCAACAAACTGTAACATTCGGCGCTTCCACTCTCCTGCTAATGTCATGGGCTGTCTTCGTGGGAAAACTGTTTATATTCTTGGAGATTCTACGATACGCCAGTGGTTTGAATATTTGACACGATTTGCTCGGTTACGCATGCTAGGTTAGAATCCAGCCGTTTGGTTTCAGTATTGTGCCATAATTTTCTTTAACTTCTATTTGTTCATCAGATTAGAATCAGTTTTTATGTGCAATGCCATGAATAAGCGCACCTTTAATTACTGTGCTTCGTCATTTCTTACATGGCATACCTGTAGCCACTGTATAATAGGCAACATCTGGCTTTGCTGTTATTAGCTACTGCCTGGTTTACACATTTGGAATATTTACCCTCAGAAAGCAAAACAATTAATACTAGGTTAAGGTATAATGCTTGTTGCTACCCCTACCAGAAGATCTACTATCTTGGTACACTTGTGTCTTCCTGGTCTAATCTCACATCTCCTGTAATTTGTCTGCAATCATTCTGTGATATTTGCCAAGCAATTACATCAAGGCCCTTCATTCCTACTGCCTTTCATTTTGCCCTTCAGCAGACAACTCTTTAGATCTTTAGCTCTGTTCAAAAGACCAAAATAGTGATATGTTATTTTCTGGATGTAGTGTTTTAAGAGTTATTTTTGCATTTGCAATTTCAAGCATCTTTTTGCTTATCTTATAGCCTATTGATGGAAAGGTAAGCATCTCAGACCTTTAAAATGTGAAAGCAATTTAAAGCCACAGATCTTACCTATTGCTCTGATTTAAACGTGAAAAGAATGTGGTGTCTTTTGAGTCTTTCCTTTTCTTGTTACAACTGTCAGTTTTCTTGCTGTTAACACAACCTTCATCATTACAAATAATACTTGTGACGAAGTAAACCTATGTGAGGCAGTTGTGAGGTTTACCTGGCTGGCTGACTATAGCTGTCATTTTAAATACACCCCTTGATGGGGAGAATTGTTTCAGGGAGAGAACACCACATTGTTAGATGTGTGAAACTTGTTCCCAATCTACCACTTGCAATTTAACCATGGGGGTATTGTAACCCATCTCATTAGCCCTCTCTGGAGAAGTGAAACAGTAATTTCAATATTCAAAAGAAATTCCACCACTCTTTTTAAAGCCACTTGAATTCAACAATGGGTGGGCTAGTTTTCCCAGGGCTGCAACAAAGAGGCTGAAGCAGGCTTAGGATTGTCTGACAACTAAGAACTTATGGAAAGTCCATGAAAGTAGAGCTGTGTGGAACAGGAGCTCTCCTCCTATAGTTGAAAAAGGAAAAGAGCCAAAATCAGGTAACTTCAGGCTAGTTAGCTCAATTATTGGGAGAATATTAGAGTCTTCTGGAAAGAATTTAATAGCAGAGCATTTAGATATGTCTAAATGACATAAGTCAGCATGGCTTCATGAAAGGGAAATCATACCTGAGAAATTTACTAGAATTCTTTGCGGAGGTAACAGGCAGGATGGATAGAGGAGAAGCGGTAGATGAAATATATTTGGGTTTTTCAGAAGGCAGTTGATTAGATATCACGCATCACATGATCTAACAACATAAAAATGGATAACTAATAGAAGACAGGGAGTTAGTATAGGGGGACACTTTCAGGATGGAAATCTATAACTAGTGAAGTGCGACATGGATCAGTGCTGGGGCCACAATTATTTATGATATATATTAATGACTTTGATCAGGAAATTGAATTACCGTAGCCAAGTTTTCAGCTGACACAACAGTAGATGGGTAGGCAAGTAGTGAGGATGATACAAAGAGTCTGCAGGGGGGCTATAGACAGGTTCAATGAGTGGGCAGATGGAATATAATGTGGGAGAATGTCAGGTTATACACTTTGGCAGGAAGAATAGAGGAGTAGAATATTATTTAATAGAGAAAGACTGAAGAAACCCTCCGATCACAGGGATTTCAGAGCCCTTGTCTGTGAATCACAAAAGCTAACATCCAAAGTAAGCAGGTAACAGGGAAGGCAAATGAAATGTTAGCCTTTATTTCAAAAGGAATGGAATATAGACAAATGTAGGGAGTTTTTGCTGAAACTATACATGACACTAATCAGACCACAGTTGGAATACTGTGAATAGTTTCAGGTCCCTTATCTAAAGAAAGATAAAGCCTTTTCAGGCCTTTAGAGCGGAGAGATAGAGATAGAAAACTTGCTCTTCCAGCATTCCAACAGTATCTTCCATTGTAAACTCCCAATCTGTTAATTTACCTAGGAACCAATTTAAGAACTGTTATCAGACTGATGACTTCAAGCATCCACATCTGGTCACAGTTGCACAAACCAATCAACTACCTACTATCTGCTGAATCACTCTTTGCGCACACATCATGATGTCATGTGATCCTACCTCAGCTCCCCCACTGCTTAAACAAGTAGCCATGTAAATGCAATTCACAATGAGTTGTAGTAACTTGTTTTTAAAAGTTCAGCAATTCCTTCCATGATCCTTGGTTTTAAACAATTCTTTTTCCCCTTGCAATCCACAATCAAACATAAAGGAAATTAAAAAGATGCAGCTTTTAAAGAGATTAGAGGTTTTTTTTCTCACACCTTATAGTTAGGGTCTGGAATGCACTTCTGGAAGTGTGGTGAAGATAGCTTTAACTCAACAATTCAAAATGGAATTGGATGGTTATTTAAGTCAAGAAAAATGTGCAAGGTTAAGGAGAAAAGTAGGAAATTGCCATGAAATTAGAATGGTTAGAGAGCCAGAGCAGACATGATGATCAAATTGCCTCCTTCTGCACCACAACAATTCTGCCACTTACAATTCTTCTATTATATTTTGCTCTTTTAAACATTTTATTTGTTCTCAGATTAAAATCTTGTAGAACTTATTCCAACATATCTGTAACTTTTTTCACATTATAGCATAATCCAGTGTAGGTTGAGTTGAATAGAATAGTTTATTTATTGCTCAGCTTGTGATTTAATATTTACATTTGAAGCAAGGCTGTATCTTCGGAACTGTTTTCTCCATGTTCAATCCTGTCCTCTATTTCGCCCGTCTCTACAATTAAATCTTGCACATGCATTATTTCTCTTGCTATGTTTTGCTAACGAGACCACTTATCCTTCTCACTTTAAGGCTTCTAAATTCTGCATTAAGTCAATGCTGTTGTAGTCTCTTGCACTTGTAAACATTTACCATGGTAACAGAGTTGCTGTTTTATTTTCCTCGTCATAAAGTTTTTGACCTATGCAGCATTGTGTTCTTTTCCTTATTTAAAGCTCTTAATTCTGTTAAGTAGTAATAATAGTTAATAATATGGTCATCATCTGTTTTAGGTCTTAAAACACAGAGAGCTGCAAATAAAAGGCTTATCAACTCTCAATTCGCTGAGGATGCAGTAAACAAAATCAAGATGGAGTATTATCCCCATGGTACACCGATCCGAATCATCCCCATTTTGAGCCAGGACCTGACACTCATTGCAAATAAACTGGATGATATTAAAGGTGAAAACAGCACAGTTATAGCCTTTGGCATTTGGTGTCATTTCAACAGTTTTCCAGTTGAAACATACATCCGAAGACTCCAGAACATTCGCAGGTCAATTCTACGGTTGCTGGAAAGGAGCCCAGATACAGTGGTTGTAATAAAAACTGCCAATGTCCAAGCCCTTCCAGATGAGGTCAGTCTCTACAATAGTGACTGGTATTCCTATCAACTTGACTTAGTGATGAGAAAGATGTTTGAGGGCATCAACGTAGCATTTGTGGATGCCTGGGAGATGACGCTAGCACATTACCTGCCTCATAAAACACATTCCCAGCAAGTCATTATAAAGAATGAAGTAGATGTGTTTCTTTCATACGTCTGTCCTTTGTAAAAGGGTTATATGCTGTTTTAAATAAGTTCCACCTGTGGTTTGCAATCTTCAAATTAATGTTGAAAATACCATGAGAAATTAACAATGCCGTCAGAACTCAAAAGTTTGTTGAACTATCTTTAATTTATGTGGATGACAGTTATTTTCACAGTCACTCACTAAACATTAAAAATCCCAAGTCAGAAATGTCAAATGTAACACTCATAGGTACTCAGAGGTACACTCCCTGACATTAAGACACCAGCCTAGAGATTTGGTGCACCGTCTTTGTTTCTGGTCATCCAGCTTTCCTCATAGCACCAGAGGTGCAAGGAACACCCAATATTGGATTTCTGTCCTCATTACTGTGCACACTAACTGATACCTTGCTGGCAGGTAGAAGTGGCAATGGTGGGGTTGGGTAGCAGTGCTGGAGTGCGGCATTGTGTTGGTCAATGTGGGAGTAGACAGAGGTGGACAGGGGAGGGCATTTTGATAGTGATTATTTGGGAGAGAGTTTGGTGCCAGAAAGTTGGAAAGTAAGGTGTAAGATGGTGGTGGTTGGGGATTGGTTAAGGGTGACTGGGTGGGGAAAGGCTGGTAGTTGGTGGTGGAGCCGTGGTTAGTGGGTGGGGAGGGTAATGCAGAGCTGATTGGGTGGGGAAGAAGGTGGTAATTGAGGGGTGACTAAAAACAGCTGGAGTTCAAGGTTGGTCAAGGGGAACAGAGATTGGTGAGAGGAAGGCCATACTATTTTCAAGTGAAAAGTGATGGTCAACAAAAGCCTGCATTGTTTGAATTTGGAGTCAGGATGAGCTCTGAGCTTCACAGTCAGGTCAATATATATTTTAAATTGTTACCCAGTTGAAAGTGATCATTTAAAGAGGAAATCGCCAATTATGCCACAACATATAAATATGTAAAAGCTGGAAAACAGGATTAAGCTAGATAAAGCTTTTGTGATTGATATTGATATGATGGTTGGAACACTCTCCTCCATAAGTAATTTATGTCTCCAAAACTGACACAAGGCCTTAAAACATTGACCAGGAAACAATAACTTAGAAGGAGGTTATTCAATTGGTCATGTTTTGCTCAAGAAACCTAAAACTCCAGCTTCACCCTCTTCCCAGTGTCCTATCTGCTTCAAATACTTAGCCAATTTTCTTGTAAAAATATGTCTCTACCTGAACGTTTCCCCATGGCAAAATATTCTATTCTCGAAAAAGTTGTGTAAAAATGATTTTTCACTGCTCTGTTAGAGATATAATTAAATTCATGATCTCTAGAACCAGATGAAATAGATTTTCCCCATCCATCCTATCAAAATTGTTCAAAATTTTATTAACCTCTATTTGCAACATCGAGGGCCGAAGGGCCTGTACTGTGCTGTAATGTTCTATGTTCTATGTTCATAGCCCCAATATCTCAAACCCTCTAATGAATAATTTCCATTCCCTGAAATAATCTTGGTAAAACTATACAGAATGCATTTATAGTTTTAATGGCCTTTCAGAACGTGGAACTCAAAAGTGCACACTAACTGTGACCTAACTAATGATAACTATAAATCCATCAGCTAATGAGATTCCATCTTCACATCTGTGATGTAAATGCCTATGGTGAGACATTTGCGATATCAGTATCAATTATATAAATGCATGCTTCTTTTATTGTGTATAAACTCTTTGCTGCTCCTGCATGCTGTACATGTGATAAGGCTCTGCCCTACTTGCTTCAATACATTATGAGCTGTACCTGGAAAACAGGACCTGTTATGTTCACATTACAATCATGGATTGAATGTAATATTGAGTTAGTTATCCTCCTGTTTATCCTGCTGCTTACCTACAAATAGTGTGAACCCATCAGTTCAGACAAGGTTGTATCAATTTAGAAACCAACCTATACTCTGAGACATAAGGTACCATTCGAAAGTAAGCATGAAATAAAATCTAACAATCTGGCCAGTCAAAATATAATTTCCCTTCTGCAATAGCACCATCTTGTGGCCATTTCAATATATATTTATATACCAACTTTCAGTTGTACATCACATTTGGTGGCGAGGATGGGATTCTGCATGTCCCTAGCTAAACAAAAGTGGTTCGATAAGTTTCCAGCAAGCCAGTAGAGGAATTGTGAAACCGTTTTTTTTTAATTTTGCTGAGAAATGGCTTTGAAGATCTAGTTTTCATGGAAAGGCTTTTTGTACAAGTATGTGGCCTGACCTTTGAAGGTGGTTGAATGAACAGGTATTATTGGGAGATGGGGAGAGTATGATCATGAATAAGAGTTTTCAGTGCATACTTGGAGTAGCTTGAGATATTTCTCACTATTAATTTCCTGGGTGTTCCTGATAATCCAGCTGTTAATTAAGTGATGGGAAAAGGAAAAGTGCAACATTTGTCACTGAAGCTGGCCTAGAATTGTATGATATTATATGATAGCATGGATTCCAGACAAGACTGGGGCCTATACCTTTAAAACAAGTACAATATATCATAACATGTGATTTTTATAATAAAGGTAGCTGCCTCAGCTTCAGTCACCTTATAATGGAGCCAGTGCAATCAGTTATGTGAAAGTAATGTACACTAATATTAATGGGGATATAACCCAGACTCTATGTAAATCTGTGATAATATAGCCTTAGAAATAGTTTGTGCCATGAATAAACTTCAAGATATCTGTCACACAAAAACCTGACTCTTTGTGGCGTATATTAAATGGGTGAACAGATAGAAAACTACAAACACACCACAGTGGCACTAACATCAAGTCATGGCAACTAGTTAGTTGCAGTAAGTGAAGGCTAAACATCTTTTATTTAACAGTCGTCCACCATTCTGTCTAATTTCAAAGCTGAACTAAAACCAATTCTAAATTGCCACAACCGGAATTAAAGCTTATAAACCTGTACTGAGCATATTGAGCATTGTACCTCTCTCCTGTTTTAAAAACAAAACAATATATAGGATGCCTAGAACAGCTCTGATTTAAAAAAAAGAACAATTTTGAACAATGGAAAGGTTAGCTTCTAGATTTAAAATAACACTCCTACAACAAAAACAGGAATAAAAATTAAAGAAATAGTTTCCTTCATCGAAAAGAATTTTCTGTTCACACCCATTTGCTGGTTCCACCATCTTGCTGCTGAAAAAATGCATGCTTGTCACCATAACTATGTTTTTAGGCATAAATTCAACCCAGAAACACAAGCCTGCAACTTCTAAAGTTACAGCAAGAATAAAAGGAGATTAGCACACTAATACTTTTCATTAAAAAGAGAAGAATTTTAAAACCAGCAGTAAAAACGAAAACTGGGAAAGCAAAGCACTGCACTGCAATACAGATTCTTACACAGACATTCTTACAGAGCATAAAGCTACATAAAATGAAGATGGAAATTGGACATTTCACCGTGGAATAGCAATCCTTTGACATTCTATCAGCTCTCTGTTATTTAAGGAAGAATCAGTCTTTACTTAATGGCTCAGAAGAAATAGGTGCTATAAGTAGGGTGGCAGAGTGGCTCAGTAGTTAGTATTGCTATCTCACAGCACCAGGGACTCAGATTCGATTCCACCCTTGGGTGACTGTGTGGAATTTGCACATTCTCCCCGTGTCTGCATGGGTTTCCTTCAGATGCTCCAGTTTCCTCCCACAGTCCAAAGATGTGCAGGCTAGGTGGATTAGCCGCGGTAAATGAAGGAGTACAGGGATAGGGTAGGCGGAATGATGGTTGGAGGGTCGGTGTGTTTTGATGACCCAAATGGCCTGCCTCCACACTGTAGGGATTCTGTGACCTGAACTGCATATCATCAACCACACATCACACAGGAGGATAATTCAAATACTGAAGATTTCATACCAGATAACAACCATGCATGATACAGATCCATCCACAATGACAGAGAGCTCTGCAAAGTGAAGATACACTGCTGATTCACGGTAACTGTATAAGGACCAGACCTGGTTATGTTATACATTCACCAAGGCATGATCTAAATGTACAGAAACAATATACCCACACACCCCCTCAGTAAGTTTCACACAATTAGGAAGGATGGTTCACAGCCTGAGTGGGTATATAGTTCAGGGAATTTGGAGACAACGTAGGAATTCAGTGCAGAGAGGAAGAGGCTCTTTTTGCTTGCTTTCTTTTCTGGCTCATAATGTGTAAGGTTTTTTTAACAGGATAAATTGAAGCCCAGAATCAGGGGCCCAGCACAAGAGTGACATCACAGATAAACTGTAAGTTCATTGGTTGATGATAGCTACTAATTTGACTCTATTATGGGTTACTTTCAGTTTGAAGGTAAACAAAAAGAGTTTTACAAACTCCAAACTAAAACAGCAGTATGAAATTTAAAATATGAAATTAAGAATTAAGTCATTAAAATAGAGATGCTGGGCCAGGTGATGTGTTGTAACTGCATGATGTGAGAGCTGGTGGACCCCATTGTGAGTCACAGTGATCTCAGCTGTAACAAGTGTTGGTTACTCGAGGAACTCCAACTCAGAGTTGATGAGATGGAGTCTGAGCTTTGGGCACTGTGACACATCAGGGACAGGGAGAGTTACCTGTGTGTCAGCAGGCAGTCACACCCTTGTGATTAGCTAGCTTGAATTCAGTCAGTGGTCAGAGCCAGGAGGGTGTGTCCATGAGTGAGGGAGGTAGATGGATCCAGGAGGGTAGTGCTGAAGGAGCCTCAGCCTTTGAGCTTGTCTAACAGGTTTGAGATTCTTACTCCCTGTGTGGATGAGAATGATGCTGTAGGGAGAATGAGAAAACTGACCATAGCGTTCAATAGGGAGGGACAAAAGAGAAATGTAGTTGAAATCAGGGATGGTATAGTCAGGGGACTAGACACTGTTCTCTGTGGCTGAGATTGAGAGTCCTGAAGGTTGTGTTGCGTACTGGTGCCCAGGTCCAGGATATCTCATCTGGGCTGTACAGAAATTGGAGAGGGAGGGGAAAGATTCAGTTGCCACGGTCCATGTAGGGAACAACGATAGAGGTTCCGCTGAGGGAATATGAGCAGCTAGGAGCTAAATTAGAAAGCTGAACCAAAAAAGTAATAGTTTTTGGATTACTATCGGAGCTACGTGCTTATTGGCACATAGTCAACAAAATTAAAGAAATAACCCCATGGCTCAAAGATTGGTGTGGGAGAAATGGGTTCAAATTCATGGGACATTGACCCCAGTATTGGGGAAGGAGGGGGCTGTTCCAATGGGACAGGCTGCACCTGAATGTCGCTGGGACCAGAACCCTTGCTAATCACACAACGACGGTTGTGGATAGGGGTTTAAACTGAATGGTTTGGGGGTTGGTGGGTTTCAGCTGCATGGAAAATTATGGAAAGAGGGGAGGGCCCAGAAGAGGTTAAAGTTTCCAGAATTAGGGTGGCACGGTGGCTCAGTGGTTAGCACTGCTGCCTCACAGTGTCAGGGACCCGGTTTTGATTCCACCCTCGAGTGACTGTCTGTGTGGAGTTTGCACATTCTTCCTGTGTCTGTGTGGGTTTCCTACAGGTGCTCCCACAGTCCAAAGATGTGCAGGTTAGGTGGATTGGCCATGATAAATTGCCCAAAGTGTTCAGGGAAGGGTTAGTTAGGTGGGTTATAGGGGGATGGGTCTGGGTGGGATGTCTGAGGGTCTGTGTGGACTTGTTGGGCCAAACGGCCTGTTTCTACACTGTAGGGATTCAATAACCTATGATTCTATGATCGAACAAGTAATAGGACAGACAATATGGAAACAATCAGAAATCTAACTTCAGGCAGAAAGAGGGCATGCCGTATACAAAACAAGGTAAATGAGCTTGTAGCACAGATTGAAATTCGCATGTAGTGTTGGGGGTATCACATAGACATGGCTGCAAGGGAATCAGGCATGGGAACTAAATATCTAAGGATACACGAAGTATCGAAAGGACAGGCAGATGGGCAGAGGGGACAGGGTTGCTTGTTTGTAAAAAGAAAATGGAACTAATGGCAAGAAGCAAGAGTCAGAAGGTATAGAATCTGTTTGGCCAGAGTTGAGAAGTCACAAAGGAAAAAAAATCTTGATGGGACTTACGTCAAAAATCAGGAAGTGGGGAAGAAAATAAATTGAAAAGGCATGTAAGAAATAGTCATGGGGACTGGGAAAATCAGGTTGGTAGCAGATCTCAAGAACAGGAATTCATGGAATGTCTACATGTTTGTTTTTTGGAGCAGCTTGTGGTAGACCCCACGAGGGAACAGGCAACTCTGGATTTAGTGATGAGTAATGAGGCAAACTTTATCAGTTATCTCAAGGTGAGGGAACCCCCCCCAAGGGAGCAGTGACCATAGTATGATAGCATTCACCCTGCAGTTTGAGAGGGAGAAGCTGGAAACGGGTGTAATGGTATTACAGTTGAGTAAAGGTTATTACAAAGACATGAGAGCCAAGCTGGCCAGAGTTGATTGGAAGAGGAGACTGGCAGGGAGGACGGTGGAGCAGCAATTGCAGGATTTCCTGGGAGTAATTCAGCAAGCACGGCAAAAATTCATCCCAAGGAAGAAGAAACATACTAAGAAGAGAATGAGGCAACCATGGCTGACAAGGGAAGTCAGGTACAGCAGAAAAAAAAGAGATAAAGCAGACAATGTGGCGAGCATTAGTGGTAAGACAGAGAATTGGAAACTTTTAAAAACCAACAGATGATAACTTTAAATAAAGCAATAAGGGTGGTGAAGACGATGTATGAAACTAAGCTAGCTAGTTTCATATAAAAGAAGATTGCAGGAATTCTTTTAGGTATATAAAAGAGTAGACTTTGGACCATTGGAAAATGATGCTGGAGAAGTGTTAATGGACAGCAAAGAAATGGCAGAGGAATTGAATAGGTATTTTGTGTCAGTTTTCACTGTGGAAGACACCAGCAGCATACCAGAAGTTCAGGAGAATCAGGGGGCAGAGGTGAGTGTAGTAGCCATTACTGAGGAAGAAGGGCTGGGGAAGGTGAAAAATCTGAAGGCAGATAAATCACCAGGACCAGATGGACAGAAGTCTGAAGGAGAGAGCTGAGGAGATTGTAAAAACATTGGTAGTGATCATTCAGGAATCACTTGAATCAAAGATAGCCCCAGTGGACTGGAAGATGATTAATGTAACACCCCTGTTTAAGAAGAAATGGAGGCAGAAGATAAGAAATTATAGACTGGTTAGCCTGACCTTGATCGTTGGTAAGATTTTAGAGTCCATTATTAAGGATGGGTTTGCAAGTCCTTGGAAGTGCATGGTAAAATAGGACTGTGTCAGCACAGCTTCATCAAGGGAGGTTATGCCTGACAAATCTGTTAGCATTCTTTGAGGAGGTAATGAGCAGGTTAGACAAACCAAAACCAGTGGACGTGATCTATTTGGATTCCCAGAAGACCTTTGACAAGGTGCCGTACAGGAGTCTGCGAGATAAATTCAGAGTCCATGGTGTTAGGGGCAAGGTACTGGTATGGATAGAGAATTGGCAGAGAGTGGGGATAAAAGGGATCTCTATCAGGATTGCAGCCAGTCCCTAATGGAGTTCTGCAGGGGTCAGTGTTGGGACCACAACTATTCACTTTACACATTAATGATCTGGATGAAGGAACTGAGGGCATTGTTGCTAAGTTTGAAGATGACACAAAGATAGAGGGGCAGGTAGTATTGAGGAGGCAGGTAGGCTACAGAAGGACTTGGACAGGCTAGGAGAGTAGGCAAAGAAATGGCAGATGGAATGTGGTCAGGGAAAGTGTAAGATTATATACATTGTGGTAGGACAAATAGAGGCACAGACTATTTTCTAAACAAGGAAGTCTGAAGTGCAGAGAGGGCAGCACGGTGGCTCAGTGGTTAGCACTGCTGCCTCACAGTGCCAGGGACCCAGGTTCAATTCCACCCTCGGGCGACTGTCTATGTGGAGTTTGCACATTCTCCCCTTGTCTGCGTGGGTTTCCTCCGGGTGCTCCGGTTTCCTCCCACAGTCCAAAGATGTGCAGGTTAGGTGGACTGGCCATGTTAAATTGCCTGTAGTGTTCAGGGACATGTAGATTAGGTGGGTTATAGGGGGATGGGTCTGGGTGGGATTCTCTGAGGGTCAGTGTGGGCTTATTGGGCCGAAGGGCCTATTTCCATACTGTAGGGATTCTATGACTTGGGCATCCTAGTTCAGGATTCTCTTAAGTTTAACAAAACAAGTTCAGGTGGTGGTTTGGAAGACAAGTTCTATCATGGCATTAACTTCAAGAGGGCTAGAATCCAAGAGCAATGCGGTGTACTCCTGAAGCTGTATAAGGATCTAGTTAGACCGCATTTGGAATGTTGTGAGCAGGTTTGGGCCTCATATCTAAGGAAGAATGGGCCAACATTGGAGGTGGTCCAGTGGAGGTTTACAAGAATGATCCCAGGGATGAAGGGCTTATCATATGAAAAGTGGTTGAGGATCCTGGGCCTGTACTCGGGGAGTTTAGAAGGATGAGGGGAGACCTGAATGTAACTTACAGATTACTGAGGGGCCTGGATAGAGTGGACATGGAGGAGATGTTTCCACTAATAGCAGAGATGAGGACAAGGGGGCAGAAGATATAAGGTTGCCCCCCCTTTTAGAACTGAAATGAGGAGGAATTTCCTCAGCAAGACTCTGTAGAGCTCGTCACCACAGAGTGCTGTGGAGGTTAAGTCATTGAATGTCCTTAAGACAGAGATTGATGTGTTCCTAATTGGTAAGGAGATCAATGGGCTGAATGGCCTAATTTTGCTCCTACATCTTATGGTCTTTACATTGTTATCAGAAAAAGATTCCTATTCTTTAAATGAAAAAGAGGGGATGTTGTATTATAGCATAGATTCTAGACCAAATATTCCCACATTTTTAAGACAGTTACATCTCATGATGACATGCAACGACCCTGTATAAAATTTCTCCTCTACATTGGAGAAATGAGGCGTAGACTGGGTGACTGCTTCACAGAGCATCTACATTCTGTCCACAAAAAAAGATCCTAAGCTTCCAGTTGCCTGCCACTTCAACACACCATCATGTTCCCTGGCCAACATCTCTGTCTTAGGCTTGCTGCAGGGCCCAAGTGAAGCTCAGTGTAAGCTGGAAAAACAGCACCTCATTTTCTGCTTGGGAACTCTTACAGCCTTCTAGACTCAATATCAAGTTTAACAATTTCCGGGCACCTTCTTCCATGTTCTTAACCCAACACCCACACACAAGGCCTTGTTATCACATGGTCTGTTATTACACACAACTCATTGTTAGCTACTAATTGTCCCCGTTAATAACTCCATTCATTCTCCTAAGCTGACCGTTATCCATTCCTTCGTCTCTCCAATTGTTCTTCTCTCTCTTTGGGCTCAATCTCCACCTATCGTTTACTCCTTATCCCTACCCTATCTTCTGTATAAAAAACTTTTCCTAGCTGCCATCAGTTCTGAGGAAGAGGCACTGGACCCGAAACATTAACTCTGATTTCTCTCCACAGATACTGCCAGACCTGCTGAGTTTTTCCAGCAATTTCTGTTTTTGTTTTTGATCCAGCATCCACAGTTCTTACAGTTTATTATAAAATTTCCTGCCTCGCTTTCAGTTACGAAATAATTATAGATTCTAAATTCCAGATATCTGTCAACCCAAGAACCTAGCTACTTGGGGTAAATGTTATAAGGGCTAACATATAGAAAACTATAAACCGCATCGCATGAAATACTTAAAAATTTGTTCACTGCTAAACCGAAAGACATGCTGTTGTTGAATATTTTGTGAATGTTTCAGCAATGCTAACTATTCAAAATTGCTGAAATCTCTCATTTTGGAACAAGTGATCAGTCACTCATAAGGATATTGGAGAGTTTGTCATTGCTTTGAAAAAGTTGTATAGCTATTATAGTATAACTTTGAAGAATTGCCAGATTGAGTACTACAGGACAGTTTGTGTGTGGTTTGAAGAGTGAAGCCATTTGGAGTAAATTGCTGCTATTGTCAAAGTTTGTCTTGGACATAGCTTGCCCAACAGCAGTAGATATGGTGGAACATCATTTGAGAGAAGTCAGACTTAACCACAATCAGTCATCTACAGAAGTGAATATGGTGGCCTCTTAGAACTCATAGAATTGCACACAAAGATATCCAAAAGCTTACAGTTAACTGAAAGCTTTCAAAGCTTTCTATCAAATGAAGCTCTCAAAGATGTCAATTGACACCAATTGACAGCCAATGCATCAGAAAACCACACATTGAAAAAGTAAATAAACATGCACAGCAAAGAAATTAATGACAAGTAAGGTCTCACTTTATTCACCTTCTAATCTAGTGCATAAACTCTTCTAATTCTACATATAAAACCTATAAAGTATAAAACCATAAAAACTATAAAAATGGTAAGTATGCAAACCACAAAAAAGTTAAAAAAAAAATGAAATGGTTTGTAAAAATGATGAGAACCATAAACACAACGAAGACAATGAAAATGACAAGAACCATACAAACATCTGAACCCAGATCCACATCAGATCTTCCTACCTTCCACTGTTTGAACTTAAGTAGTCATGGAAAAGGACACAAGTGGCCCTTGGCTGAGGGTGCTTAATTGGGCAAGAGCCAATTACACCCAAATTAGACAGGAACTGGAGAAGGTGGATTGGAAGCAGTTACTTGAGGGCAAATCTACCTCTGGGATGCTTTTAAAGACCAATTGACTCAAATGCAGGACATGCATGTCCCTGCAAAACTAAAGGATAGGAATGGCAGGATTCAGGAACCATGGATGACAAGGGAAATTGTAAGGCTAGTCAAAAGAAAAAGGGAAGCATACAACAAGTCTAGGCAGCTTCAAACTGATGAAGCCCTGGAGGAGTACAGAGAAGTTAGGAAGGAACTTAAATGCACAAACAGGAAGGCAAAAAGGGGCCATGAAATATCTTTAGCAAACAGAATCAAGAAGAATCCCAAGGCTTTTTATGTATATGTTAGGAGAAAGAGGGCAACAAGGGAAAAAGTAGGTCCACTCAGGGACAAAGGAGGGAAGTTATGCGTGGAGCCACAGGAAGTGGGAGAGATCCGTAATATGTGCTTTTTATTGGTATTCACCGAGGAGAAGGACATGGCTGATGTTGAGGACAGGGATGAGTATGTGAATACTGTAGAGAATGTCAATATATTGAAAGAGGAAGTTGGGGGAATCCGAAATTGCATTAAGGTAGACAAGTCCCCAGGACCAGATGGGATCTATCCCAGGTTACTCAGAGAGGCAAGGGAGGAAATAGCTGGGGCATTGACAGATATCTTCACATTCTCGTTGACCACAGGCAAAGTTTCAGAGGACTGGAGATTAGCTAATGTTGTTCCCTTGTTTAAGAAAGAATGCAGGGATAATCCAGGAAACTATAGGCCAGTGAGCTTGACGGCTGTGGTGGGGAAGCTCTTGGAGAAGATACTGAGGGACAAGATATGTGTGCATTTGGAGGAAATGGACTAGTTAGTGACAGGCAGCATGGTTTTGTCTGGGGAAAGTCATGTCTCACCAACCTAATTGAATTTTTTGAAGAGGTAACAAGGATAATAGATGAGGGAAGTGCTCTGGATGTAGTTTATATGGACTTTAGTAAGGCATTTCGTAAAGTCCCACATGGCAGGTTGGTGGAAAAACTAAAATCACAAGGGATTCAGGGTGTCCTGGCTAGATGGATAGAAAACTGGCTTGGTCATAGAAGACAGAGGGTAGTGGTGGAAGGATGTTTTTCATAGTGGAGACTGATAACTAGTGGTGTTCCACAGGGGTCAGTCTTAGGTCCTTTGTTGTTTGTAGTAAATATAAATGATCAGGAGGAAAATGTGGGTGGTCTGATAAGCAAGTTTGCTGATGACATGAAGATTGGTGGAGTTGCTGGTAGTGCCAACGACGGTGAAAGTATTCAACAGGATATAGATAGATTGGCGACTTGGCACAGAAATGGCAGATGGAGTTTAATCCAGACAAATGAGAGTTGATTCAATTTGGAGGCAGAGCCCTTCGGAACATTTACATTCAGACAGATCTGGGTGTGTACAGGCCCACACTTCCCTGAAAGTGGCAACACAGGTGGCCAAGGTGATTAAGAAGGCATATGGCATGCTTGCGTGGAGTACAAGAGTTGGCAAACCATGTTGCAGCTATATTAAACCCTTGTTGGGCCGCACTTGGAGTATTGTATGCAGTTTTGGTCGCCACACTGCCAGAAGAACGTGGAAGCTTTGGAGAAAGTACAGAGAAGGTTCACCAGGATGTTGCCCAGTCTCAATGGCATTGGCTGTGAGGAAAAGTTAAAAAGACAATGATTGTTTTCACTGGAAAGACAGCAGCTGAGAGGAGACCTGATAGAGGTCTACAAAATTATGAGAGGCATAGATAGGGTGGATAGTTCCCAAGGTCGAAATTTCAGTTACACGGGGTCACAGGTTCAAGGTCAGAGGTGGAAAGTTTAAGGGAGACGTGCGAGGGAAGTTTTTCACACAGACAGTGACAACAGCCTGAAATGCGCTGGCAGAGGAGGTGGTGGAAGCGGGAACATTGAAGACAGTTAAGAGGCACCTAGATGGCTACATGAATAGGGAGGGAATGGAGAGATACGGATTGAAAAATGGCAGGTTTGTTTTTAGATTAATTAGGGCATGATGGTCGGCACAGGCTTGAGGGCCAAAGGGCCTGTTCCTGTGCTGTACTTTTTCATTTGTTCATTTGTTCATTAATTGTGCTGGAACCTCTGGCAGCCATCCGGCCTTTGTGCAGCAGCAGCTCAGTTAGTTGAAGGAGATATAAAAGTGGGAGCAGATTCAGGAGCAGTTTCTTCCCTCCTGTTATCAGACTTTTGAACAGACCTCTCAAATCTTAATTCTGATCTTTCTCTCTCTGCACCTTCTCTGTGACTGTAGCACTGTATTCTGCACTCTATTCTGCTATCTGAAGCACTTTATATGGTTTGATCTGCCTGCACAGCACTTAAAACAACAATTTTCACTATATCTCGGTACATGTGACAACAATAAATCAATCAATTAATCAATCTTTGCCTACACCAGCAAGTATCACTGTAACACTACAAGAAGGACACTGGGTGGTCAGAGAGACACACCCAACCCATGGATTAGATCAGGCTGTATCTCTGAGCTTGCTGTCATAGCGCTCACCCATTTTGAACATACCTAGCTGCTCAGAGCATTCCTGGCTTGCATTGCCTAGCCTTTTTGCACATTGCACTCTTAGTCAGAGATACCAGGTTCATATTACTACTACAAAAACAGAAGTCACTGGAAAGGCTCAGCAGGTCTGGCAGCATCTGTGAAGAAAAATCAGAGTCACTGTTGGGGGTCCAGTGACCCTTCCTCAGAACTGATGGCAGCCAGAATGCGAGAGAGAGGGAGGTCATGTGGAAGATGAACTTGGGTGTCCCTGCTATGATTGTTGTTGTACATGAGTGAGGAGGCCACTCAGAGGCTGTGCAGAGTTAGTAGCGTAAGCAGGTTGGGAGGGTAATTGGAGAAGATGTTGCTTTCATTAGTGACAATGGTAGCGTGTGAACCTTGGAGTGGTGTGGGTCCTGTGGCAGAGATAGAGTGAATGCGACATAGTGGAGATGGTCGATGGTAGCACTTACACTGTTGGAGTACAGAAGGACATTCCCACAATATTGGGCATTCCTCCAGATGGCAGAGACTGCTGTAATCTGGATGGAAACCTCAGACCTAGTTGACGTGGTCTGGTGTTATATCCTTCACTGCTGGTCCTGAGGGGAGGGGAAGTCCCTCATCTGTACCACCCCACCTAACAGGATCACCAGGACTATGCCGGTAGAGCAGGTTACCAATTTCGCGCTGTCCCATATCCAGGGCAAATGTTAGGAACCATGAAGGCTGCTCTGGACTAACGGTGCCTTTCCAGGTGCACAATGGAAATAAATATGACGCTGGTTCCGGGGCTGCCGGTCAATTTCAGGATGTCTGGTGAATGCATGGTAAGATAAAATGGAAATTGGATGTGATACTCACCTTAGGGGCTGAAATTCCCAATTAATACAGCCAGTCTGCTTACTTACTAAGAGAATGTAAGCCTTGTGGTGAGAATCACTCCAGGGGTTTGAGTAATGAGATCAAGTTTGAAAAATTGCACTGATGTCCCGCTTTTGCAACAGAGAAAATATTTGACAATAATTTACCCTTTTCCTTAAGGAAAAACCTTGAAAGGCACCACTTAGTAACAACAAAATTGGCACATTGTGGCAAAGACATCTGTGACAAGTGAGAGGGGGAAACTGCCAGTAGCCTGTGTTACAGAAATAAAAATTACAAGCAGCCATTTTACAGTGGTTTCCAGGAGAAAGAAGAAGAAATCAGCTAAAGAACGAGTGAACAAAGAAGTAATGCTCCTGAAGCAGATGAATTGATAATTCTGAGTTTCTATTTGCATTTTGTCAACAAGGTCCAGTATCTTCGTCTGCTAACTGTGCCTTAATATCAAAAAAAGTACAATTTTTATATGGAATCAGTTGCTTTTTAAAGAGTTAAGAGCCTAAATTTCCCCGTTGTAGCAGCTAGGTAATTTGTCAATAATTCTTGGCCCAAGGAGGATTGCCACTCAGCTCCTAATTTTTATGACCAGGCTGCTCATTCCTGGCCCAGCCTTCTCATTTCGGTTTATTCAGAAATGCAGAAGCACACTGTAAATCAAACTACATCCCAATGTGGCACAGGATTGTCAGAGGAAGACAAGCCAGGCCCACTTCTTGAAGAAGGGTAATACCCGAAACGTTGACTGCTCCTTTCCTCCAAATGCTTCCTGGCTTGCTGTGTTCTTCCAGCCCCCTATTTGTCCACTTCTTACTGCATTGATACCATAATCTGTAAAGAATTTAAAAGTCCCAAAGTTTGTGCTAAGTATACTATTTCCAGTTTTCCAGTAGAAAATATTTTCAAAAGTAATATCAACACTTATGAATTATTCCAACAGCCCTCACTTTCCTCCTTCACCCCTGAAGAGTTCTCACCCTCTTCCATCACCCTGCAATAGTGTTTACCCTACTCCCTCACTCTGGAAGTGTACATTTCCTTCCCTCACTGCCACAACAGTGTAACCCTCCCACCCTCCACTCTATAAAAATGTCCAACTCCTGCCAATTGTGACTGTTCTGATATTGGCCATGCATTCTGGAAGATGAGTCGGCAGAGACAAGTGAGGTGGAGGGGGTGAGCACTGTCTGTGGGTTGGGGGAGTACTGTCCAGGGGTGTTTGGGGGGGAACTCTCCATGGAAGGGGGAAGGTGCTGTTAGTGCATGGGGTGTTTTGACACATCATCTGATTTACTTTGAGTTACACCGAGCAAGCTTTATGCATGTATGTAATTTCTAAGTAAACCCAAAGTGAGGACAGTGTAAACAGTCCAAGGCCAGTAGCTCTGAGTATCTGAACACACTGCCATTGGAATCATAGGGCAATCTGGCAGAATACAATCAGCAATTGGATGATGAACTTTACCATGTAAACACGTCATTTGTCTGTATATGGGGTGTTCTTCAAGATCTGAAGGTTAATCAACACCATTAGTTCAGTTGGAGGCTCAAGACATGTCAGAAGATTTGAATGCCTTTTGCCTCTAGCAGTTGATCTGGAAGTTCATTCTAGACATTAACTGCAGAAGAAGAATCCTTAAGTTGCCATTTACTAGTCTGGGCTTATGTTGTTCAACTCCAACAGTTTAACTTAAAGCATGAGCTCAGGCTGCTTTTTGATTTTGGTCCTACATTTTAGCTTACAGGGACTCTTTTTCATTCCAACCAACTCATTTACTAGGTAGTGCAGTCATGTAGTCACAATATCTTCTGTATTTGTGTTACATAATCAGCATTTGAATTCAGACAGAAGTAGAATTGGATGATTTCAACAATATCCTCAAAACTTAAGCATTAATTTCATATAAACTACAGCACTTAATTTGGCACATGGCACAGGCATAAGTTAACAACCAGAGACAACAAGGTGCAGAGCTGGATGAACACAGCAGGCCAAGTAGCATCATAGGAGCAGAAAGGCTGACGTTTTGGGCCTAGACCCTTCATCAGAAAAGTTAACAACCAGGTGTTTTTTTGTCAAATAACTGCCACACATTGCTAAGTACAAAAAGCCATTACCTTAAACAAGCCTTCCACATTGATGAGGTCACAGTGCATTTCAATTATTTATGCACAAAGCTGGAAGATTTTAACCATGTAGATAATAGTTTTTTTTTTAAATGCACCTCAGACTTTAATCTGAAATAAAATTTAAAGTTTAACTCAGTATTCATTATAATAGCATTCATTACATTTACCCAATATAGTAACAGCTGTAATATTGAGCCTTAAACTAGAGATTCACATTCATTTGCAAGTTTTCCTGTTTCCCAGTAATTTGAGTGGGAATATTTGTCTAGCTTACACTTAGTGGGGGTGTTGGCCCAGTGGTATTGCAACCAGATAATTAATCCAGAGACCCAGATAATGTTCTGGGGACCCGGGCTTGAATCTTGCTGCAGCAGACGGTGGGATTTTAATTCAATAGAACCTGGAACTAAGAGTTTAATGATGACCTTGAATCTATTGTGAATTGCCAGGAAAATCCCATTTGGTTCACTAGTATCCTTTAGGGAATTTAGCAATGTGGGTGACTCTTAACTGTCCTCTGAACAACTAGGGATGGGCAATAAGTGCTGGCCTAGCCAGCAACACACTCATCCAGATGCTTCATTGTGAATAAAAAATGGGTAAACATTTAAAATGATCTTCACAGAAATCTGTAGCTAGTTAACACAGTTAGCTGGTAAATTGTATGATTGCAGTTAGGTTATCTGCTGACAACCAAAATGAAGAGATGAAGCATTCACTGTTTTGTGGTTTTAAATAAAAGTTAGATTATTGCTTAGCCATAAAACTAAGGTCTTACTGTTATAGGAAGGATATTCTTAGAATTCCTACAGTGTGGAAACAGGCCCTTCAGCCCAACAAGTCCACACCGATCCTTAGAGCATCATATCCAGACCCATCCCCCTATAACCCACCTAATCTACACATCCCTGAACACTACAGGCAATTTAGCATGGCCAACCCACCTCGCCTGCACATCTTTGGACTGTGGGAGGAAACCCAAGCACCTGGAGGAAACCCACACAGACACAGGGAGAATGTGCAAACTCCATACAGACAGTGGCCTGAGAGTGGAATTGAACCTGGGCCCCTGGTGATGTGGGGCAGCAGTGCTAACCACGGAGCCACCATGCCATATTAAGCTGGAGAGGGTTCAGAAGAGATTTACTAGAATGTGCTTGGAATGGAGCGTTTGAGTTATAAGGAGAGATTTGGATAGGCTGGGACTTTTCTCACTGGAGTATAGGAGGTTGACAGGTGACCTGATAGAGGTTTATAAAATAATGATGGGTATAGATAAGGTAGAATAGATAGAACGGCAGGTATCTTTTCTCTAAGGTGAAGGACTTCAAGACTAGGAGGCGTATTTTTAAGGTGAAAGGAGAAAGATTTTAAAAAAGAAGTGGGGACAACTTTTTTACACAGAGAGTGGTTCGTGTGTGGAATGAACTCCTAGAGGAAGTGGTGAACGCGGGTACAGTTACAACGTTTAAAAGACGTTAAGATAAGTACATGAATAGGAAAGGTTTGGAGGGATAAGGGCCAAGCACAGGCAGGTGGCACTAGTTTAGTTTGGGATTGTGGTCAGCGTAGACTAGTTAGACCGAAGGATCTGTTTCCATGCTGTATGACCCTATGACTTTATGACTATGACTCTAATGAAAAGATATAATATATTAACATAAAATATTGATTCAGAGAATAGCTGGAACACTGAGAGAGGATTAAAATGAATTCAGGAGGGCTAAGGCATACCTTGTGATTTATTCCTTATGGATGTGAAAGAATCTGCAAGATTTTTTATTGTACAAGGGAATTATTGGGAAAAAGTAAGAAGTAGAACTGGTTTCATAGCAGAAGTATTCCCCATCCCCATCCAATCATCTTCTTCTCATCACAGGACATCATGTAGGCTGCTTTGCAAGCAACTAAAATTTCTCTGCGCCTATTCAAAGGGTCTGAGGTGTCAGCTCTAACAACGCAAAAGGGCCACTTTTTATGGCCATACTGTTTAACATTTATTTGTTTAACATCAGTTTAACATTGTGACATTTATTTCATGAGTGCAGATGTGAACAAGTGGCATTGGAATGATCAAAAGCCAGGACCAGATTTATTAGACTCTGTTGCAACATCAGTATGCTCTGAATTTAAGTGGAATTCAGGGTAGTTGTCATAATGTTAAAATTATAACATTAAAGGTGCACCATGTCAGAATAAAACAAAATTGATTTGGCATTTTGACATTATGGTCCATCAATTAACTGACATTGCTTTAAATATGGGACTTCCTCTTCCAACTTCAGATAGAACAGAATGTTCTGGATTTAGGATATTAAGTGAATATTCCAATCTTGACCAGAGACAGGCTCATATTATCTACAGCCAAATCCCTGGAAAATCAGATGTCCATTACTCACACCTTCACAGAGGGGAAGCCAGTCTTCTGTACAATTAGGCACAGAGGCATAGAGGTGGGGACTGAACAGAGGTGGCTGTTGTGAAAAGCAGAGGAAAAGACTTTGTTGCTAGTGACAGAACTTGGGGAGATTTGAGGAACAGTGAGTTGAAAAAAATGGGCTTTGCTACTTGAAGCCAGTTCAGGAATGCTCTGAAGACTAAGTGAGATTGAAAGTTTATGGCACGCCATGATGAAGGAAGTGGGCTAAAGAGCCAAGAACAGTGTGGGACTTAATCTTTGGACTGCATATCTGCTGGAAGCGCGACATAAACTTAAAGCATAGTATAAAGAATTTTGGTTGTGCTTGTTAGTTACTGAGAAATACCTTTTCTGTAGTTTGGTGTGCCTGATAAGCATTGCTTAGCCTGTGTTGATTTTAGTTTGTTTGATACATTAAAAATCTTAAAACATACAATTGGTCTCCAGACCAGTCAGTCTAATATGATATGGGGACATTATGGAAACAATAACCCAGGATGAAATTAGACAGCATTTGGAAAATTTTGAATTAATGAAAAATAAATTAGCATGAGTTTGTTAATGGCAAATGGATTGCGACCCACTGGATGTTTTGAATTATATCACCATGTAGTGTGTCAGTTAACCCAGAACACAATGCATTGGGCATAATTACAACATTTGCAAATGATACAACATTCCGAAAGGCTGTCTTCATTGAAGAGTATATGTGCAGGCTTCAAAAATATTAATGAAATGGATAGATAGATTGCAGATGGAATTTAAGAGAAAGAATGAGGAGATGCAATATGAAGGAAATGGCACAATTTTAAAAGGAATACGGGAAGAGAAAGATTTGGAAGTATATAAATATTTGAAATGACATAAGGATGAAAGGATGTAGTGAGAAGTTTGTTGGAAAATGTGTGGGTTTCTTGGCTTTATTAGTAAAGGAATAGAGTATAAAAGCAAGAAAGTTAGTCTAAAATAGATTGAGCTTTCTCTAATAGCACCAGAAAACCACATTATGAGGTTCTTGGTCTCAGGTGTAATCTGTGCAACAAGTAACAGCTCCCAGATATCTAAAGTCTTCTTTCCAGACACACATTCCTTTGTTCTATTGTTTGACATCTATACTCATGAGTGTGTGTCATCAGAAACAATATGGAGATTGCTACCTTCTCTTTCCCAGCGCCCTAAAATTTCCCTGCAGCACCTTGCTCTACCTATGTCATTTGTGCTGTCATGGATCAACACTTCTAGCTGTCCACACTTCTTCTGAAAGAAAAACCATCTGATTTACTGATTTCCCCTTATTGAAGAAAATCTGTTGTCCTTACCTAGTCTTCCACACAGGTGATTGTAGATTCTTGACTGGTTGACCCTTAAATGCCCTCTGAAATGCCTTATCAATCCTCTCAATTTCTTTACTTTGTTCTGCAATCACCTTGTACTCCCTGTCCTAATTCAATATCTCCCAATTTTTCTTTCCAGACAACTCAACTGTTCTTTTCCGTGCTAATACCTTTTGCAATGTACGTAAGAAAAGAGCTGCAAATGGTTGAGGTGATTAACCTCCAACAATCACAACCACCCCTTTGTGCCAAGTATAATTCCAACCAGCAGAATGTTTTCCCTGATTCCTGTTATCTCCAGTTTTGCCAGGGTTCGTTGAAGTGACATTCAATGAAATGCAGCCTTGATGTCACGTGCAGTCACTCTCATCTCACCTCTGAAATTCAGCTCTTTTGTCCATGTTTGAGCCAATTCTGTAATGAGGTCAGGAGCTGTGGCCCTGATGGAATCCAGAGCATTAGTGAGCAGGTTGTTGCTAAGTAAGTGCTGCTTGATGGACCTGCTGATAACCCTTTTTATCATTTTAAAGATGATCAAGAATAGACTGATTGGATTTGTTCTGGTATTTTTGTGTATGGGGCATATCTGGGTAATTTTTGTCAGTTGGATGCCAGCTGTATTAGAACAACTTGTCTAGGGGCATAGCAAGTTCTGGAACACAAGTCTTCAGAATCCTCACCCTTCACTGTATCCACCACTTTCAGCTGTTTCTTGATATCATGTTGAGTAAATCAAAAGAGCTGAAGTTGTTTCAGAGATAGTAGGAACTGCAGATGCTGGAGAATCTGAAATAACAAGGTGTAGAGCTGGATGAACACAGCAGGCCAAGCAGCATCAGAGGAGCAGGAAAGCTGACGTTTCGGGCCTAGACCCTTCTGACCTCATTACAAAATTGGCTCAAACATGGACAAAAGAGCTGAATTTCAGAGGTGAGATGAGAGTGACTGCACTTGACATCAAGGCTGCATTTCACTGAATGTCACTTCAACGAACCCTGGCAAAACTGGAGATGACAGGAATCAGGGAAAACATTCTGCTGGTTGGAATTATACTTGGCACAAAGGGAGGTGGTTGTGATTGTTGGAGGTCTAGGCCCGAAACGTCAGCTTTCCTGCTCCTCTGATGCTGCTTGGCCTGCTGTGTTCATCCAGCTCTACACCTTGTTATCTCTGAGCTGAAGTTGTTGGTTGGTTCGCCGAGCTGACTGGTTTTCGTGCAAATGTTTTGTCTCCCTTCTAGGCGACCTCCGTTGAAGCGCTATTGTTCTGTCCCGTTCTGAATTTATATGGTCCGGTCTGTCATGGTGGGCAGTCTGTTTCTGGTTTTGTAATGTAGTGGTATGCAGATGGGGTCTATTTTAACATGTTTGTTAATTACATCAGTGGTTGAAAACCAGGCCTCCAGGAATTCACATGCTTGTCTTTGTCTCACTTGTAACTTTATCCCAGTCAAATTGATGTTCTTCTATGTTGGTGATGTGGTTCTTCTATGACGATGTCACCTAGAAGGGAGATAAAACGTTTGCATGAAAGCCAGTCAGCTCAGCGAACCAACCAACAACAGCCACAACCCGAGCTACAGATCTTCATTAAAATGTTATACACCTACAGGTGAAATACACTCAAACAAGCCCGAAAATGGGAAACCTATGCCAACCGGCTAAGCGCTACCCGCAAGCAACTCCATTTTCTACACGACTACCTCAGAAACTAGGTACTTCCTCACAACATCAAATACAAACACTGCTCCCCACCACCCCCCAGCCCCACCCCCCCCACCCCCACTGCCCAACAACCCAAAAGCAAGAAAAGCAGCTGAACAAAACTATGAGTTATGATAACGGACGCCCATAACCGCCTCCACAAATATGAATGAGAAATTTCGCGCCAAAAGTCTCTATACTTAAACTCACCCAACCACCAATGGACCACAACTCTCGAACAGTCATTCAGGGTCAAGCAAAGCAGAACCAGAACCAGAACCAAGAACAGTCTCACACTACAAGAAAAACTGACGAAGCTGATGCACAGCAATGACAAGAACAAACTAGACACAGGGATAAGAAATTTATTAGACAGACACCGAGAAAACTGTCCTAATACGGGGACTTAACTGTAATTATAAGGACGCCCACAAAACAGATTTCCTGGCTGCGCTTAAGGCTACACTAAAATCTAATGAGGAGATAGTAGGAACTGCCAATGCTGGAGTCTGAGATAACAAGGTGTAGAGCTGGATGAACAGAGCAGGCCAGGCAGCATCAGAGGAGCAGGAAGGCTGACGTTTCGGGTCTGGACCATTCTTCAGAAATGGGGGAGGGGAAGGGGGCTCTGAAATAAATAAAGAGAGGGGGAGGCGATGATAGAAGGTGGATAGAGGAGCAGATAGGTGGAGAGAAGACGGACAGGTCAAGGAGGCAGGGATGGAGCCAGTACAGGTGAGTGTAGGGAGAGAGTTGGGATGGGGGTTGGCCAGTGAGGAGGGAGAGGCGGGTAGGCGGGAGGAAAGACGGACAGGTCAAGGAGGTGGGGATGAGGCTAGTAGGTAGGAAGTGGGAGTGGGGGTTGGTCAGTGAGGTGGGAGGAGTGGATAGGTGGGAGAAAAGATGGACAGTTCAAGGAGGAAGGGATGAGAGGGGTGTGCTGGTTTTGGGATGCGGTAGGGGGTGGGGAGATTTTGAAGCTTGTAAAGTCCACATTGAGACTATTGGGCTGCAGGGTTCCCAGGCGGAATATGAAGTGCTGTTCCTCCAGCCTTCAAGTGGTATCGTTGTGGCACTGGAGGAGGCCCAGGATGGACATGTCGTCCAAGGACTGGGAGGGGGAGTTGAAGTGGTTTGCGACTGGTAAGTGTTGTCGTTTGTCGTGAACCGAACTAGGTGTTCCACAAAGCGGTCCCCAAGCCTCCGCTTGGTTTCCCTGATGTAGAGGAGGCCGCATCGGGAACAGCAGATACAGTATACCACATTAGCAGATGTGCAGGTGAACATCTGTTTGATGTGGAAGGTCTTCTTAGGGCCTGGGATGGGGGTGAGGGGGGAGGTGTAGGGGCAGGTGTAGCACTTCCTGCGGTTGTAGGGAAAGGTGCCGGGTGTGGTGGGGCTCGTGGGGAGTGTGGAGCGGACGAGGGAGTTGCGGAGAGAGCGGTTCCTCCGGAAAGCAGATAAGGGCAGGGAGGGAAATATATCCTTGGTACTGGGGTCAGATTACATGTGGCGGAAGTGGCGGAGAATGATACGTTGATTCCGGAGATTGATGGGGTGATACATGAGGATCCGGAGGTTGATCTATATACTAAAATCTAATGGATTCACAGACGAAACACAACAAGCCATCCATGTGTCCCTACACTGAGGAGGAGAAGCCAGGCAAACACACTCAACAGATAGAAAAGCCCCTGAAGGACTAAAGAAGGACAGGAACATCATAGTCTTACCAGCAGACAAAGGCCACTTGATGGTTGTAATGAACAAATCGGACTACTTTGATAAAGCACAGAAACTACTTGCAGATACCGGCACTTACCAACAGAGGGAGTCATACCCCACACCACATCTAAGGAACAGAATCACCTGCACACTACAGAAATTACAACGGGCAGGCCAAATAACAAGAACAGACTTCCTAAGAATGAAACCTGATGGATCAAACTCCCCCCAGTTCTACAGATTACCTAAAGTACACAAACCTGACATCCCCATCAGACCCATAGTTTCCCTGCCGGGCACACCAACACACAGGCTAGCCAAGGAGTTACAACAGAGACTAAAACACCTCACCAATGGATCGACCCACTCCATACACTCAGCATGGTGCTACACCTGCCCCTATACTTCCCCCCTCACCTCCATTCAAGACGCTAAACAAACCTTCCATATTAGTCAATGTGGTCTACTTCATCCACTGCTCCCGATGTGGCCTCCTCTACATCGGTGAGACCAAGCAGAGGCTCGGAGACTGTTTTGTAGAGCACCAGCACTCTGTTTGCAACAAACGATGACACCTTCTGGTCGCAAACTATTTTAACTCCCCCTCCCACTCCCTGAGTGACATGTCCATCCTGGGCCTCCTCCTCATATTCTGCCTTGGGAGCCGCCAGCCCATTGGCCTAAATGTGGATGTTACCAGTTTCAAAATCTCCCCACTCCGGGCCTCATCCCATGACCAACCCTCCCTCTTATCCCCACCTCCTTGACCTGACACAACCTGTCCATCTTCTCTCCCACCTATCTGCCCCATCCATCCGACTGACCAATCCTCACCTCTCCTTACCAGCACTCACCTATCACCATCTGACCTACCTTCTCCTGGCCCCATCCCTCCTCTCTATTTATTTCTGAGCTCCCTTCCCTGTCCCCATTTGTGAAGAAGGGTCCCGACCCGAAATGACAACTTTCCTGCTCCTCTGATGCTGCCTGGCCTGTTGTGTTTCTCCAGCTCCACACTGTGTTATCTTAACGTCCTTGTAAATCTTTTCAGTACCCTCTCAAGTTTAGCAACATCTTTCCTATAGAAGGATGACCAGAACTGTACACTGTATTCTAAAAGTGGTTTCACTAATGTGTCAAGCAACACTCCCCAGGGCCCTACCATAACTGTACAAATCCTGCCCTGGTTTGCCTTACCAAAATGCAACACATTTATTTACATTAAGCTCCATCTGCCACACGTCAGCCCATTGGTCCATCTGACCAAGGCCCCAATGTACAGTGAGATAATCTTCCTCACTGTCCGCTGCACTGCCTATTTTGGTGTCATCTGCAAATTTACTAACCATACCTCCCACATTTACATCCAAAAGAATAACATTGGACCCAGCACCAATCTGTGTCCGAAAAGTAATCCTCTACCACCACCCTCTGTCTCCTATCTTCAAGCCAATTTTGCTAGATCCCCCTGGATCCCATGTGATCTAACCTCACTAACAGTCTACTATGCAGAACCTTGTCGAGCCCCTTAATGAAGTTTATATAAACAATGTCCACTGCCCAGCCTTCATTAATTTTCTTTGCCACTTCTTCAAAAAACTCTATCATGTTTGCGAGACAAGGTTTCCCATGTTGACTATCCTTAATCAGTCCTTGCCTTTCCAAATGCATGTAAATCGTGTCCTTCAGGATCCCTTCCAACAACTTATTGCCACTGATGACTTTTCCTTACCATCTTTCTTAAAAATGGCACCACACTAGCCAACCTCCATAATTCCAGCACCTGACCCGTGGCTATTGATAATACAAATGTCTCAGCAAGGGGCACAACAATCTCTTCCCTAGCTCCCCACAAAGTCTGGGAAACATCTGATCAGGTGACAGGGATTTATCTACCTTTATACGTTTTAAGACCTCGAGGAGCTCTTCTTGAATACGAACTCTTTTAAAAAGTCACTATTTATTTCCCCAAGTTCTCTAGCTTCCATGTCCTTCTCCACACTAAATACTGACACAGTATTTAGTATCTCACACATCTCCTGTGATTCTACACATAGATGACTATGTTTAAGGGGACCTATTTTCTCCCTTGTTACTCTTGTTGGTTTCTTTACCACCCAGTCTTGCAGCTTTTTATTTTGTGAACTACATTGAGCATTCAACTTAATATATTTTGCCCAGTCAATCAACATTCATGTGAAAACGTTAGTAGGGGCTATGAAAGCTCATTTCTTTTTGGGGTGTTATTGTTGTGAGCCTTATTTTGCACTCACACCCATAGTTTCCACAAAATAAAAACAACATCATGATGTTCTGAAATATGTACAAACTGCTCTTTCTGATTTCCACCTTTGAAGGTGTGGGATTTTGTCCCCACTGGGAGCTTGATTGCATGGGAAACTTGAGACTGGTCAATAAATCATGTCAGGACTCTCTCACAGAACTGACAATAGGGATCACACTGGTTCTCCAACCAGGGTGAGTGGGTGGGAAGCAGTCCAAACATTATTGTTGATTTTGGTAATCTTTCATTCATTCATGGGATGAAGGCATCCTGGCTAGGCAGCATTTATTGCCCATCCTTAATTGCCCAGAGGGCAGTTAAGAGTCAAACACATTGCTCTGGGCCTGGAGTCACATGTAGGCCAGAAAAGGTAAGGATGGTAGTTTCCTTCCCTAAAGGACATTAGTGGACCAGATAGGTTTTTCTTGACAATCGACAATGGATTCATGGTCATCGTGAGATTCTTAATTCCAGATATTTATTGGATTCAAATTCTAGCATCTGCTTGGGGGGATTTGAACCTAAGTCCCCAGAACATTAGAGACAACAAGGTGCAGGGCTGGATGAACACAGCAGGCCAAGCAGCATCATAGGAGCAGAAAGGCTGACGTTTCGGGCCTAGACCCTTCATCAGAAAAGGGGGAGGGGAAGGGGGTTCTGAAATAAATAGGGAGAGAGTGGGAGGCGGATAGAAGGTGGATAGAGGAGAGGATAGGTGGAGAGGAAACAAACAGGTCAAAGAGGCGGGGATGGAGCCAGTAAAGGTGAGTGTAGGTGGGGAGTTAGGGAGGGGATAGGTCAGTCCAGCTCGTCCCCGCCTCCCTAACCTGTTCTTCCTCCCACCTATCCCCTCCTCCCACCTCAAGCTGCACCCCCATCTCCTACCTATTAACCTCATCCCGCCCCCTTGACCTGTCCGTCCTCCCTGGACTGACCTATCCCCTCCCTAACTCCCTACTTACACTCACCTTTACTGGCTCCATCCCCGCCTCTTCGACCTGTTTGTTTCCTCTCCACCTATCCTCTCCTCTATCCATCTTCTATCCGCCTCCCACTCTCTCCCTATTTATTTCAGAACCCCCTTCCCCTCCCCCTTTTCTGATGAAGGGTCTAGGCCCGAAACGTCAGCCTTTCTGCTCCTATGATGCTGCTTGGCCTGCTGTGTTCATCCAGCCCTGCACCTTGTTGTCTCGGATTCTCCAGCATCTGCAGTTCCTACTATCCCCAGAACATTATCTGGGTCTCTGGATTAACAGTCCAGTGATAATACCACTAAGCCATCACCTCCCCTATCGGTTAAACAGCGTAAAAATCCATTGTTCCAAATTGCTATCCAGTGATGGCTGCTGAAAAATATATAGGTTTGGACGAGGATAGACAATGTCACCTATAGTTTAATAATTTGCTAACCCATGGCCTGTTTATAGGAATTTTCATCCGACAGTTAAATGAGACAGCAGCACAAACTAAACTAAAAATATGAGGCCTTGTGTTCATTGTACTCGTGATCTGTCATAGCTAATACGGATAAATGTGATACTGACACAGCTGATAATGTGCTTGTACTCTTTATGCGCACCCACCGTAAACACTGTGATGCAAAACACTCCAAAAACATGAGGCACGTTTGTGGTTGAGGAAGTATATTCAAAAGAAAACACGTTGACCTTGATGCGTTAAATAACTAATGACTTAAATTGAAAAAAAAATTCAATATGTCCATCATTTTTCATAGAAGTGGCCTGTGTGATTTCTATTTCATTTTTGAGCCTCTTATCTGGAAATCAATTCACTCTCGGTATCACTCTCTGTCCTTTTCCCAACTGAGAAGATTAGATGATTTGTTTGCAGATCTTTGCCAATGTCACTATGCAACTAACACGTACATCATGGCTTAGTGGAGTTTGCGTGAGATTCTTTCCGTCTTCCAGTCGCTGATGTGAAAACAGAGCAAAAATTGATAGAAGTGACCTAATTAGTGTTAAATAAGTAGTACAAAATGATTGGCTTCACCACAATCATTCAAAAGAGCCTCAAGGCACTGAGAGGCTTAGTGCATAATGTCACTTGGCCAAAACCAGATACAGAATTCTGCCTTGTATTAATTTGATTTTCAAAAAGAATGACATTTGATTCTAAGCTTCTGAAATATTTTATCAGATTAGTCCTATTCCTTGGCTTGGTTGATAGGACAATTCTGTGACTACAATAACGGCCTGAGATCATTGTTGCAACCATGCATATGTAATAAACGCGATCAGTTCCATCTGTATAGAGAAGTCTTACTAAAAGAAAAACTTAATATAACCGATGACTCAACAATCATATGAGAATGCTAGCAGCTGCCATGGACACTCATTTCTTTGTGGGGTGTTATTTTTGAAAGCCTTATTTTGGACTCAAACCCACAGTTTCTGCAAACCAAGAACAAAATCATGATGCTTTGAAATATTTACAAACTGCTGTTTCTGATTTCCACATTCGAAGGCATGGGATTTTGTCTCCGTGGGGTGATTTATTGCATGGGAAACTCAAAACTGGTCAATAAATCATGTCAGGACTCCCTCACAGAACTGACATGGGGATTACACTGGTTCTCCAACTGGGGTGAGGGGTGATCCTTTGACCAGCTGCATGAAGATGGAGGATGAGGACTGTAGGATAGCACAAAACAAGACATATGTTAAGTTTTGAGCTGGTTTTGTCACACAAATCTATTAGATTTTAGTTAATACATGCAGGACAGTTTTAACCTCTTGTTTGAGCCACCATCACTTTTTGTTTAAAAACAGTATTTTGCACCCATGTGAGATTTAACAAATGAAAGAGAGCATCTAATGTTGGTAGGATTATATTGTTGTCGATAATAAACTATTTAGCATCTAAATACATTTATTCATGGTCTTAATAGAAAAGCAAAGCTTAATCCTGAACAGAATGTCAAGCATGGCTGTAAATATGGAAATAGACATACAAATTAGTAAGAAACTGAGGGCTAGTTTAAGGAAGCACTTCTTAACACAAGAAATTATAATACCTGGAGTGATGCTGGTAAAATACAGAGTAATCTAAGAGAATGAGTTATGTGATCAAATGTTTACACACCTTCTTACAGTAATTCTACAAAGACTTTGAGGATGAGTAAATTACATGTTGCGAGGATCAAAAGTATCGGGTATTTTGGACTCTGAAGATTTAATAATAACTTGAAAAGTAGAACGGCAAAAGATTTGTATAAAGTAAGCCAGAAGAATAGCACTGTATTGCAATTACAATAACAAAGGCTAGACCAACTCAAAGGTAATTGGGTGATTACATTCCTTTCTTTAACAACAAATTCTCTATGAAATGATGAGGGTAGTACTGTGGATGTTCTCTTAAAGGATTTCATAAGGTATTTGAAAAGGTCCTGCATGGCAGACTAGTCAAAACAGTAAAACCCATAAGATACAGGGTAATGTGTCAAATTGGATACAAATATGGCTTTGGAACAGAAAACAAAGGGTAATGGTTGTGAATGGAAAGCTGTTTCAATTGGTGTTCTGCAGAGTTCAGTGCTGGGACCCCTGCTGTTTGTTTTATACATTAACGATTTGGATTTAAACATGGGGGACACAATTGGGAAATTTGCAGATGACACAAAAATTGGCCATGTAGTGGATAGTGTAGAGAATAGCTGTAAGCTCCAAAATGATATAGATGGGTTGGTGGAGTGGGCAGGAAAGTACAACTCTGATAACCTTGAGGTAATGCATTTAGGGAGGTCAAACATTAAAAGGGAATACACAATAAACAGGAATATACTGAAATGGTTGGAAGAAGTGAGAGATCTTGGTGCGGGTAGCTGCACAGGTAGATAAAATTGTAAAGAAGGCATATGGAATGGTCTCCCTCATTAGCAGAGGTTTAAAATACAAAAGTAGGGATAGAATGATGGGAGTGTATAAGATACTAGTGAAACCACAATTCGAGTATGATGTGTAGTTCTGGTCACCACATTGTGGAAAAAATGTAATTGCTCTGAAGAGAGTGCAAAGAAGATTTACTAGAATGTGACAAGTTGTGGAAAACTGTAGCTATTGGGAGAGTTTGGAGAGCTTGTTGTTTGACTTGGAACAGAGAAGCTGAGGAGTGACATGATCGTGGTATACAAAGTTGTGAGGGATCTATGATGAACTAGATGGGAGAAACCTGTTTCCCTTGGCAGAGTTCAAAAAAAACAGGAGTCAAGCTAAGTGGCAGGAGCATTAGAGAGGACGTGAGGGAAAACGTTTTATGCAGAGGGTGATGAGAGTCTGGAATTCACTGCCTGATTTGATGGTGGAGACAGAGACCCTAAACTCTTTTACAAAGTACCTTGATGTGCCCCTTAAGTGCTGTAAGCTGCAGAGCTATGGGCCGTGTGCAGAAAGATGGGATTAGAAAGGGTATCTGGGAGTCTTTGGGTTGGCATGGACAAGATGAGCCAAATGGCACCCCTCCTGTGCTGTATCATTTCTATAGTGCTATGGTTCTAACTGGAGTATGTCTGACAGAAAGGAAAACAAAATTTAAATTATCAGCAAAGAACTGAACTGAGTCTTGGGATGAGGGTGTTATCATATGACGGAAAGGCTGGACAGGTTGGGCTTGTGTCCATTGAAGTTTAGAAGAATGAGAGGAAATCTTATTGAAACAAGTACCATCCTGAGGGGACGTGACAGGGTAGATGCAGAAAGGATGTTTCCTTCTGTGGGACAGACTAGAACTAAGGCTCACAGTTTAAAAATAAGACATCACCCATATATAAGTCGGATATGATGAGCAGCAACTTTGTAACCCTTGAACTATGTTGGCAATGGTGAAAAATGTCCCGTTTTCTAACCAAGTGTTGAACGGCACAACGAGAATCTCAGTAATGAGCAGCAAGAGGCTGATTTACATCCAATAATATGCATTAACATCCTCATTATTAAATCATTTAATTTTGTTGAAAGGAAGTTTCCCATTCTCTCACCCACCGGATAAAAACAAGATGGTGGTAATTCCCACTGTGCAAGTCAGAGCAGCTACTGCTGACTCCAGCTGACCACTTGCTCCTTCAGACCTCTATCAGTCACCAACAGCTCAGCGGATGCTCCATGGGCAACAACCAGATACATACTGTCTCCTATCCAACAGGCCCTCCAGATTCCTGTTGACAAAGTGAGGTTCAAATCTCCCCCTTCCCCTTCTGTCTGGAGCAATTGACAAGTACTATGCAACGCAGTTGTTAACTGCCAGGACTTGACCAGATTAATGACTGGGCTTTACATGTGGTGTCAGCGCTAGGAATCCCAAGAGGCCCAGGCAGTGGCAAGTTCTTCCACCCATGTCAAGTGGGAGAATAAGATGACTGGGGTGCCATAGGGGCAAGTGCAGACACAATGAGGAGAGTTTAAGAAGATAACGTAAGAAAACCCAGATGAATTTTCTTGCATTATCTTTTCAAACTCACCTCACGGGATCATCGAGAGAAAGCCTCCATGAAACTGCCAAAAACAGACACTTAGTTGATTTCTGTAAAATTCAGCTCCAGGAGAATTTTCTCTCTCACAAAAGATTTGAGAGTCTTTGGAATCATAACTAACACGAGATTCAAAGAGTGTATGAGATTGGCTGGAACATGGATTTAGACCACAGTCTGATCAGCCGTGAACTTATTCAATGGGACATACATAAAGTTGCTGGAAAAGCTCAGCAGTTCTGTGGAAGTGTCACCGGACCTGAAACGTTAACTCTGTTTTTTCCTTCACAGATGCTGCCAGAGCTTTTCCAGCAACTATGTTTTTGTTCCTGATTTACAATATCCGCAGTTCTTTCAGTTTTTATTCAAAGGAGCAGCAGACTAGAGGGGCCAAATGACCTAACTGAGCTCCTATTTTGAAGATTTGTATATTTTTAAAATTTCATGTGCTGAATTGAGAAAGAAAGTAACAGCTGAGGAAGCAATCCTATGGATTATCCACACAATGACGCGAGTGTTGCTTATTTGAGAAATATTCACCAAGTTATGTCAGAAGTGGGAAGAAGGAAAGTTGGGAGATCTTTGAGACTTCCTTCTGAATCATTAAACCAAGTGGAGCTTCAAGATATTGAGTTGGAATACTGTTTCTTACTAAGCATCCTCTCAAAGCTGACCCATTCAATATAATAGATCTGTTTAAAATTCAAATTGAATGAATTCTTTTCTCTCCAATAACCAAATTAGCTGTGCAATATTTTGATATATTAAACCAGCATTGAATAATGAGTCCCATGACATCATTTTTCCTGCACAGGCAATTGATTAAAATTCCTGATTCAGAAATTTGGAGAAAGCATGCTTATAATTTCATTAAAAAGTGACATGTAGAAGTGTGATGAATTATCCAGGTTGAACATTTGTATACTTAGCATCATTTTTCTGTACAATATAAAATCGTAAATCAAATAATTTAGGAAAAACTTCGAGCAAAGTAATTTGACTGATTTTACTGACTTATGCATCTATCCTACAATAATGAGACAAAAAAAATGAATGAATGATTCAGTGTTATTGTTTACTAAAAAAGAAATACATTTCAAAAAACCAAAGAACAGTGGGTGCTGGAAATCAGAAACAAAATCAGAAATTGCTGGAAAATCTCAGCAGATCAAGCAGCATCTGTGGAGAATAAGCAGAGTTAACGTTTCAGGTCCACTGACCTTCCTTCAGAAATACGTTTTGCCAAATACTCGGTTATTAAGCAATATTGTTATATAATATATACATATAGGATATATATGTTATTCCTCGTATTAAGTTGATACAATATATTAGCTGAGGATCAATTGATGGCACTCTTGACTGGGGGGATGTTGGGAGTGAAGAGGAGTGGACCATGGTGTCCCAGAGGGAACAGTCCCTGCGGAAGGCTGACAAGGGAGGAGAGGGGAATATGTGTCTGGTGGTAGTGTCCTGCTGGAGGTGGCAGAAATGGTGGCTAATGATCTGTTGGATGTGGATGCTGAGGGGTAATAGGTAAAGACAAGGGAATCCTATTGCTGTTACGGAAAGGAAGAGAGGGGCTTATTCATCCTCGTAGCCTGATTGCTATCCATTCCTTTGTCTGCCCAACTGTTCTTCTCCCACTTTGGGCGTATCCCTACCTAAAGTTTACTCCTTACCATCTCCTATCACCCTACCTTCTACATATAAACCGATATTTTCCTAGCGACCATCAGTTCTGAGAAAGGGTCGCTAGACCCAAAATATTAACTCTGATTTCTCGCCACAGATGCTGCCAGACTTGCTAAGCTTTTCCAGCAATTTCTGTTTTTGTACGTGACTCTGAACACTTAGCTTAGTTCACATAGAGCTGAAATCCTCACCTCTAGGCCTGAATGTTTCAACTTGACTATTCCCAGGCAGTCTTTCATTACCTACCTTCCATAAATTTGAGGTTATCCAAAATTCTACTATACATTTTCAGACTCATACCAAGTCCCATTCACTCATCATTGTTCTGCACATTGACCTTCAATGACTCCCAAACAAGCAACACCTAGATTCTTCTGTAACACCAATTTCTGTAATCTCCTCCCAGCCTACAATGCTCCAAGTCATCTGTGCTCCTTCAATTCAAGTCATCCCTATTTCATTCACTTCATCATCAGTGCTCATCTCTTCAATTCCCTGAGTCCTAAGCAATAGATTTCCCTTCTAAAACTCTCAATCTCTCTACTTTTCCTCTCCCTTTTAAGACAGTCCTTACAAGCTTCCTCTCTGACCAACCTGTTGCTCACCTGCTTTTATATCTCCTTATATAGATCAGGGTCAAACCCTGTTTGCTAATTTTCCTGGGAAAAGCCTTGGAACATTTTACGGAATTAAAGGTGCTACATAAATTGCATTTGTTTTTCTAAAACGCAGGTGGAAGGATAACACCTTCTTATGAAATATTTTGGGATATTACACTAAAATAGAAAAAAAAATTCATTTTACAGTGAAACTCTCTTTTGTTGTTATGTGGAAATGATAATTTCATTTTCTTGACTAATGCTATGATCTAGCACCATTGTCTCGGAAAAGAATAAATATTGCCTTAATTCAATAATGCAAGACAAAGGGAAGTTTGAAACCACAAGCATATTACTTGCCAAGTGCAAATCTACAGTCGAAAGAGGAGAGCAGGGATATGCAGGAGGAGAAACACATAGCTCTTTAGGATATATCTTATTGACAGATGGAATACAGCAATGCAGTTCCAAGAAGCCATTGATAGCAATTGCCACTTGGAACTGTTCTGCAATCAGCAGCTTAGAAATTTAGCTGCATAAGTTTGGGTTTCTACTAATCCCACGTTTAAAGAACTTGATTTCAATTGCTTTCTGTCACAGGGAATTCTACAAACTCACCCTTCTCTATGTGAAGAAATTTCACCTCTTCTCAGTCCTAAATTGCAGACCTTATATCCTTAGACTGTATCCTTTGGTTGTAGACTCCCCAGTCATCAGGAATATCCCTCCTGTGTTAATCCTGTCTGGTCCTGTCAGAATTTTATAGGTTCCGATGAGATCCCCCCTCATTCTTCTAAACTCCAGTGAATAAAGTTACAACTAATGCACACTCCCATCTTATGTTCATCCAGCCATTCCAGGTATCAGTCTGGTTAAAAAAAAACCGAAGTTGCTGGAAAAGCTCAGCAGGTCTGGCAGCATCTGTGAAGAAAAAATCAGAGTTAATGTTTCGGATCCGGTGACCCTTCCTCAGAACTGAGTTAAGGTGACATCAATTAAGGTGACATTTTCACGGTTGCATCTTTTTTCTTGTGGCTGAACATTCTGTGTTCAATTATTTCAGCATGTCAGCTGCCATGTTCTGAGGAAGGGTCACCGGACTCGAAACCTTAACTCTGATATTTTCTTCACAGATGCTGCCAGACCTGCTGAGCTTTTCCAGCAACTTCTGTCTTTGTTCATGATTTAGAGCATCTGCAGTTGTTTTGATTTTTATCTGTCTGGTAAACTTGGTTGCACTCCTTCTATTACCACAGCATCCTTCCTCAGATAAGGAGACCAAAGCTGCACACAATACTCCAGGTGCAATCTCAGCAATATCTTGTACGATGGCAGCAAGTCGTCCCCATCCCTGGATTCGAATTCTCTCGCTATGAAGGCCAACATATCATTTGCTTTCTTCACCGCCTGCTGTACCAGTGTGCTTCTTTTCAGTGACTAGTGTACAAGGATATACAGGTTTAGCTACTTGCCAATCTTTCCCAATCTATTGAGATAATAACCTGCGTTCTTGTTTCCGCTATCAATTTGGACAACCTCACAAAAAAATTACTCCAACTTCTACAAATGAAAACGTCTCTAATTAGGTGGACTAATTACACTAAATAACTTGGTACCACTAATGTGTGTCACAGCTTGCCCAATATTAACTGGATATTATTTTTAATATGTCATCACTAGAAAAGCAGGAAACATTTTTTTATATATGTGTGCTGTAATGTTAACCTACTTAATCCTACGAAATCTTTATTAGAGCACAAAAAATATCAACATGAAATAACTCTTGACAACCAGTTTTGGTAACCATAGTAACAAATGTGGTTGCATATCAGAATCAATATTTAAGTCAATATTTCTGAAAAACCTGCAACAAAATTATGCAGTACTGAAAGATCTGTGAAATTCAATAGGAACTGGTTAATAGCTGTCTTTCAACAATTAATTTTCTTTATTATAGACCTGAACTATGACTTTTAAAACTGCCAACACGTTTTATCACATAATGTCTTAGCAGTTTTTAGTAGAATGTTAAGCAGATTAAGAAAAAAACAGACTCCAGTGAGATAATTATACAGGTCATTGTAATACTCGTCATTAATTAAGGTGATATTTTCACGGTTGCATTTTTTTTCTTGTGGCTGAACATTCTGTGTTCAATTATTTCAGCATCTCAGCTGTCATGTTTTGAGGAATGGTCACTGGACCTGAAGTGTTAACTCTGATTTTTCTGCACAGATACTGCCAGACCTGCTGAGCTTTTCCAGCAACTTCTGTTTTTGTTCCTGATTTAAAGTATCCACAATTCTTTCAGTCCTGATAAAACATGATGTTTTATTCCGCTCTTCAAAGCTATGCTTACAATCCAAGCTAATTAACAATCTTGTATATAAATTATTCATTCCTTAACACATTTCCTTCATGCCTTGTGTCAAGTTGCTTATCTCCATTGAACTTACGTTCAGGGCCATGAGTCTTTGCAGGTAGCAATCACTGCAACTTTTTTGCTGCTGACATAGAAGGGAGGCGCAGTTGTAGTATGGCGCACTGACCTCTACATCGCCAAGGCCAGGTGCCAACTCTCCGACACCTCCTCCTACCGCCCCCTTGATCATGACCCCACCCCTGAGCACCAAACCATCATCTCCCAAACCATCCACAACCTCATCACCTCAGGTGACCTCCCACCCACGGCCTCCAACCTCATCGTTGCCCAACCTCGCACTGCCCGCTTCTATCTCCTTCCCAAAATCCACAAACCTGAATGCCCTGGTCGACCCATTGTCTCCGCCTGCTCCTGCCCCACCGAACTGATCTCCGACTATCTGGACTCCATTTTCTCCCCCTTGGTCCAGGAACTCCCTACCTATGTCCGTGACACCACCCACGTCCTCCACCTCCTCCAGAACTTCCAATTTCCCGGTCCCCAACACCTCATCTTTACCATGGACGTCCAGTCCCTCTACACCTGCATTCCCCATGCAGATGGCCTCAAGGCCCTCTGCTTCTTCCTGTCCCGCAGGCCCGACCAGTCCCCCTCCACTGACACCCTCATCCGCTTAGCCGAACTCGTCCTCACCCTCAACAACTTCTCTTTCAATTCTTCCCACTTCCTACAGACAAAGCGGGTAGCCATGGGTAACCGCATGGGCCCAAGCTACGCCTGCCTCTTTGTAGGTTACTTGGAACAATCCCTCTTCCGTACCTACACCGGCCCTAAACCCCACCTCTTCCTCCGTTACATTGATGACTGTATCGGTGCCGCCTCGTGCTCCCACGAGGAGCTCGAACAGTTCATCCACTTCACTAACACCTTCCACCCCAAACTTAAGTTCACCTGGACCATCTCTAACACCTCTCTCCCCTTCCTGGACCTCTCTGTCTCCATATCGGGCAACCAACTAGAAACCGATATCCATTTCAAGCCCACCAACTCCCACAGCTACCGAGAATACTCCTCCTCCTACCCACCTTCCTGCAAAAATGCTATCCCCTATTCCCAATTCCTTCGCCTCCGCCGCATCTGCTCCCAGGATGAGGCATTCCACTCCCGTACATCTCAGTTGTCCTCGTTTTTCAAGGACCGTAACTTCCCCGCCTCGGTGGACGAGAACACCCTCAACCATGTCTCCCACATCTCCCGCAACTCATCCCTCACACCTCGTCCACGCAATAAGAACCAAAAAAGAATCCCCCTCGTCCTCACGTACCACCCCACCAACCTCCGGATCCAATGCATCATCCTCCGACACTTCCGCCATCTGCAATCCGACCCCACCACCAAAGACATCTTTCCCTCCCCACCCTTATCTGCTTTCCGGAGGGACCACTCTCTCCGTGACTCCCTTGTCCGCTCCACACTCCCCTCCAGCTCCACCACACCCGGCACTTTTCCCTGCAACCACAGGAAGTGCTACACCTGCCCCCATACCTCCTCCCTCACCCCCATCCCAGGCCCCAAGAAGACTTTCCACATCAAGCAGATGTTCACCTGCACATCTGCCAATGTGGTATACTGCATCCGCTGTACCCGGTGTGGCTTCCTCTACATCGGGGAAACCAAGCGGAGGCTCGGGGACCGCTTTGCAGAACACCTACGCTCGGTTCGCAATAAACAACTGCACCTCCCAGTCACGAACCATTTCAACTCCCCCTCCCATTCCTCAGACGAC
>NC_063342.1:28714246-28731362 GCF_021869965.1 Rhincodon typus
TAAACAACTGCACCTCCCAGTCACGAACCATTTCAACTCCCCCTCCCATTCCTCAGACGACATGTCCATCCTGGGCCTCCTGCAGTGCCACAACGATGCCACCCGAAGGTTGCAGGAACAGCAACTCATATTCCGCTTGGGAACCCTGCAGCCCAATGGTATCAATGTGGATTTCACAAGTTTCAAAATCTCCCCTCCCCCTACCGCATCCCAAAACCAGTCCAGCTCGTCCCCGCCTCCCTAATCTGTTCTTCCTCCCACCTATCCCTTCCTCCCACCTCAAGCCGCACCTCCATCTCCTACCGACCAACCTCATCCCGCTCCCTTGACCTGTCCGTCCTCCCTGGACTGACCTATCCCCTTCCTAACTCCCCACCTACACTCACCTTTACTGGCCCCATCCCCGCCTCTTCGACCTGTTTGTTTCCTCTCCACCTATCCTCTCCTCTATCCATCTTCTATCCGCCTCACACTCTCTCCCTATTTATTTCAAAACCCCCTTCCCCTCCCCCTTTTCTGATGAAGGGTCTAGGCCCGAAACGTCAGCCTCTCTGCTCCTGTGATGCTGCTTGGCCTGCTGTGTTCATCCAGCCCTGCAGCTTGTTGTCTCTTTTGTCTATGAATATGTTTAGCCACTCATTACGAAAAGTTTCAACACTAATTGATTTGATTGATTTATTGATTGATTTATTCTGGTCGTGTGTACCGAGATACAGTGAAATGTGTTATTTTGTGTGCTATATAGTCAGATCGTACAATAAAAAGTCCATCAGAGTAGCAGAACAGGGTGCAGACTACAGTGTTATAGCCATAGAGAAGGTACAGAGAGAGAAAAGAATTAACAGTTGAGAGGTTCTTTCAAAAGTCTGATAACAGTGGGGTAGAAGCTGTTCTTGAATCTGCTCGTACATGTATTCAAACGTTTATATCTTCTGCCCGCCAGAAGAGGGTAAAAGAAAGTATAACTAGAATGGGAGGGTCTTTGATTATGTTGGTTGCTTTCCCTAGGCAGCATATGCTGGTTTGAGTGATGAACTGGGTTGTGTTCGCCACTCTCTGTAGTTTCTTGCAGTCTTGGGAAGAGCAGTTCCCATACCATGCTGTAATGCATCCAGATAAGATACTTTCTATGGTACATCTATAAAAATTGGTATGAGCCCTTGTGAACATTCTGAATTTCTTTAGCCTCCTGAGGAAGTAGAGACGTTGTTGTGCTTTCTTGACCGTCTCGTCGAAGTGGATGGACCAGGACAGATTGTTGGTGATCCTCACTCCCAGGAACCTGATCTCTCAACAATCTCCACCTCAGCACCATTAATGCAGACAGGGACATGCCCTCCATTCCAATTCCTGAGGGCAATGACAAGCTCCTTCGTTTTGCTGACATTGGTGGAGAGATTGCTGCCTTTACACCATGCCACTAAGTACTCAGTCTCTTTCTTGCATTCTGTCTTGTCATTGTTTGAGATCTGGCCTACAATGGTGGTGCCATCAGCAAACTTGTAAATGGAGTTTACAATGGATTGTATTTGCAAAATACCAAATTGCAACCTCAATAACATGACTTTAGGATCTTTAGACCATCATAGTGTGAATGTTTTATTTTGAAAAGCTTGTTAGAATTAATTTACTTTTTAAAAGAAAATGTGGCTGAGGTACTATACCACCAACCTCCTTTGGGGAAAATCTAGTTTCCTATGTTCTCACTATTTATTTATTTATGAAAACATCTTTCAATTATTGCCTCCATTTCCAACAGATCCCCTTCTGAATGTGTATGTGCCCTTATCTCCTCATTATTTGTGACAGGCAGCAGGAACGTACTAAATATTGAAGGGATTAGTTGGGACAACTTGATGTGTGGTCACAAAAAAGAAAGAAAGACTTACATTGTATCATTTTTCATGACCTGTGGACATTGCAAAGCGATTTACTTTTGAAATATTAGCATGTAGGAAATGCCATAGCCAATTTGCACACTGCAAGCTCCCACAAATAGCAATGTGACAACTAAATGATTTATTTTAGCAATGCTGACTGAGGGACAAGTATTAGCTCTTCTTCAAAATAATGGCATAGAATCTTTAAAATGCATCTGAAGAAACACACAGAACTGTATTTAAATTTAAATCGGAAAGACAGCATCTCCTACAGTACAGTATTCCTTCAGCACTGAACTCAGTTACAGTCAAGATTTCAGCATTTCTGGTTTTGAAATAACATTCTTCTGACACAAAGGGAAAATATGCCACAGTTAAAACCACCATTATAGCTAAAATCACTACTTTAACAAGATAAATTCAGGGGAGACAGTGACATAATGGTAATCTCACTGTACAAGTAATCCAGTGACTCATTCTAATCCTCTAGGAATACTAGTTCAAGTCCCATAATAATGGGCATACACAATTGTTGAGGGCAGCAAAATTCAATAAGGAATTTAAATGCCCCAGGAGGCATAATGCTAGAGAGAGAGGACCATCTCAGTTAGAATGCGGAATAGGTAAACACCACTTCTTCATTTGCAGTTAAAGCTGCAGCGTTGTTTAAACAGCAGGAGGTGTTCAAATTCAACAGCAATGGCTGCATTACCTCTGTGACCTCAGGCAAAAAAGTTCATAGCAGCTCACTCAGGAAGAAGAAATCTCAAATGCAAAACACTACAGATGCTAGGAGTCTAAAATAAACCTGAAAATACTAAAAAAAATCCCATAAGTCTGGCAGTATCTGAGGAGAGAGAGAGAGAGAGAGAGAGAGGCAGAGTTAGCATATCAAGATGTGACATTTGATCAGGACGGAGAAGAAATCTCAACCCAATTTCTCAGCTGATTGCATCAAAGAGGAAAATCTCAGTTTAGGAGACTCTGGGGAGTAAAGGACAGTTATTTCCATTTATATTCCAGTCATATTCATGTTCTGTAAAATTTTATGCTACACATAGGGATTGAAAAGTATCCACCCTGGAGAGTAAGAAAATGTTATATAGGTTGGTAGTGGGGTATTTAGGGCAAGACCACCCATCCCCCATGACAAGTTCCTGCCTTTCAGTCTCCAGTAAAACCTCTGCGTATTTTGTGTGCAAATACATCATGTATATACCCATTAACAGATCTATGATAATGCCACTTATGCTTAACATTGAACATTAAAGGGTAATGAAGCGGTTTATATCTTCAAGGACCATGTTTCCATAATGCATATAATTGCAGGTTGGCTTTTGAAAATAACATTTTACTCGAAATTTCTTTGGGCACACAACTCTGTAGCACGGCCTCAATGAAGTTTTATGAGTAAGGACTCCAATTGTGTTATTAATAATGTGGATGCCTATTTGATCCATACAAATTGAAATTGTTGCAGTCATACCTGGCACATAGGAAGATGTTTGTTGCTGTTGGAGGTCAGTCATCTCAGCACAAGAATATTTCTGCAAAAGTTTCTCAGGGTAGTGTCCTAGGTCCACAGCTTCAGCTGTTTCATCAATGACCTTCTCTCCATCATAAGGTCTGGAGTGGGGCTGTTTGCCAATGATTGCATAGTGTTCAGCACTATTCACTACTCCTCAAAAACTGAAGCTGACCATGTCCAAATGCAGCAAGATCTGGACAATATTCAGGCTTGGACTGGCAAGTACCATTTTCCCCACACAAATGCCAGGCAATTACCATGTCCAATAAGAGACAGTCTAACCATTCAGTAGTGTTACTATCACAGAATTCCCCACTATCAACATCCTCGGTTTACCATTGACCAGAAACTCAACTGGACTCACCACATAAACACAGTGGCTACAAAAGCAGGTTATAGGCTACGAATACCGCAGTGAGTAACTCATCTCCTAACTCCCCAAAGCATACCCACTATCTACAAGGCACAAGCCAGGATTGTGATGGAATACTCCCCACTTGCCTGGATGAGTGCAGCTCCAACGACACTTAAGAAGCTTGACATCATCCAGAACTAAGCAGCCCGCTGGATTGGCACTACATCCATAAGCATCCACTCCCTCCACCACTGACGCTCAGTAACAGCAGTTTAAAAGATGCAGAGCAGAAATTCACCAAAGATCCCTAGATAACACCTTCCAAATCCACAACCACTTCCATGAGGAAAAACAAAGGCAGCAGATACATGGGAACACTACCACCTTCAAGTTCCCCTCCAAGTCACTCAAGATCCTGGCTTGGAAATATATCGCTGTTCCTCGACTGTCACTGCGTCAAAATCCTGGAATTCCCTCCCTAAGGGCATTTTGGGCCTTCCTGCAGCATGAGTACTGCAGTAGTGCAAGAAGACAGTTCACAACCACCTTCTCAAGGGCAACCAGGGATGGACAATAAATGCTGGCAGCAATGCCCATGTCCTTACGAGTGAATTTTTAAAAAATGGTCTTTAGGGAGTTAAGTGGAGGACAGGCAGAAGGGTCCCGACCCGAAACATCATAAGGTCTGCGTAGGTTTCCTCCCACAGTCCAAAGATGTGCAGGTTAGGTGGATTGGCCATGCTAAATTGTCTGTAGTGTCCAAGGTTATGTAAATTAGATTGATTAGACATGGGAATTGCTGGGTTACAGGGAAAGGGTAGGGGAACGGGTCTGTGCAGGATGATCTATGGAGGGGCGGTGTGGACTTGATGGGCCGAATAGCCTGTTTCCACACTGTAGGGATTCTATGATTCTATGATACCATCATGGAGACTGTTCCATGTAGTCAGTAAAATGACTACTGTAGTGATTGTAATGAGGTCAGCCAGGTGGACCTCTTAGAATATGAGTTCCCTAATTGCGGCTGTTAACCTGGTCCAATCAGGGAGCCCTGGCTGACAGATAGGAACAGGTGTATCAGACATCCTGTTCACTTTGAGAGCTGGCTCTGAGGGAGCTGGATCGGTGTTAACGACTCTCCGTGTGTAAATAAAGGGTGACTTGTTGATGGGATACCGGTCTCTGTAGAGTTATATCAGCTACTATCCTTCCACCTCTATTAATTGAAGACACCAGACACTTCAAAGTCAATAGTGCACAAAGCATATCTCCAAACAAAGGCCATGGAAAGCGTAAATTGCCTTGTGATGGACAGCCACATCTAAAAACAAACTAATAAAGAGGTCTCTTATTAAGTGTTGCTCTAATGGTTGGTAATTGCAAAATTTGATTTGGTCTTGCTTTCCATGGTTTAAACAGTCACACCCTGTGCCCTATATTCTAGCTGTCAATTTCAAAGAACAAACGTCAATGACGGTTATTTTGTAATTAGTAATTTAGTATCCTGTTGGCAACACAGTGTTTGTTGTTTGGATTCTGCTTAAGCCAATGCTGTTGTTGCCTGAGGTTGAAAGACAAAATAAATTTTATCCGCTTGTCATATTCACTTATGACAGCTTTGCATCTTTTGAGGTTAATGAATCCATATTCTGTCTGCAAAGTGACTAAACACTAAGAAAGATAATAACAGTCTCTGTTTGTTGCACAGGTAGAGACAGCATTTTAATTCAGTGGGATCCCATTACCAGATAACAAGAATAATAATGAATCATTATTGTGTGGATTAACACCAGTGCATGTTTCAAGTGAACAATCATTCAACATTTCAAACATTTCATCTAATAAAATCATTATAGTCATTTTAGTCAGAAGGAAATATTTGTATTATTTCTACCCATTAAACTTTTATCTATGAAATAGAGTTTATATTTAAAGACCATACTTGATATAATGTCAGTAAAATTGTTCAACGTCTAAAATTACTCAACAGCGGTATCTACAATATTGCTTTATTTAAACAGTCAGGGAGCATTTCTGACGGAATGGTACTGCCAATGTATGTCCATTGCAGTTATGTCCAGAAACAGTTTTTTGATTAGTGTTTCAATCGGCTTATAGTGGGCTCAGGTGAAATGTGGGAAGATAAAGCTGTAAGGTTGATGGAAGAGTCAACCTGCTTGTTCAAATGCACAGACAACGGGCATACAATAAAACAAGAAATCATCATCAATATGTCACAGTGGGGTTAAAGATAAATGAATACTTTTGCATTGGTGGATCATGGTAATGGATTTCTCATTCACATTTTCCATATTGTCACCCAGGCCAAATCATCTGTTGAACAAATGTGGGGAGGTTTCAGACATGACTTATCATCTCCAGATATCCCTTCTACAACTGGTCAATGAAAAGATTAGCTCTCATGATGTTCCATAACATCTGCAAGTGAAACAGCCTCAGAAAACTCATTTCAAGTAATTTGATAGCTAAATTCTCGAGGGTGAATGACACTGAGTAAAGACCATTTTTATTTTGTTTTGGACTGTGGACTACAACTGGGAGAAGATACTGCTTTAAACCATTTAGGAAAACCATACAATGAAGACATTTGCAGTTTTAAGGACAATTTATTGGAGTACATTGTGAGCTGTGTCCACATTATTGCCTTATTAAAGCAGTCAAGGAGAATTTCTGACAGAATGGTACTACCTATGCATATTCTTTGCAGTTTTGTCTGGAAAAACAGTTTTTTTGATTAGTTTTTCAATCGGGTCCAGGTATTGTGGGCTGAGGAAGGCTCAGCATATTAACAATCTCTTGACTGGTTCCTGGACAAGTGGATACAGCCTTGGGTGTAGACAATACAGCAAAAACAGCCAACCTGTGAAGAGAAAACATCCATCTCTTTCTCTCTTCATTCTGTTCAGAGAAGTAAAATAATATCTCTAGTAGCTAGCTATTTCACTTACTTTTCACTGTGAGCTGTTTTCTCTTCACATCTCTTCTTGAAAGTCAAAGGGGAAATATTATCTTCAAAGGCAGTGAAAGGGTGAATCCTTAATTAGTGAATGGAAGTCTGAGAATCAGTAAATCCACAATCTCACATCATCAGTGAAGAATCAGTAGGAGTCAAAAGAAAGCAACTCATTGACATCTATCATCCAAATTGGTCCAGAATTGTGCTTCTCTCATTTGTATTCCTTTTTCTTCCTTCCCCATTCACAATATCATGTATCTTTGAGTCTCTGTCTATATGTGTGTCAGAATTTTAAGAAATGGACTGGGTTTAAATTATAGAATTACAGACTAACAATTCAACTTTTCTAATTTTTTTGGTTAAAAAGGGACAGAAGTAATGTGAACCTGTAAATTCTGGTTGAGGGGGCAAAGTGAAAAAAGGCATGGCAGGGATGCTGTGAACATTGAAGTAGGTACAAAAACAGAGTTGCTGGGAAAACTCAGCAGGTCTGGCAGCATCTGTGAAGGAAAGAACAGAATTAACATTTCGAGTCCAGCGACCCTTCTTCAGAACAAAACTCACAGAAGTAGGTACAAAGTGAGTGAGTGAGTGTTAAGAGAGGTGGATCCCTGTTATGCACTCGGCAAATCCATGAGATGGGTGGCTATCACCGTGCTCAAAGTATTCTTACAGCAGCATTACAACAAAAGGCACCAATGCACTCCAAAGTGTATCATCAAAGTGCAGAACCAGATGGGAAGTGGATTGCTAATGTGCCATGTACTGTGATGTTGCTTTATGTTGGATGCCAAGGTCTGTGGATGGGGTGAGTGTGTGATCACTGCCAATGGAGCATGCCCTAAGATGTTGGTGTCTAGTGTCCAAAATGGAGGACCAGAGCAGCAAACGGTGAGCTGGAGTTGCCAGGGAACTGCTCTTACTTTCATGTCTGGAGTTGTCTCCGTCTGGTTTCAATTCAACATGTGACAGAATGGGAAACTGCATCTTAGTGTGGTGGGATTTGGTAATAATAAGATGTTACTGCATGTGAATGCATACAAATAGGCTTCTCGCAGCTCACCAGTGAGAGTTCCATCTCACTGTTCAACATTCAGTGTGAAAATGGAATATTCTACCTCAATGTCAGGAAATTCCTTACTGGCTGTCTCACACAATTTTCCCAACTTCCTTGTCACTGCCCAGGTCATTCAGGGGCTTGGATATTTCCGCCCAATATTTCTATTTATAAATAGTGTCATCTTCAAAGATCCACGCACATTCACCCCCAGGCCCATCTGTCCTGAACCCCTCCCTAGCACTATACAACAAACTTACGTTATCATTCCTGATCCCTTCTGCAAAAATGCAAACACTACACTGTATTAAATTCAATCTGCTACTTGGCTTTCATTCTCCTAGCGTACCTATGTCCAGTTACAGTTAATTTGTATCATTCTTACTGATTGCCATTTCTCTAAGTTTGGCATTATCAACAAATTTTAAGATTGTACACTATATTCCAATATGCAAGTTATTTATATATCCAAAAAGGCATGGTCTTAGCACTGATCTTTGGAGAACAGTAATGTCTATCATTCTCCAACCCAAAACATAACCACTGACCATAGTGTTGATGCTGTTTAATAGGGATTACAACCAAGATTTTGTTTTGCAATGTGTAACCTTCAGCTCAGCAGTGGAAGCACTCTTGCCTTTCAGTCAGAATAGCATAGTTTAAGCTCCCATCATGATTTAAGCACATAATATAGTCTAAGATTTCAGTGCAATTCAGTGTGTTCAATGTTGCAGTCTTTCAGATTTTTTTGTTGCTAGTTGGTGTAAATGTATTCTCATAGCCAGTTTCCTTCCTGTCTGTCCAATGTAATGTTTCTCACAGTTCTTGAATGGAATCTTGTATATTATGTTGGTTCTGTCCATAGTGGGTAAGGGGTCTTTGGTTCTTATTATCAGTTGGCAGAGGGTTGATGTAGGTTTGTGTGCCACTCTGATGCCTAGTGGCCATAGGAGTCTTGTGGTCGGTTCAGACATGTTCTTGATGTATGTGTGTCAGGGCGTACTGTATCTTCCTGTTGTTGTTTGTGTGACAGGCATAGGCAGACCCAGCTGTTAGGGTATCCGTTGTCTCTAAGTACTTGGTGGAGGCATTCTTCTTCATTTTGGCGTAGTTCTGGGTTGCTGCAGTGTGTTGTGGCTTGTTTGAATAGTGGGTTACTGTTGAAATTTAGGACTCGATCCATGTGTGTGTCCTTTCTGTATACTTTGGTCAGAAATTCCCCACTGACCCGTTAAATGGCAAGCAGGAAAATGCAACAAAGCTTCATTGAAGGCTGCACTGATGATGTTACCCAGCAGGGTAACGAAACGTTTGCAAACTAATGAACCAGCTCGGCGAGTGAACCAACTACAGCGTCCACATCCTGAGCTACAAATCTACTCAAGAATATTAGGCTAACATTTACCTTCAGCAAACACTGCCGAATAATCTGGCCCTTCATTCCCTGGCACTTGTTTGTGCACAAATTAGCTGATGTGGTTCTTTTGAAAACAACAAAACGGTAACATTTTCAAGTAATGAATAAAGCAGTTTGGGATGTCATCAGGAAGTGAGAGGTGCTGAATCAAATCAATCTTGTCCAGGTATGTGAAAGAAATGGTTTTACATAATCTTCAGTCTAAAAGTCATCATTCATATCCTGTGGTAGCTCAACAAAAGATTTTATCCGAAAACACAAACACCAGGCTGCAAGAATCAATTGGATTCTGTTCGATATTCTTTAAAGAAATACATGGTATGCGCAAAAAAAAAGGCTTGGCATATCAGAGTCTATTATACCACTGATACATTTAGAGCTCTCTTCACACTGAAAAACATGGAAAGAATCAACAGCAAAGAATGACAGGAGATTTGACTAAAAGCTCTTGCCTAGAAAAAAAGAAAAAAATTGTGACTCTTCCAGCAGTAAACAATAAAAAAAAGACATAAAGCCAGCTGAATAAGCATCCCTGAAAGCACCAAAGGATGTTATTGTGATATTGTTAATGTTTCAGCACACTTGCAGGCTAGTTATGTGGCACAATTTGCATTGATACAATGTATCTTTGAATCATACCAACACAAATGACCTAATTTGAGCTAAAGTGATCATAAACCAGAAATAGCAAGTTACAATACCGAGCACAATTTTTGAAATACAACAGAATTGCAGTACCAAGTTAAGTTCAGATACGTAGGGAGATATCGATTGGAATTTCAATTGCCCATGAAGGCAAGGACTTGTGTAAGGACACTTTGATAATTGTGATCTTGAGTGCCAGCACTGGATTCCAATGCCTCAAGAATCCAGTGTCATTGTCAAAGGAAGAGCAGGAAGGGCAGGGCCAGCAATCCACACACCTCCAATTCGTATTAACTGCATTCAGAACTCCTTGTGGAATTTATTGACGTATTTAGAATACCAGAGTCGGTACCAAAACATCTTCTCTTCCAGACACTGTATCCACTCAAACCTTAAGGGAAGTTATCCAAAAATCACAGAATCACCTGGGAATATCTGCCCCAGCAGTGCTTCTTGTTGCTCCATTGCTTTAGTAATGACAAGTCCAGTTATAGCTGCAATTCACATTTTCAAAGGGCCCTCTGTTACTCTGTCCCACTTCTCAGATCCTCATAGCATTGCTAGTTGGGCAGAGAACTTGGGAAAATTCCTCAGCAGTTAGTTGGACTAAGCCAGAGGAGAGATGTTTGTCTACTTGAAAGTTATGGGATCCACACAGTCAACACAGTGTGGAGCTGGAGGAACACAGCAGGTCAGGCAGCATCAGAGGAGCAGGAAAGTTGACATTTTGGGTTGGGACCCTTCTTCAGAATCCTGCTCCTCTGATGCTGCCTGACCTGCTGTGTTCCTCCAGCTCCACACTGTGTTGTCTCTGACACCAGCATCTGCCGTTCTTGATATCTCCGAGTAATCCACACAGTTTCTGTTTGCAAGTCCTGGATAAGATACAGACTATCACTGCTTCTCGATTCAACTTACAAACTAGTTCCGAAAGTAAATAAAGGCCACAAACCCAGCAGATATAATCCCATGACCAGATAAAAACATACTAACTAGTAGTCAACTTTATCAATGAACTTATTTGCAATGAGTACCTCATGTTTTGTTAAGGATAGTTTTTTTTTAATGCAGGTTGGGTTATTAAGCATGTCAATGAGCATTTACCGTCAGCATTCATTGAGAATTCCAGCCTAAAATGATCTGGTGAAGTGAAGCTGTCTAGGTTAACGAATGATGGATAAAAAATTAGATTTTATGAGTTACGTTTAATCATTTGATAAATGATTTTTTTAAGATTGTTTATGGCCTAACTCCAACCTAAGTTCAAGCCATGAGCATCCTCCCTGCTACTTTCACAGTTAATCCACTGTCCTGTAGCTTATTCATGTTCCTAATATGTACTATCCATGCCAAGAGAGAGGAACTAATAGTCAGGATGTAGGATGTGAGAGCAGGGGTAGAACAGGACATATGTGAAATGGTGGTGTAAGGTGGAACAAAAATCCCCATCAGTTTATGGACATACCTTGGACTTAAATACCCCTGAAGGCAGAGGTTGTGGAAATGACACTGGACTAAATTCACTGAACTTTTGGGACTCCGGAAACTATGGACTACAACTGAGCCAGGAAATGGCTGGCTGGGACAGACTGGGGAATATACAAGCCCAGGGGCAGATATCTGGAGCAGGGGTTAGTGTGCAGAAACTAAAGGAAGACCCCTATTCATGTCTCAGCTTAAACAATGGAAGACAGACTGCAGGAAACAAACAACTTCAACAACTTCAGACCCTCTGGAGCCTGCAGAGGTACAAAATTATACAGTTTTCCAGCCAGTGCTCAGGCACAGAAAATACCAAACATTCCACACCATTGTGCTACATGCAAACCTGTTCCACATATGGATGTAAAGACATTCACAACACTATTCAAACTTGAATGAATACCCATCCAAGGGAAATATTGGACATTTCAAAACAATCTAAACCATTCACCTCAATCAAAAAAACTATTCACACCTACTCCAGTGATCAGGAAGCCCATTCAGCCCCAAGAGGAGGAACAATAGCTCAACAGATTTGGCAGGAGATGAGGGAGCCTGCAGTTCGGTCCCTGAGTCCAGCACGGCAGAGAAGGAGAAGGAAAGAGAAAGAGTGATACCAACAACGCACCCCATTCCAACGCGGTGTATGCTCTGAGGTGGGCTCCGTGAGGAGAGTTTGAGAGTCCAAGCGAGAGGCAGGCCCCGCTCACAAAGGAAAGCAGCCCTTGCAACAACTGAACATCAGCAACTAACCACAGCCTCTACTCGAAGACCAGAGGCAACTGAAGGCATCCAGAGACATAAGACACCGACTGGGGCAACACCAGCAACATTCACCACCATTCAAGACAACACCCGCTTGCAAGGACAACCAGAAAAGAAAGAAAACCCAAGGCACTCACCAGTCTGGTGCCATGTGTTTAATTGCATTAGCAGACACCACTAGACTGATTGTAGCTGGTACTTGCAGCCCTTCGCAGAGTCCCGACTACGGACAAGAGTCACTCAATTGCCCAAAACGTCAGCCTTCCTGCTCCTATGATGCTGCTTGGCCTGCTGTGTTCATCCAGCTCTACACCTTGTTATCTCAGCTTAATTGGATGTCACGTTAACTGGGATACAGCTCTCAGTTAGAGATAGGCGGTTTCTTTGATGTTCACTTTCTTGTTTTCTGTAAATATATTAAATTTTGCTTGTTGTTCAATAAAATAAGAGTTTTCTTTGCCTCTGAACATCTACCTCCTGTGTTTTCCACCACACCACATTCTACCACATAAGCCCAGTGTTGCAACCAGGGAGCTGGTGAACAATAAACCAGGCAGCACTCCCCACAATGGACTGGAATGTGTGAGGAGAGACAGAAGGAGATAAAAGAAGATCCAGGCTTAAACGTAAAAGTAAAGGCCAACTCACTCAATCTCAATTCTTTTCTCAGAAATTGAGAATAAAATGATGAACCATGTATCCTGTCCTTTTACTGATCTGATTTACCTGTGGCCAACTGCTAAATGCAAAAATAACCTGGATTTTTGTTTCCTCACACAGCAGCCCAGATTTGTATTATACAGTGTGGAATTTTCTGCTCCTTGCTATGGTAAGCGCAATGGCAAAAGATTTGGGAAAATATGGTGAGGATGGGAAAAGAAATAGCATCTCAATGTCAAGAAACAGAAAGGGCAAAACTCAAAGTAAAAATCAAAAAGGGTGAAACAAGAAAGGGCAATCTGGAGGGAGAAAGAAATAGAAAGGGAGAAGCCGAGAAGGTCAAAGATAGATGCCAAAACAGAGAGGGAGACAGAGTGGGTGAAACAGAGGGGCGAAACAGAGAGGGTGAAACTGAAAAGGGAGGAAACAGATAGCGAAGCAGAATGGAGAAAAAGAGATGGTGAAGTTGAAAGGGAAGAAGAAAGGAAGTGTATGAAACAGAGAAGCTGGAACTGAGATAGTGAATTGGAAAGGGTGAAACAGAGACTGAAATACAAGAAGGTAAACAAAGGAGCAAACTGAGAGGTTTAAACTGAAGGGGGATAAACAGAGAAACAGAGAGGTAGAAACAGAGGGGCAAATCAGAGAGGGCAAAATAGAGAGGGAGAAATGGGGAAGAAAAGAGATAGAGATAGACAGAGAAACAGGGATAAATTTAGTGGGCGAGACAGGAAGAGAGAGGCAGAAAGAGGAGGAAACAGAGAAGGAGGTATGAAAAGGGTAAACCATAGAGGGAGAAACAAAGAGGGTGAATCTGAAAGGGAAAAACAGTGTGAAAGAAACAAGATGGGTAAAACAGAGAGCATGAAACAGACACCCCAAATTGCAGAGGGATAAACAGGGAGGACGATACAGAGATAATGAAACAGAAGACAAGCAAGCAATAATAGATCTTATTTTTAATTGAGCTGTTCAGAAATGCCATGATACATCTCTGAAGCAGGTGGAACTTGAACTCAAGTTGCGGTAGGGACACTGTCACGATGTCACAAGAGCCCCAAGGCAAGTGGTATATTGACCTTAATTACAAGCAGATTTGAGTTCAGAAGTAGGGATGATTTACTGTAGTTATACAGGGCCTTGGTGAGATCACACATGGAGTATTGCATGCAGTTTTGGTCTCCCTACCTAATAAAGTATATGCTTTCCCTCGATGGAGTTCAGCAGAGAATCACCAGGCTGGTACTGGAGATGAGGAGAGATTTCTTTGACTGGGCCTGGATTAACTAGAGTTTAGAACGATGAGAGTGGATCTGATTGAAATGTGTAAAATTCTTAAAGAGCTGGACAAACTAAGGAGAATCTTTTCCCTGGTTGGGAAAGCTAGAACCAGGGAACACAGACTCAGGAAATGGAGTAGGCACTTTAGAACTGAGAGGAGGAAAAATTTCTACACTCATAGAATTCAGTTCCATAGAATGCTGTGGAGGCCAAATCACAAAATACATTCAAAAAAGAGATAGCTGTCTAGATATTAAAGGCATCAAGTGGTATGGAGAGAAAGAGGGAATATGGCATTGAGATAAAGGATCAGCCATGGTCGTATTGAATGTTGAAGTAATCTCAAAGGGTCAAATGGCCTACTCCTGTTCCTAGTTTCTATGTTTCTATGAGTGCAAGACAAGAAGCTTTACCAAATTGTGTGGAGCTGGAGGAACACAGCAGGCCAGGCAGCATCGGAGGATCAGGAAAGTTGATGTTTCCGATCGGGACCCTTCTTTAGAAGAAGACACTAACTCCAGCATCTGCAGTTCTTGCTATCTCTTTACCAAAATGTGTCTTTTTCTAGCAATACAGAAGTGAACAATGAGAAGTACATGGATATAAAGTGCACTATGCCTTCATAACTGAACAACTAGTGACAATAATAAGAGGCAGCAGTCAGAAGCAAAGAGAAAATCAATTTGATAAAAATAGACTTTAGAAAATCTTACTTTTGATGATAGCTTTTGTGATACATCATTGGAGACACAATTTCATGTCCTTTACACTAACAGTGCCAGCTTTTAGAGAATATCTCGTATGACCATTACACAAAAAGGCTCTAAATTGCAAGCGATTTAACAGCAACTTAGGGTGAATGGTTTAAAGGGCTCAGCAGAAACTTGCGACAGAAAAAAAAATGTTAGAGCTTGTTCAAAGGATTATATAACTTTTTTTTTATACATCTTCAGCCTCCATAGTTGCAGAGCATCCTAACTGTCTATTCTTGTTTACTTGACCAGGAGGATATGTATTAATGTTCACAACACAAAACAACCAATCTTCCCTCATCACCCAACAAAAAACAAAAACAGTAATACTTACATATTGAAACCACATAATATGATTTGATATTGTAGCACTAATCATCTCAACTCTCCAACAAGGGCAATTCTTTGTTTGAACTGATTGTGTGCATGAAAATATTTCATGCACAGAAATATTCCTCTGCCTTAACAAAGAGGAAGTCAGTTTAAATATTGGGAGTGCCTTTCTCTCTCATTTCTGTTGTTGTAATTTCTTCTGATAACATTCAATAATGTTCAAGCAAAGCTGTCCAAAAGTCAATACAGGGATGATGGATTTTCAGCAGGGTATTCACTGAAAGGAGTAATTTCATCATCATATTTCAAAGGAGAAAGTGCTAGTGTTATTTAATCACTACGATTAAATTATTGTGTAGACTTAAAAAAAAATCTCAAAACACAAGTTTATATCAATTACATCCCTAACAGCATTGACCTTTAGGACAACCCTTACATATGGTAATAATAGAAACGCGGCTTGTGAAGAGGTTGATGCAATGAAAATGACAGCATTGTTTCCCATGCATCATTATCAGAAGTCTGATATTATGTCCAGTACATTCTGAAACATCTTTTGAAAGATTGAATAACTAATTCCACATCTCATTCTTGAGAATCTGCCTTTCAAAAATAAAATTGTGAAATTACTTTTCCTTAAATATAAAGTGAATGCTGGAAACACAATATTTCTGTCAACATCCAAAAATCATAAGTTAATACTTCAGATGGGTATTGATGAAGGGCACCTTGCTGACATGTTAATCTGTATTTTCTTTCAGAAATTGATGGACATTTGAATAAAAACCGAAAGAACTGCAGATGCTGTAAATCAGAAACGAAAACAGAAATTGCTGAAAAAGCGCAGTATATCTGGCACCAACTGTGGAATGAAATCAGAGTTGATATTTCTCAGTTGAGGAAGGATCACTTGACCCAAAACTTTAACTCTGATTTTTCTCCATTGATAGGCATCTGTTTATTTTTTAAATGTTGTTTATATTTTCATTTCTCGCTTTTATCCTAAAGAATTTAAAATCATGTTCTTTAAAAGATCAAAATTGGGTTCACTCCATTCACTTTATAAGTTAGTGATATGTTTAACCCAATTCAGAGCCCTAAATTATAATAGCTTGAAAATTCACAAATCTTCTCTCAATAGAGTTAAGCCCATTGTGCTAAACTTCAAATAAAACTAACAATAAATGCATGAAGAAAATAGCTTCACTTTGTGTGTTTCATCTATTCAAACAATTTTGCTGAATGACAATTCGTTTGTTTTGTGTATTGTCCCTAAAAGTTTCCATACACAAAATTTGCATAGAATTGAAGAATTATAGAATAGTAAATGCTTTCATTTTCTGGATTTATCCTTTTTCCTTTTGTGAGCAGGAGTCAAATATATTGCAATCTTCCAGTTCTCTAGCACTACTTCTATATCTAAGCAGAATTAGAAAATGGTGGTCAAAGCCTCTGTTGTCTCCAACCTTCCTTCAGTCAATGCATTCCATTGAGACTAATGACTTTCTACTTTGAAGAGTGCAAGGGCCACACTTTTATGAATTGTTATCCTATTTGATTTCTCCCACACATCAAACTTTACTGTGATACAGGTTGTATTTTTTCTTCAGCTGTAATGTTCTCATTTAGTAGCTCAGCTAAGTCTTCTGCTTCACAAGGAAATTGCCATTTTTGGTTCTTAATTACCCTTGCCTTTCTTTTGGCTATTCATTGACGAATTACATGCTGATATACTTTATTTTGAATTATATCTCTTCTGTTCCACTCATTCTATTCTCGTATTCTACCTTTGCCCCAATCATTACTTTGTTTTAGCTCTCCTCTGTACTTTCTGTAGTCCTCTAATGAGGTTGACATATATCTCCTGAGATATTACAAGGTGTAGAGCTGGATGAACACAGCAGGCCAAGCAGCATCAGAGGGGCAGGAAGGCTGACGTTTCGGGCCTAGACCTTTCTTCAGAAATTTCTGAAGAAGGGTCTAG
>NC_063342.1:28731762-28747961 GCF_021869965.1 Rhincodon typus
TTTTCTGATGAAGGGTCTAGGCCCGAAACGTCAGCCTTTCTGCTCCTATGATGCTGCTTGGCCTGCTGTGTTCATCCAGCCCTGCACCTTGTTGTCTCGGATTCTCCAGCATCTGCAGTTCCTACTATCTCTGTCTATAGGGCACCTACATTTATCTTTACCAATCTCTTTCTCTTCATGTACCTATATAAACTTTTGACATCAGTCTTTATTTTCCCTGAAAGCTTACTTTGGTATTCTATTTTCCCCTTCTCAATCAATCCTTTGGTCCTTCTTTGCTGAATTCTAAACTGCTCCCAATCCTCAGATTTATTATTTTTCTTGGCCAATCTGTATGCTTCTTCTTTGGATTAGATACTATCTCTTATTTCTTTTGTAAGCCATGATTGGCCCTCTTACCCATTTTGCTTTTGTGACAGACAGGAATAAACAGTTGTTGCAGTTCCCCCATGCGTTCTTTGAATGATTGCCATTGCCTATCCACTGCCATCCCTTTAAGTAACTCTCCCCAATCTATCAAGGCCCATTCACGCCTCATATCCTTGTAGTTTCCTTTATTAAGGTTCAGCACCCTAGTCTCCAAATCAACAACCTCACTCTCCATCTTGATAAAAAATCCTCCCCGTGTCTGCATAGGTTTCCACTGGGTGCTCCAGTTTCCTCCCACAGTTCAAGAATGTCCAGGCTAGGTGGATTGGCCATGCTAAATTTCCCGTAGTGTCCAGGAATGTGTAAAATTAGATGGATTAGCCATGGGAAATGCAGGGTTACAAGGATAGGCTGGGGGGTGTGAGTCTGGATGGGATGGTCTTTGGAGAGTCGGTGTGGACATGTTGGGCCGAATGGCCTGTTTTCATATTGTAGAGATTCTATGAAATACAAAGGACTGTCTGCTTCTGTGTATGACAAAATTATCTGATAGACAGAATAAAATCAGCTATTGTGATTATTCCAATAAATCAGCCATTTAGGTTTGAAGTTATATCCCACCATATGAAACACAAACTACTTTTGAATAAAAACTTTTGTTCCAATAACAAAATACAGCTGGGTCATCTGAAAAATTTAATTTTAACAATGCCTATCTGACAGGAAATGCCTGGGTGAGTGATTGCATAAAGGTTTGGAACTTGCCATTTGCTTCCAACTCCCACAGCTGTTTTAACACCACATTCATTTTCACCATCATTAGGGCGAACTGCCACAGGCAAACAGAGACCTCACTCATATTAAAATGTCAGCGTCCTGGTGGGGACAACAGTTTACATTGCTGAGCCCATAACTGAATGCTGGAACAGGCACGGTTATGGTCTAAACCCGACCCAATTATTGTATGACCAGTCCTCAAGGTAAACCACTGTGTTGTAAGATGCTGTCTGTTACACTGCTCACCATGGGCTAGGCTTGCTGCCACCACCCTCTTTTAGAGTGAGGATCACCAGGATTCACTTGCTGTACTATAATAGAGGAAATCCATTTGCTCACCAAACAAGAGGCTGTTATCTTGAACAAGGAATGGTTTATTCTGTGTCAGCAACTGAGTACAAGTTATTGCTGACATGACTGACATTGCTAGAGAGACGACGTGAAGGACCTGGATGGTGGGTCTTAGTGCATCAAAATTATAATCTGCTCCCCCACCAGATCTGTATGACATCATCATTGTGGGTTATGCTTAAGGCAATCCTCAGTATCAACCCTTTCAGACCATTAGCTCCTTATACAACACAGACATTTTAAAATGCCACCATTAATGTGCTACTCCAAACCATACAAGGAAACTTTCAACTGTTTTTTGCTTCTTCTTCCTTGGCCACAATCTCCTTCAAAATCTTCCCAACTCTCTATCACCACTCTCCATCTACCAACAAATGTTACTACCAACTCTCCATCACCACTTACTCTGCCACCAACCCTCCATCACCATTTACTCTGTCACCAACCCTCCATCACCATTTACTCTATCACCAACCCTCCATCACCACTTACTGTATCACCAGGTACCATTGCCTTGAGTCCCAGCAGCCACATCCTGCCCTGCAACATCCTGAAATAAAAACAGGAAATGCTGACAATACTCAGCAGGTTTGGTTGAGTCTGTGGAGAGAGAAACTCAATTAACCATCTGAATTGGATATGACTTCTTCAGAAACCACAAAATCCTGTAACCATCCACCAACCACTTCAGTTTCCCATTGGATTTGTGTGTGACTGTTACCTCTGTCATGGTAATAATGCTTAGAGAATAAAATGGTTCAAGAGTCAAACTGGTATCCATCCAGCACTCTTACTCCCACCCTGGCATCAATCACTCATGCCTTAATTCAAAATCACATCTTGATGGTGCAACATGGTAACTTGGAAACATATCGCCATTCCTTCAGTGTCACTGCGTAAAAATCCTGGAGCCCACCCCCCCAACCCCCCACCTAATGGCATTGAGGGTGTATGCTCAGCATATGGACTGCAGTGGTTCAAGAAGGCAGTTCACCACCACCTTCTCAAGGGCACCTTGGGATAAGCAATAAACACTGTCCCAGCCAAGAGTACCCACATCCCTTAAGTGAAAAGAAAACAGCTTTTACCTTTGTAGAATCACCATTGACTGAGAAATACTTGTATACTCAAGGGCTGTTTAATGGCTTTTTTGCAGATATCATTTCTGCACTCTTATACGTCAAAGTCAATTATCTCTTCACAATGAAATAAATGTAGGTGCTGCTTTAATATTGGATGCATGAAACATTCCAGGCAAAATATAAAATTACTCTGATAATTGTGGCTCCCATTCAGTGTCTGATTTTGTTCTGCCATTAGTTTTTCCAGACTTATTGTACACACTGCAGACAGGAATGTTTAGCAATCTGATGATTCAATTTTGCCAAATCGACAACTTACAGTGTAAACCTTACAAAAAGATTGTGTGTTGAAAGCTGGAGGTGAAACAGAAAGCACAGTCAAAGCCTGGACCTCACAATCTACTCGGGTTTCTGGGCTGTTGAAAAGAATGGTACAATAAATTCAGATTTAGTAATTTTTCCCATGTTACTCGATGTAGTTTTATTGCCATGCTTAAATAATGAATTCTTCTGTTTGCTCTCAATTGCCACTGCTCCACTTTCCTTTTCTGATATTATTCTGTGTGGCAAGAGAGCAGAAAGCTTGATCACATGAAGAAGGACAAGGCATATGGAGTACAGCTGATCTGCCAACTACAAGATACCTGGGTAAGTAGAAAGTTGATTTTTTAAAATATGTCTTTAATCACATATTTTACACTCATGGCAATCAGAAGTATTGGTGACCCTAATTTAATATAATTTTTAAACAGAGGGAATAATTTGTACTATCCAACATTATTGTCCATTTTTATTCAAAACAGTTACAAAATTCAAAGATCACTTTAACACATGTTTTAACATCAACCTACCCCTGAAAATGACACCCAAATCTTAGTGATTTTACATAAAGTTTACATTAATGCCAAAACCAATAAAAGCTGTTTCTAAGAATATAGCATTAATTTCTCCAATAGATCACATATATTGTGAAATTTAAGATTTCCTAATGTGATCATTAATAAACCTTTTTAACAAATGATGGGTGTTAGAATATTTCAATAGCAGGTTGTTTAATTGTTCATCATTTTAAATAATTAAATTTGACTGGCATGTTAAAAAATAATACTTGTATTTATCCTTGCTGCTCCAACAAGCCCAAAATAACTTCCTTGTTGTCGCAAACCAAAGTCTGATTTGGAATAAATCTGCCCACAATCTGTAATGGTTCCAGTAATTCCACCTACTGCATTTGTTGACAAATTCTTTGTTTGCACATTCTCTGTGTGGGAGATATTGTAAAATGCTAATCCAACTTTTCATCGTTTTTACTCAATTGTATTTTACTTTCACGTTTTCACCTTTTCAGCGGCAAGGGAGCAAGAGACATAATATTGCGTTTGTAGTTCTTTGCTAATTTCTCTCTAACTTGATGCCATAAAGATTTTTTTTAAGTGAAGAAACTTATGCAAAGGTTATTTCTCAAATGCCATTATCAAGTTTGAAAAAAGTAGGAGAAAAGAGGATGTAAACTGGAAAAATATAATTTGAAATTTAAAAACCTATAAACTGTCAGAGGAACACAGATATCAGGCCCTGAAAAGAATAAAAAGCCAAAATGATTGAGCCTTGACTTTGGCAGAAGTGAGCATCTAAATGGTGAATTTTGAAGAGGGCAATATATTTGCATCTTTGAAGGAGCAGACACCACATTTTCACAAGTAATGAGGTTGTACTGATAAAGTAAAAACAATAAGTAAAGCTGAAATAAAAAATTAGGCAAATGGTAACAATAGCAAGATAATTTAAAATTAATTACCTTAAAAAATTAATCCAAATGGGCTTCACAGCTCTTCATGCTATTTCATTTGTAAATTCAAGAAAGTAACTTAATTTGCTTTTATAACTGCATCTGTTTTATTCTGATTATTCTAAGCTAGCAGAATTTAAAAACAAAGTAATGAAAAAGCTATTCAAAATTATGAGAGGCTATGGTGAGGTAAATCGGGAAGTGTATCTGAAGGCTAGTCAGTCTGTTACTAGTGGACATATACTTAAGATCATACCAAAAGAACAAAAGGAAAGTTAAGATTTAGTTCGTTGTTAGGAAATGGAATTCTTCACAAAGACAGTGATTGGAGCAGAATACAAAGTAGCTTTGAAACAGTAATTGTATAATCATTTGAAATCAAAAGAAACTGAAACACACTGCTGGGGGAGGAAAAAATTAAAAATGGACTATGTATATAGTTTTTTTCTGGGAAGCATGCGGATATGATAATTAAAATCGATTCTTTTAATAGTAGATCCATATTATTTTGTACAATAATTTGAAATGGGTGGTAGCAAATCAGCAAACTTCATGACGAAAAAATTGAAGTTGTCTGGTCAATGATGTGAAGAAGCTAGAGAAACTGCGATTATGATAATTATGAGGCGACGTGAAGAAGTTTCAAACTTTATATGTTGGCAGATTAAATAAGAAAGAAACTAATTCTGCTGAAGGAGTTAACCAGAGGACACGGATTTAAGACAATTACAAGAAAATTCCAAGGAGCAAGTTAAGAAATGTTTTTAAATGCCTTTGCTAAATGCAAATGCATTCTGAGAAAGGTGTTGGAAGCAATGTGACTTCCAAAATAAAATTGAATGTTGCCCCTGAAAACGAAAAATTGGCAGTGCAATGGGGAAAGGGCAGGGGAACAAGACTAACTAAATGGTTCTTTCAAAATACCAATGGCCAAATGGTTTCATTCTGTAACCTATGACTCTATAACTCATTCCTTTTTATGGACCTTTGCTGTTAAAAGTGCTGTTTGGAAGGGAGCTCCAGGATTTTTACCCAGCAACAGTGAAGCAACGGCAATGTAGTTCCAAGTTAGGATAGTGTGTAGCACGGAGAAGATCTTATAAGTGACTATGCTCTCATGTGTTTGCTGCCCTGGGCTTTCAAGGTGGTAGATTTCAGAAGTGTTGTTGAAGGGCTTGGATAGGTTGTTGCAGTGCATCATGTAGATAGCACACATTACTGCTATACTGCATCAGTGGTGGAGTTAGTGAATGTTGAAGGTAATGGATGAGGTGACAATCAAGTGGACACTTTTATCCTGGATGGTTCAAGCTTCTTGATTGCTGTTGGAGATGTACCAAGCAACTGAGGAGCACTTCAACACACTCCCAATTTGTGCCTTGCAGATGGTGAACAGACATTTGGGTCACAGGAGGTGAGCTGTTCGCTGACATAATTCCTGGCTCCAGACCTGCATTTGTGGCCACAGCATTTATAGATTTGACTCGTTCAGTTTCTGGTCATTTGTGACACCAGGATGTTGATAATTGGGCATTCAGCAATTATAAGGCTGTTGACCATCAAGGAATGTTGATTAGATTCTCGCTTGTTGGAGATTGTCATTGCCTGGCACTTCAGTGACATAATATTAACAGCTCGGGCCTGGACCTTGTCCAGGTCCTGCTGCATCGGGTAACAGACTGCTTAATTACTTGAGGAGTTACAAATGGTGCTGAACATCCTCACTTCTAACAATCTGGGTGAAGGAAAGCCATTGAACAAGCAGCTGAGGGTGGTTAAGCCCAAGACATTACCCTGAGGAGCTCCTGCAATAATATCCTGGGACTGAAATGATTGATTTCCAACAAACATAACCATCTTCATTTTCAGACTCTAATGAGCAGAGAGCCTACTCTGCCTGATTCCCATCTACTCCAATTTCACTAGGACTCCTCAACATCACACCAATGCTACCATTCTATCAAGGGTCATCATTCCCGTCTGAATGACTGGTGTTCAGACCTTCTGTATGTATTTAGACTAAAACTGTAATGAGTTCAGGAGTCCTCTGGCAGTGCCCAAAATTGAAGTTCAGTGAACAGATTGTTGTTTACCTTGGACAGCAAGTTAACATTTTTGTCACTTTGTTGATTATTAATAGTGGATTGATTGTACAATAATTGGCTGGATTAGATTTGTTCTGCTTTTTGTGTACATGATATATCTGAGTAATTTGTTCTTTAAATATTCCTGGTAGATGGCAATGTTATAGACATACTGGAACAGCTCGAGTAAGGGCATGGCTCACTATGGAACCTAAGTCTTCATTACTATTGCTAGAATGTTGTCAGGGTCCATAGCCTTGGCTATATTCAGTGTCTTTAGCCATTCATTAATACCACATGGAGTGAATCAAAATGGTTGAAGACTGATATCTGTGATTCTGGAACCTCTGGAAAATATGAAGATGGATCATCTATTCAGTATTTCTTCCTGAAGATAGATGCAAATGCTTTAGCTTTGTCTTTTGGAATATTGTGCTGGGATCCCTCGTCATTGAGGATCAGTATATTTGTCAAGTCTCCTCCTCCAGTGAGTTGTTTAATTGTCTATCACCATTTAACTGGATGTAACAGGACTACAAAGTGTAGATCTGAACCATTGGTGATGAAATCATTTAGCTTATTGCTTTAGCTTTTTCCTTCCAATTATGGCAGAAAAGAACCTAGTAAAATGTCAAGTTTTAAACACCAATAAATTCCTTATAGCATGACATTCTTAGTTAACATAGGTCACCATTTTCTTAAATTACAACAACAAGCATTGTATAAAATTGTCAAATTAACACTTTTATGATCAACAGTAAATGCATATTTACATAATAGAGTCATACATTCAAAGAGATGTACAGCACGGAAACAGACCCTTCGGTCTAACATGCTGACCCAGATATCCTAAATTAATCTAGCCCCATTTGCCAGTATTTGGTCCATATCCCTCCAACCCTTCCTATTCATATGCCCATCCAGATGCCTTTTAAATGTTGTAATTGGCTGGATTAGATTTGTTCCATATACGCACCACCCTCTACATGAAAAAATTGCCCCTTAGGTCCCTTTTAAATCTTTCCCCTCTCACCTTAAACCTATGCCCTCTAGGTTTGGACTCCCCTATCGTGTGGGTAAGACCTTGACTATTCACCCATCCATTCCTTTCATGATTTTATAAACTCTATAAGATCACCCCTCAGCCTCCAACACTTTAGAGAAAGTAGCCCCAGCCTATTTAGCCTCTCCGTACAGCTCAAACCCTCGAATCCTGGCAACATCCTTGTGAGTTTTTTCTGAATCCTTTCCTCAAGTTCATTAAAACTCTAAAACGTTAAATTGAAAGAACTAAAACTATAAATACAAATAATATAACAAATACATAAGGGTTCTTGTGGCATGGTAGAAGTGTCCCAACCTCTGAGTCAGAAGGCCTATGTTCATGATTTACCTGCTCCAGAGGTGTGTCATAACATGTCTGAACAGGTTGATTAACAATATCTATAACAAATACATAAGCATTCCTTCACACCCCTGACTTGTATCTTGCAGATGGTGAGCAGGCACTTGGGAGACATGGGGTGACTTACTTATCTACCTCAGAATTCCTAGCCTCTGACCTGCTCTTGTGTCCACAGTATTTATATGGTTGGACCAGTTCAGTTCCTAGTGAATAGTAATCCCCAGGATATTGATGATGGGGGATTCGATGATGATAATGCCATTGAATGTCAAGAGGCGATAGTTAGATGTTCTCTTGTTGGAGATGGTTATTGCATGGCACTTACGTGGCATGAATATTACTTGCTACTTGTGCCCAGAACTGGAGGCAACACTCCAGTTGAGGTAGAAACAGTGGGTGGTTTTTGTTTTAAACAGCAGAGTTCATAATGCTTCTAATCCTTCTCCTGCTGATCATAGCCTCTCTCTGTCTGTCTGTCTGTCTCTATCTCTTTTCAACCTCTACTGCAATCTGTATCTATCCACATCTTTATTCCTGGGCATTGACCCTAAGGGTTTCCTCACCACAAGCAGCTAGCCTCAGTTTGATCAACTGCTAGGTGAAGTTTAGTGTTTAAGTTGATCAGGAACTCTGCATTCCTAGCCTCGCAGAATTTTTCAGCCATTTTCCAGCCGCCTGCGCTCCCTGCCAGTTTGGGTGGCATGGGGGCTCAGTGGTTCGCATTGCTGCCTCACAGTGCCAGGGACTGGGTTCAATTCCACCTTCGGGTGACTGTCTGTGTGGAATTTGTACATTCTCCCCATGTCTGCGTGGGTTTCCTCCAAATGCTCTGGCTTTTATCCCCCAGTCTAAAGATGTGTGCAGTACATTTAGATTGACCATGCTAAATGGGCCATAGTGTCCGGAGATATGTAGGTTAGGTGGATTAGCCATAGGAAATGCAGGTTACAAGGATGGAGTGAGTCTGGATGGGATGCTGTTCAGAGGTCAGTATGAACTCGATGGGCCGAATGGCCTGTTTCCACGCTGTAGGGATTCCATGATAAATACACGTTTTTGTTATGAACAAGTCAAAATATTGAATTATTTCCTATTGTTACATTTCTATACTGAATTCCAAAATAGCTGAAGGTGATGAATTACTGCAATTCTCCTTGAAGTGTGAAAGATCCGCAACTCATGAAATTGGGAATACTTATGAGTTTTGCAGTTTGTGTATTGTCACAGTTGCTAGCAATGAGATTTCTTTAGTTAAAAAGTTACTAAAGTGTGTAAAGTAAATAGAGGCAATGTTAGGAACACAGCAGGCCAAGCAGCATCAGAGGAGCAGGAAAGCTGACGTTTCGGGTCTAGACTGATGAAGGGTCTAGGCCCGAAACGTCAGCCTTTCTGCTCCTATGATGCTGCTTGGCCTGCTGTGTTCATCCAGCCCTGCACCTTGTTGTCTCAGATTCTCCAGCATCTGCAGTTCCTACTATCTCTGATTCAATGTTAGGAATAATTCTTTTCCTTGATAATTATTTTCTGAACAGCATGGTGTACATTCAATAATAAGACATTTTTTACAGCATTTCAATGATAGACATGCCGGTGACATGACTCCATTTAAAAAAATCCTTTATGACAATTATACTGTTGATTGGAGAAACATTTATTATATTTTAAATGCAGAAGAGGCATAAAAGAACACAGTTCGCAATATTTAATTAAAATTCACTGGGCCAACAATAAATTATTTTATTTAGTCCATTAATTTTCTACTGTATGCCTGAAGGCATTAAAGATGATCATTTGTCAACTTAAGTGGTTCCTGTCAGCAGGGAATGTGTTCTTGTCTATCTGTATATAAGATAGTCTAAAGTTTTTGTTAATCAGAAATTCTACACAAATATCAAGTAGATGTTGAAGTCACGTGGTTTTCAGTGTTAATTACATGCAAGACATATGGGATTGCTAAAAAAACGTAGAAAATAGTGCAGTCCCAGCAAATGTTACATTTCCTAACTTGCACATTATTCTAATTATTTACATCAGTACTAATGAGCAAAGAAACATGTTATTCATACTGCTCCGTACAGTTATTGAGTTTTATTGACTGAAATTATGAATGAGGTGACTAGTGATCGAATTACCATGTTGTGTCGCCATATCATAAAAGTAGACAACTAGGCGTCAAAACAGTCAACTTCCCTGACCAAAGCACTAGCTAGAAATTACTTGTAAGAGCTGGGAAAATACTCAATCAGAAAATGCTAAATCACTGTGATATGTATTTTTGCAGCACAATAAAGCATCTAACTGAAACAGAAACCAGCCACTTCTTCACTTTTGATAACAATATATCTCATCTGGAATAGTCCAACAGCAATTTTGAAAGAGTAGTAGGACACAGGAGATTGAAGAATTGTACTTTGATAGCCAAGCCCTTGAGGTTTGGAGAAAGAAAGAAGAATATCCAATGAAAAGGAGTAAATCAGAAAGTGAAAACTACAGATGCTGGAGATCTGAAATAAAATAGATGTTGGAAATACACAACTGGTCAGTTCACACCTGTAAAGAGAATAGAAAGTTATAAAATTATAAGTGTGTTCTCTTCATTGTTAAGAAAACACAATCAGATGCCATAACTTACCTTTTCTCTGACTGGCCAGCTCTGTATCTACAGCTTTTTCACTTTTTGTAAAAATGTAATGCCTGTAATGCCATCTATGATGGGAAAGGACTGAAAGTTTGCACACCATGTTGCAAACCAGGGAAGGTATCTGTAAAAGTCGGAACGAAGGAATCCATAACTAAATCATTTTAATGTAAATGGCATGCTAGTTAGAAATAAATGAAAGTAAGTTACCCTAAACTGATGTGAGATGACATGAAACCCTGAAAGGAATCAGTGTTAATGCAGTATACAACCAGCAAATGTTAGGCCATTTTAGAAAATCAAAGCTTGCAAACGAACCTAACAAAGTGACTGTCATTTTCTTTGGACATCCAACACAAGCTAAACTTCCATGGCACTGTAGAAGATGATAAGCAGATGATATGCAAGCTATTTAGTAAAGATAATATCATGATCTCCATGCAGGGCTTCAGCTATAGATGAGAATTCTCCTGCAATGAGAGTTTCACACACATTCTTTAACCACATTTTTGTAATTAAAGTCTGTTGTGGATTGTAGACACTCATCATTTTTGCCCATAGTGAGCATTGTTAGAACAAAATGTTACCACATTCAAAATCATTCTCAAGATCCTCAAATTCATTATACCATCTTTCAGTTTAGGGTAACTTCCCTTCATTTATTTCTAATTAGCATGCCATTTACATTAAAGTGATTTAGTTAGCTTTTATGGGTTCCTTCGATTCTGACTTTTTTCAGATATTTTCCCTGGTTTGCAACACTTTTCCCAACATTAGCTCCTGCAATCACTCCAAAACTTTGAAATACAATCTTAGTGTCCCAGTGGTATGTTCATTGGCTCCAGATGAAATTAAATTCTTCCCTATTCATATGTAACATGGTCTTGCACACAATTGAAGCATTGATCCAGAGATATATTCATTCATCCTCTGCTATCTGAGTAAAGCAGTAGAGCCGGACACATGGGTCACTCTATCCTGCTGTTGTCAGTTGTCTGTGCTGAACTGAATGTATGTGTTTACACAGTGGAGTATGATATCTGTGAGCTCAGCGGTGACATATAATTGCAAACTGGGCTACTTTATCACTGGAACCATTGGTGGAATGTGTTTACAGGCGTTCTTCCAGAAGATAGTACTGTGCATTGGATGTCCAAAGGAAATAATAATCACTTACTGCACTGAGTCCAGTTGTCTAATCTGAGGCACAAATCCAAATCCTGCAAATAAAATGCATCTGCAGGTATACCTATTGAGCAGGTTCCACCTGTTATTTTATTTCACAAATTTCTGACATTCATCCTGATCCAGCTAATTGATGAACCGGTGTTCCATTAAATAATCCAGCCTTGGTACAGTGGTAGCATTCTTAGTTCTGAATAAGAAGTTTGTGTGTTCAAGCAGCACTCCAAGACTTAAACGCATAATCTAGGCTGATACTTCAGTATAGTTGTGACATAAATGTTGGAAACTGCATTATTCAAGTGTGATGCTAAAACCAAGGCTCCAACAACTCATTCATTTGAATATAAAATATCCCAGAAAAAAAATATTCAAAGTAGAGCAGAAATGTTCTTGTGATCTGGCTAATAACTATTCTTCAATCAACATTAACAGAAAAATGACTCCTGTGGAATCTTGCTGTACCCAAACATTAACCTACTATACGACAGTGAGCACATTTTTAAAATAAGTACTGCATTGGCTGTGATGCACTTTTTAGATGTCCTTAGCATGTGAAATAAATTGAATAAACATATGTATATTTAATTTTATATAATGTTCCAAATACAAACAAGCCGCTTCTGCAAAAGCTCATTAAGGTACTGCAGTCAGGGTAACAAAGCTGACTTTACACTCACTGTTCCACACCCAAAGACAGCAATTTCTCACTGATTTACAAACTTTATCCTCACTTACTCACCCAGGCTAGGATTTAATAGAGCCTGCTCCATAGTAAGGCCCACATAAATGTAGAGAAGGCAATGTATCCCATTCCCACTAATGGGGAACTGGAAATAACATCAGACAATGTAGGAGCAACTCAGCAGTCTGGAAGCCTCTCCACAGATACTGACAGGCCTATTGGGTTTCTCCAACATTTCCTGTTTTTATTTCAGTTTTCCAGCAAATGCAATATTTTACTTTGATATGATGAGAAAACAGGCTTTACTTAAGTCAGTGACAGGAATAGACTGAGACTGGATGCTTATCATTATCCTTGAGCTCACCGAGATTTAATGGTGGCTCAGGAATGATCTTGAACTCACATGCACTTTCTCTGCTTCCTGAAGTCCATCCAGCAAACACTGTTGAGCTTGTCATGAGCATTCAGGAGGTTCCCTCTTTTAAAGACTCTGTGCATATTCAAAGACTTGCCCTTGGGAGGGGCAAATACCCACAGAGACACCCCTCATACCCTTACATCTACTGGTGACTGACTCCTCGCAACCCTCGATCAGCGCAACTTGCCACCCTGTCTTAGGATCCCACAATGGTTTATGATGAAGACATCACCCTGTTAAAGCAGCAACCACCATTCCTGGTGTGCTATCAGGAACAGAGAGATGCTATCTTTGTTTTGCCAACAATGTATGTAGTGCACACAATTAATGGAATTAATAAATTTGCCTTATTATTTATATTGGAAAAAAATGCTAAGTGCAGTACAATAGTAGCAGAAATATCTTACACCACAACTTAAGAAAGAACCAAACTAGCTTTTGTGACTTCAGGCATCCTAAAACACTTTATAGCCAATGAACTTTTAAAGCACAGACTCTGCTTTTGGCAGGAAATATAACTTACACTCAGCCACAAACAGCAATGTGATAATGACCAGGAAATCTAATTTTGTGATATTGAATGGAGGAAAATTTGGAGAGGAAACTGGGTATAAAACCAATGCTTCTCTTCAAAATAGCACCATAGGATCCTTTATATCCATCTAAAAGGACGGAGAAAAGTGTTCAGTTTAACAGAAATGGAAATTACTGGAAAAGCTTAACTTGTCTGGCAGCCTCCATGCAGATAGAAAGCAGAGTTGATATTTTACATTCAGTGACCCTTCTTTAGTTTAACATATTACTTGAGAGACAACAGCTCATTCAGTACTATGCTAAAGTGGAAATATTGAGTTTCCCTATTTGAGGGGTTTGAGCCCATGATCTTCTAGCTCAGAAGGAAGTGTAGTACCCAATGAGCCGTAGCAGATGTAGAAAGTTACACTCATGCAATAAAATAGAAAAAACAACTGTGGATACTGGAATCTAAAATAGAAACAGAAATTACTGGTGAAACTCAACAGGGCTCACAGCATCTGTAGGGAGAAAGCAGAGTGAACATTTCACATCCAGTGACGCTTCGTCTGCCAGACTTGTCGAGTTTCGCCAGCAATTTCTGTTTTTGTATGCTTATGCAACTTGTTCACTTTTTATCAACAGCTTTACAATGGAACAATTCAGTCTTCTGCTGCTATTAGCGATCAAGATACATTCAATTGATGCACAATTCAATGGGTACAACTGTGATGCGAATCTGCACAGTAGGTTCCCTGGTAAGTTGAATCTAAAATTGGCAGGAAGCAGAGACTGATATTTGCTGGATATTTTGTGACAGAAATGCTGTTTCCCATTGTGTTTTATGAGGCTCAGTACAAAGTCATTGCTTTCCATAGTGTATATCCATAGACCTAAATGTAATGACCATGATTAAGAAGATTGGGGTGATACAAAAACTGGCCTTATTCTATTTGCTCCGGGGTTGTAGATGCTGCTGACTGCATCAGCTTTCATTGCCCTTCCCCAATTTCCCTGAAGGCAGTTAAGAATCAATACTATTCCTGTTGGCCTGGAGTCACATGACCCAGTAAGAACGGCAGATTTCCTTCCCTGAAGACCATTAATGAACCAAAAGAAGAAAAATAAGTGCTTTTAACTAATTAAATGGGGGCTACAATCTCCCATAACCAACATACTCATAGTCCACAAACTTGACGGGACTGTAAAATAAACAGTTGCACTGTGAGTCCATGAACCTCCTTAGGGTACAGGCATTATGAATTAAAGAAGAGATATTGCAACGGAATGTCATTTGGAAGGGAAATGGAATGTTGGCCTTAACTGCAAGGTGAGTGAAATACAAATGTAGGGAAGCCTTGATACAGCTGTACTGTACATTGGTGGACTAGATATTACATGTAGGTAAGAAAGTGATTTGGGTAAGAAGCATGTAATACGGAGCGGGTGCCCACTTGAGCCCACCTTCTCACTTGAGCTCACCCTCATAAAATTAAGGTGGCCAGAAGCCAAATTAGCAGCCGTCCCACCATGTGCAAATTAATAATTGGGAGTCAATTGAGCTTGTTAAAATGTTATGTTGCCCATATGTAGTTGGTGCAAACATTCGGGTGGGACTAAGACTCTCAGATGTTTTTAAAAAGTGCTTAAACAGCCAGAAGGAAGTAGATAGGGTGCTATTTGCCCTTTGTCCAGCAGGGCACTACTCCCAGGAAAATAGCGCCCCATTTCTCTTGCCATTTGCACATTCTTTAAAACCCAAAACCCGTTCCTTTGTTGAATTGAAAATCTCTGCCTGAAGCCCCCCCATTATTGATAGCTGGGGATCGATGTGGCCCCATAGATTGGCCAGTTTATTCAGAGGTGAGGATCTCCTCTCAGTGAGGGTCTGATGTCCCACTTGGAGCTCATTCGGCAATCCCTACTGCACAGCAATACTTTGGAGCTGCGGGACAGGCTTCTACTTGGCCAGGGGGTTAGGGGCAGTGGTTGAGCCAGTCATGCCAGATGATTAACCTTCTGAGTAGTATGTACAGGTTTTAGTTGAGGAGATTGTTCCTGTCCTTACAGGAGTTCAGCAAAATGAAAAGTATTCCTATTTAAACATGTAAGATTCTGAGGGAGTTTGACCATGTAAATGGCAGCATGTCACCCCTCGTGAGAGAATCTAATTGGGGACACAGTTTAAAAAATGTCACCTGTAAGTCAGACCTGGGAAGGAATTTATTTTCTTACTCAGTTGCTCGTCTCTGGAATTCTGTCTCACAGAGTGCACTTGAGGCTGGGTCATTGAATAAATTCAAGGCTGAACAATACAAGGGAATTAAGGGTTTTGGGGACAAGGAAGAAAGTGGAATTAAGGCTTCAATCAGATCACCCAAGAAACTTATTAACTGGTGGTGCAAGCTTGATGGGCCAAATGGATCACCCTACTCCTACTTCTTATGATATTTTGATCCATTTCCTTTAGCACATAGATCAGTAAACAGGGCAGAGACTTAAAGTTATTGGGAGAAGGACTGAGGGGTCTGAAATTGATAATAAAATGTTCCACCCAGAAGATGGAAGTGATCTTCAACTCAAATCCTGGGTGTGTAATAGAGGCAGAAATCATCACTGCATTTAAAAAAAAAACTTGAACGTTCACTTGAAGCTTAGGAATTTACATGCTCTGTGCTAAAAACTGGGAAGTGGAATTAAGCTAGGAATTAAATTAATCTGTTTGTCGGTTGATCTTGGATCAATGGCTTCTTTCTGTGCCACAAATTCCATGATTCAACGATTAAACAAAGAAGATATACATAAAATAGTTGAGATAACAAGGTGGAGAGCTGGATGAACACAGCAGGCCAAGCAGCATCAGAGGAGCAGGAAAGCTGACGTTTTGGGTCTGGACCCTTCTTTTT
>NC_063342.1:28748361-28801307 GCF_021869965.1 Rhincodon typus
TCCTCTGATGCTGCTTGGCCTGCTGTGTTCATCCGGCTCCACACCTTATTATCTCAGATTCTCCAGCATCGGCAGTTCCCACTATCTCTGAATCAACATAAAATAGTCAATGTTGTTAATGCCAGTAAATCCAATCTGTCTGGACTGTTACTTGAAAATATTGCCCCAAAACTGAAAAATTCTAATTTTACTCAGTAATCTTTCTGCCAGCCTGTCTGAGGAGAGATGCTTAACTAATTCATTCTGAAATCAGTGTGATTTTTGGATTCATTATACTTGCATTTATTTTTTTTTAATTTAAACTAATTTTCCTAATCAACCTGTTTAGAGACTTTACTATACACCTTGGAGCCAGTAAGCCTTGAACCCCGGTCTCCTGGTTTAGGGGTAGAGACACTACCACTGTGTCACTATTGGCAACATATTTTATAGTTTCACATTGCTCAATTGCAGCTGTTTTGACTCTTATTCTAATTTCCTATTTTTCTCCTGAAAGCAGTGAAATAAATCTTTATGTGAGAGTGTAAAATGGGTCATAGCAAATCGAAGTTGTTTACGTTTTACCAAAATGTGAAATTGATTTACTATTGTCCACTTTTCATTATATCATAGATATCTAATTCAGCATTCTTAGTGAGGTGCTATGTAAACTATTCTAAGTTGATCAATGTTAATGTTCTAAATGAGATCTTAGCAGGAATTTACACAAAGTTAAAATAGCTGATATGATTTTACTGAATCAAATTGTCTTTATATTTCTATCCCCAAGGCAAGGTTTATTTTTCTGATCTCTATGTATTAGTGACACAGCTGGAGAATTTTCCATGTCTGATATTTTTAGTCAAGTTGGAAACGTGTTCGATAAGATCATGGAAAATGCAACCAGAATAATTGTCCCATTGTGTTTTTGAAATTACTAAAGCACAGCAACAAGAAGGAAAAGTCTCCCACTTCACATTACTCCTAATTTATATTTTGTGGTGGAAACTTTAAGGTAAATCAGACCAAAATACCTTCCTTTCCCAATTCCACCTCAAGTTGGTCATGGACTCCCTACATTGCATTTCCATGTTTCACGTTTTCTGATCCAAATTGAATAACCTTCAATCAGTCCAAATTAAAATCCACTTACCATTCTTCAGCTCACCCAGGTAATTGATTTGAATGTTTTACATGCTATTTTGTACTCTCATGCTAATCAATTACCCACATAAATTGTCATCATTCGCAAAGTTTATAATATTACTAGAATTTAGAAAGGAATTGAATGCTTACCATCTGACCACTTGATTAAATTTATTTCACTTATAACATTATATTTATATCCCAGACATGTATTTGTCAAATATACTTCAACAAAATTAAATTTAAGTGCAGTAAGTGGTATGTTGTCAGCAAAGTGTATCAGTCAGTCCTTAGTAAATGTCTTTGATTAGATAATAATTGAAATAATTAATTATTTCTTCCTCCAGGTGAAAAGGACATCCTTGTCTTTTGTGGAGTACAGACCATCACAATCAAGATCAATTTTTGTCCAGTCCTGTTCTCTGGCTACTCAGAAACAGATTTAGCATTAAATGGCAGACATGGCAATGCACATTGCAGGGGTTTTATTAATAACAGTACTTTTCCCACAGTTGTCATATTCACCATCAACCTCAATACACTGGAAGTCTGTGGAAATAGCTTAGTGGTAAGATTAACTCTCTTCTTTCACTTATGAACAATGGGTTATAGGTATTATTTCATAAATACCTCAAACACAGAAACACTGAAATGCAGTATGAGCTTGTCATCTTGTTAAACACCCAATGCTTTCCATGTATGAATCTGTGGGAAGCCTCGCTTTAGTTATAAAGCATTCAAATCAATATTTCTAAATGGATTATTTTGATGCAGGATTGACTTGCTCTCAAAAGCAGAGAAAAAGGCTAATAGCGCTAATCTTTGCCAACTAATTCTCAAGTGATACCAATACTTTCTGCACACTAGGTCATACTGGAGAGGGAAATTTAGGAATATGGGGAGGATTTCTGCTCTTCACAAGGTATTTTTTTAAATTCTAAATTTACCTTAAGCCACAGTGCTGTTTGAAGAATCCTGGCCTTCCCTTCCAGAGCATGCCTACCCCCTGCTCCATTTATAGAATCTTTAGAGTGTGGAAGCAGGCCATTAGGCCCATTGGGTAGGCACCAACCCTCTGAAGAGTATCCTACCCAGACCCACGCTGCCCTATCCTTTCCCTGTAACCCTATATTTTCCATGGTTAATACACCTAACCTACACATTGCCGGACACTATGGCCAATTTAGCATGGCCAATCCACCTAACCGGCATATCTTTGGACTGTGGGCAGAAACCAGAGCACCCAGAGGTAATTCAGAGAGACGCAGGAAGAATGTGCAAACTCAATACAGACAGTCGCCCAAGGGTGGGATCAAACCTGTGTCCCTAGTACTATGAGGCAGCAGTACTAATCACTGAGCCACCAAGTACTCAGTACCTGGTGCAAATGTACTTGATGAAACTATCGGACGTTTTGCAAAGTTGGCGTACCATATCACCATTCATCCACTGATGAAACTAATGATTAATTCCCCATTCAAAGTACCAGTAGAATTAAAAGGAAAGCTTGAAAGAAAGTTTGAAGAAAAGAAAATGATTGCCAGAGTATCAAACCATACAGGATTGGGTAATTTCCGTTGTGGAGAGAGAGAAAACATATGGATGGGAGAGAATTTACCTGGATGCAAAGATCTAATCAAACCTTAAAAGGGAAACACTACTCCATTCCAACACAAGAAGAGATCACACCAGCTCCAACCAGAGCATATGTTTCTTTTCAAAAATCAGCACGTTCATTGCCAGAAATGTTTACGAGAATGTGCAACTAGATGCAGAATCTTCACTTTTGACAATATTCAACATACCCTTTGAATGGTTTGAATTCTCGTAGCTATTTTATTCTTACAGTGAACCAGTATGTGCTCTTGCAGAAAGTAAGTGCGAATACAAAGGAGCAGCCAGCATCACAGGTGATAACCAGAAATATAAAAAAGCAGATGAAAAGGATCATGACAACCAAGTAAATGAATCAATGGAGAGAACCAGGTGTTATGCCACAGAGACAGACAACCAAATCAGCCACTCTGTCCTTGTATTTACAATGCCGTAAAACTAAAACCATCAAAGACACTCAATAGTTACTCCAATGGCTCCTAACCAGGCTTTTGAATAGCCAATCCCAGACTATGTGAATAATTAATTCCAGAAACTGGTTTTGTATCTTAAACAAAAGACTTAACAATTTATTAAACATACGATAACTCTAGCAGTGAAATTTTAAACTACAAAGTAATCTAACTAATGTCTATATTTTAAACCCGGATTGTTTGTTTTCAGACCTCATTCACACAAAAGACAAATAGACAAACAGACACAATTAAGGCATAAATAAAAGAAACTAACTCATTGCAAAATCAGAGCAATTCATAACAGACTTTAGAGTCCTCATTGATGTGTACCCAGAACCAGAGGCCACCACCTGACCAGACATTCACACAGATGCGCCTCAAGTTACATGGCTTAAAAACTGGCCTGTTCAGGCACATGAAGACCTGTGGCAGTAAACTATGATCCGGAGCAGATATCAGGCTTGAATCAAGGGACAGCTGACACCAAAGTATATCTAGGACACTTAAAAAAAACTGGCCCAACAAATTTCAATGCTACCAGACCTCACGTGTAATTTGGCTATGGACCTTCTCTTTGCTGCATTGCCTTTGTTGCATCTATTTTATGAGAGGAACATGAGTCCAATGCATTTTAAGTTTTATCCCAGTGAATGACTAATCAACCAATACTCCTCTTCCTCTTTTAAGATTTTCTTTGTCAAATTATGCTCCCAAGAGGTACATGGGTGTCTCATATATGGAAGTCTAAAATCAGTAAAAGTTGTCTTATGAACTATTTTGTAGGTCTCTGCTACTCAAGGACTCAATGCATTAGGTAATATTTCGATGGTGCAATTTGGGAACATTTCAGGTTACATTGACACTCCAGATCCACCAACAATTATTAGCTACCTACCAGGGCTACTGTATAAATATAGCTGCAGCTACCCACTCGAGTACCTGATCAACAACACCCAGCTTGCTTCGTAAGTTCACATTTTAATTGTAAAAATGTTTCATCAGATTTGTTTTCATTCTTGACAAGCATTCCTGTTCAGTTTTTAAAGTGCTTTTACAACATTATTTTTAGATCATCTGCAGCAATTTCAGTGAAAGACAGCAATGGTACATTTATCAGTACTTTGAATTTACTCCTGTACAATGTAAGTTTGTCAAATATTAACAAAATAGTAATAGTCAATATAGACATTACTCTACAGAACAGTTCAAATTAAGAAACGGATACAAAACTGCTATTTAGAAATAATTCTTAAATGATACTTATTTTAATTTTTGTATAGCATATATATTTCTATATCTACACATACCCTGATGGTTTGCATTTTGTACTCCTTAACTGACTTGGTATCAGATTGGATCATAGTAGAATTTCCTTTCATTACAAGCTGGTTGACACTTCAGTGCATTACTGATAATGTGCTGCACTGCCAATTTTCACTATCTACGAAGGTCAGGAGAAGCAAAACTATGATATCTTTATAGACGTTTCCACACTTGACAGCTTATGGTGGTACACCACACATTAAATCAACACTGTATGCACATTATTGGACAAAATCACTTCTGTGATCAGTTGACAGAGATTTCAATGGAACTGCTTGAACTCAGAGGAATTGATGAAATTGTAAACAATTAAGAATATATCTCTATTTAGAGTCATAGAGCTGTACAGCACGGAAACAAAACCTTCGGTCCAACTCGTCCATGCTGATCAGATATTCTAAATTAATCCCTAATTAATGGCAAAAGTCTCATTTGCCAGCATTTAGCCCATATCCCTCTAAACCTTTCCTATTCATATACCCATCCAGATACCCTTTAAATGTTGTAATTGTACCAGCCTTCACCACTTCCTCTGGCAGCTCATTCCATACGTGCACCGTACTTCTACAAAAGTATGTTTTGTATCATATTCAATCCAGACTCTCAATTGGTCTCTCTTTATTTTTCATTTTGTCTTCTTTCCTCCATCTCTATCTGTATGACTCTCTCAGTTTCTGTTATTGTAGTCTCTATATTTGTCTCTGCAGCTTGTACTTCATCTCCTTCCTTGTGAAGATGTTCTCTACCCTCTGCTTTCTCTGCTGATATTTATTTTAGTCTGTATATGCATCACACACATACTTTACACAATTCATAACTTTTATCATCAAAACCCAGTGCTATTGACAGAATGGGAATTACTGTTTAAAATTTGTATTGCGAGTGGCAGAGGCTACACGGAGATGGAGTGAAGTTTTCCAGAAGATGAAGGATTTGAGGAAGAATGTGGATGCCTGAACTTGGGTAATGGAGAGCAAAGAGAGGGAGTGGGCCTGATTGGGAGAGAATGGAGCCAGAACCTTACATGGACCTTGCAGTGGAGGCTGGATGGTCTTCCTCTTGTTATAATTTAAAGCTGCAGTTCAGCACTGTATTGGCCTGTCCACAAGCACTGAAAAATACATGGGTGAGAGAGAGAAAGTGAAGGAAGTAGATGGAAGGGCCTCTGGGATCCAGAGGAATCAGAAGTATTTGGACCCAAGGAAGTAGCATTTTCTTATCAGGAGGAACTGGGAATTAGTAAGGAGGCCATCAGAATAGCAACTGAGTTCTGAGAGAAACGAAAGATTGCTTGGTCTGTGAAAAGAAAATAGCACTAGATGGGGGTGTTTTGCATTCTATCCATTCGCAGAATGTAGATGTCACTGGCAAGCCCAGCACTTATTGTGCATAACTGAAGGCATACTAAGCCACTTAAGGGGGTTGGGAAGAGTCAATCTCATTTTTATGATTCTGGAGTCACATAAAGGTCAGACCAAGTAAGAACAACAGATTTCCTTTCCTAAAGGTCATTACAACAATCAAGATATTGCACGAACCCAATTACTAATGCCATCATTTCATTCCAGACGTAGTGAATTAACTAAATTTAAATTCCTCTGCAGCCATGTGGGATTTGAATTCACAGCTCCAAATTATTAGTGCAGAATGCTGGATAACTTGCTAAGCAACATAATTACTGCACCAGCAATGCCTAAGGGGAAGGAAGGCTAAAAGAAGACTGGGCTATGTTTGGAAGGAATTAAGCAAAGATCAAGTATTGCATGTGGGAGCATCAGGCAGATTCAAAGTGCTTTGAATGCCAGATTAGCAAAAAAAAACTTGAGAGTAAGCTGAAAACAAAAACAAAAATAGGATCTGATTAGTTTGTGTTGTCACTGCTTATGTATAAACTAAACATCAATGTTCACTGAAATATTGCAATCAGCCAATATTACAGACAGACTTTTAGGTATAATTTATAAAATGTCTACTTTATAAATAAGAAGCAGAATTAAACACAACAAAATTATACATGGATCATTAATTATTCTGCTGTTTGGAATGCAGAGTGATTAGGTACAGAGTGAGACAATAAACACTTCATGAGACATGGCAGGAGAGAGGGTGTTTTGTTCAGGGCAGCAGTCCAGAGTTAGAAATTGAAAGAAGAAGTGATAGAATATTTAGCTGTTTTATTTAATTTGCTTTGTGACCTGGAGACAGAAGTTTGGTACTGGAGAGTAAACAGATAAGATTACAGACTTTGATAGAGTACATGGAATGACAAAAGATCATTGCTCGGAATCACTGGGCTAAAATTTATAGCCTGCTGCTAGGCATATTATCAAGGATGGGAGAAGTACATAAAATATTTTGGGTGCGCAGCCCACCTCCTTCACACCCATGCCCAACACATGCCCACTAACAATGGGATTGGTAAGGTGCCCACTATAAGATCACGTGCTCTTCAGCCCAAGGAGCCGTTAACTGCCCAAATTGAGTGAAAGGCCAGCCAGAGTGAAATGACTGTTCATAAAATGGCCTTTTTGAAAAGATGGAAAGGAGAGAACATCATTCAGGGGATACCCTTCTGCTTATTTCAGAGGCACTGCATGCAGATTATCAGATCAGCCATGATCTCATTACATGGCAGAGTAAACTCAATGGGCTGAATGGCCTACTTCAGCCTCTATATCTTATAGTCTTATGGTCACTCCCCAAGATGTCTACTCCTGCCCCTTCCCAGCCTGCCCTCAAACTTTCCCTTGCTAACTCTCTGTCAACCCCACTCCTCCCTCTCTCAGTGCCTAATCGCTTCCTGCCCTAAAAGGCCTAAACCTACAGTTACTATCACTGCTTCTGATGGAGATACTTTACAACCCTGATAGCATCTACTACTAAACTTTGGCACTGCTCGGAATGTTTGAGCCAATGACCAAATCAAATAACTGTCAGTTCTCAAAGGTAGGCCTTCCTCCCACTAAGATGCAGAAATCCCACTTTCACCAACGTAAAGGTATCTGTAGAATGTTATTGCTGTGAGTTGGCCTTGTTTGACATGGCACCAGACATTTTTTCTGGGCTAGGGAGTTGAACAGTATGCCTCTATATGAAATCAGCTCATTATCTCTGTTTCTCTCTACACGGGATGGGGGTGGCGGGGTGGTGGGGTGGTGGGGAGGTCAGGGGGGAGCTGTTTGACCTGCTGACTATTTCCAACATTACCTGTCTTGATATTTTGATTGAATGTTCATTTCTCAACTCACGGTTTGGTATCGGCATCCAACGCAATACTCGCATAGAGCTATGCATTACAAATTGGATAGTGGTGACAATTAAGTTTCTGAGAACTTTAAAAGATATTTTGTATTTTCCAGGATTCATCTTACAATCTCCCTCTAGTGATACCACCTGTGGGTTTACCTTTGAAGACCAAAGTATATGCAGCTGTGAAGGCTACAAATCTAGATGGAAGGTAACCATGTGCGATTCCCATTTACTCGATCTATTGCAAATGTGAGGAATATTTCTGATTTAACAAACAAAATCTCTTGTCAATTGTGTAGATGGCACGTCTTTATGGATTATTGTTACACCACTCCCTCTGGTAATCCAAATGACGAACATAGATATGATCTTTTCTTCAGGTGAGTTGGTGTTTTCTGAAAGATTAATAAGGATTGAACCAATGCTGCTTTCTGGCCATCTATCCACAGGTTATATCCTATTATTAGTATACATTTGGTAAGGTTTGTAACAAGTAATGTCACAGCCAGGCAATGATGGGGTAGAATGACACCCTTCTTCCAATTCCTTATGTCACCTCAACTCTTTTTAAGAAAGAGTATGCTTACTACCTCAACGAGCATTTAAAATAGTGTGACTGCAAAAGACATTCAAAGGCATTCTCGTACAATCTTAAAAGAAAAGTCCTTTAAGTTCTTTCTGAACTTAAGACCCCATCTAAACAAAACTAATAACTGACCCTCAAACATGCACGTATTTATGGTTTACATGCACACAAATGCTAGTTGCAAAGTAGGAGAATAGAGTCCAGAGAAACAAAGGAGAAAAGGAAGTGGGGAAGATGGGAAACAAGGGGGTGGCAACTACTGAAGAAAGACTACTCAGGAGCCTGTTTATGGGATTTTTTTTATTCATTCATGGGATGTGGGCATAGCTATCTGGGCTGGCATTTATTGCCTATTCTAATTGCCCAGAGAGCAATTAAGAGTAAATCAAATGTGGGTAGGGTCTGAAGTAACATGTAGGCCAGACCAGTTAAGGACAGCAGATTTCGTTCCCTAAAGAACAGTAGTGAACCAGATTAGTTTTCCATTGGACTGGGGTTACAGCCGGGAGGTACAGGGAATAAGAGTTGTGAAGATGGGCATCTGTATTTGTAAGAAATAGGGATAAGGGACGTATGGAAAAACATGGATGGGAACAGGATATTATGAAAGGGGGTTTCATCCACTGTCAGGAACACCCTGACTTCAAGGAGAGGTCAGTTAATGACCACACCTGACATGGTGATCTGAGTTACCAATGGCTGGAGGGGAAAGGATGGGCAAGTGTAGGCTCCTGTGGATGGGTCGAATGTTGACATAGGGAGCTGAAAAACCTATGGGATTTATGGGAAGAAAGTGGATCTGAATGCTCAGGAGCTCACTGACATCTAGAGCAGGTAGCTGAAATTCACTGGTGAAGAGTGTTCACTGTCACCTTCCACTCTGCTGGAAATCAAAAATACATATTGGGGAAGAAAATATCTGTGACTGCACCTGGAGAGAGTGTGATAAATGTGTAGACCTGAGATGGAGAGGTATGCAAGACCCACCAATTTGCAGCCCTTTAAATGGAAGTATTTCACAATGACTCATGCACTGTATAGGACACAGGTCTGCAGGTCTCCTGATCTCAGGCGATTCGAAAGTGTTGGTTACCTGTTTACTGCACACTTCTTTACCTCAGACCTCACTGACCACTTCATTAACACAAACTCTTATGGATACAGAGACCAAGGAAAGAATAGAGATGTTTTACAATGGGGCAATGGTGTCAACATAAGGGATATCCCAAGTTGTTCAATTCCAGGATGAGGAGGAAAAAACTGACTCTTTCTTTATACACCTGCTCCTTTGGTCCATTGCAAAATGGTTCATTTAGAAACAGAGCCCTTCCCTTGTGGATACCTTTCTCCCTGACCCAAATGAACATATGTTTTAAAAGGAACCAATTTAAACAGGCTTTCTTACATTAACGTTTCGTAATTGCTGACTATGAGAAGAATTAGAAATTTAACACATATACTTAGGTAGTAGAAATAAGAGGTGAGTCCAAAAAGATAAAAGAGTTTTTAAGCAATTATACATACAATCACAGAGCTTACAGTCTCAATGTTCATCTTTTGAAATTAATGGACAGAAATTCATATCAGGTACATATCCAAATTCCCAATTTACACTGAAAGCACAAATTTGCAAAAAAATCCTACTATGCCATACAAAGCGCCAACCAGTGGGTCAAACAAAGCAAAATATCCAACAACAATCTTTTAAAATAACTAATTTAATAGTAATAACCTGCTAAAGAGGAATTCAATTTTAGGTGATTGCATCATGTTGGTTTGTGTGGCTTGAATTAGGAATCATTTTGGATTGGCACGGCTTAGTCATAGAGTCATAGAGATCTACAGCACAAAAAAGGCCCTTCAGCCATGCATCCACAATAGTCAAAAACAATTACCGAAATATTCTAATTTCAGCATTTGGCCAAGTGTTAGTTAAAGTCAATAACACATCAATACGTTACTTATCTACACCCAGAAAGTTAAATGCAGACATCTGTTATGCTTGGCTCCTCAAAGTGGTCTCAACATAGCATTCATTCCTTTATTGTGAGTTTAGTGACCGTTATAATTACATGGACGAGTTCAAAGTTAAAACTATTTAATGTTAGTAGCTGTTGGGATATCTGGCCAACTTTCTCATGCTTGGTAACGTTGTTTTTCTCTTTATTAATTAAACCAGCTGTACCAAAGATCCACAGACCACAGTTATAGAAAATGGAAGGAGTCAGATGGGCAAATTCTCCTTTGAGGTTTTTCGCTTTGTGAAACACAAAAACCAGAAGATGTCTCCAGTATTTTTACACTGTGTAACAAAGCTTTGCAAAGCAGATGATTGTCCCTTCTTGACTCCAGTAAGTGGCATTATTTATTTTTAAGTTGAACAGGTATCTTGAGATCATTATGTCCAATTATATATTTTGATTGGAGCTTCTAACTTCAAATCCTTTCCATTAGAAAGATCACAAACTTCCACTGACATAACATCTGTCTCCTTGCTCAGCTCACCTACCATTGAAATCTTTTTGCATGCCTTTATCACTTCCAGTCTTAATTGGTGCTGTCAGTTTTACATGCTGCACTCTTTGTAGATTTCAGACTTTCAAAAACTCTACTACTCAAGTTCTTTCCCTCACTAAGTCCCATTCACCAGTCGTTCCATTCACCAGTCATCCCTTCCTCAAATTGTTGAATCACAGGAAGATCACAGGTCCCCACAAGGCTATTTGGCCCATTGTGTCCATTTTAGTTCTCTACAACTGAGCTAATTCCACTCCTTGTGCTTCCAGAATTCAAATGTCATATTCTCATCAGTATATTTAAATTTCTTATCATGTCACTCCTCTCAATTTATGTAACCTGCTCCTAAGATTTTCATTCCTCTGATTCTGACCTCTTCTTGATCCCTTCTTCCAATAGCCCCGATACTAGTGGCATTAAGTTACCTGGGTCCCAAATCCTGGAATTCTTTCCTTCAATCCTTCCAGCTCATTACCTCCCACTCTTTTGTTAAGACTTCAATTAAAATTCACTTCTTTTACCAGGGTTTTCTTTTCCTCACCTAACAATATAATGCACCTTGGCCCACATGCCACCATCATCCCTCCCCTTACATTGCCTCAATTGTATCATGTTTAGCCTAACTTTTTGATTTTTTGAAGCACCTTGAAATGCTCTCCTGTTTTAAGTGCATTTTATAAATCCCAACAATTCATAAGCTTCAATTTCAGGGTTTGTATTAGTAAACAAAATATATCATATTCTGCCAAAAACTTCCAATGGCATTACAAAGAAATAAATTGAACATCTTAAGAAATAGTAGCAGGAGTAGGCTACTTAGCCCATTGACTCTGCTCTACTGTTACGAAAAGATCAATGTTGATCTGACTGTGACCTTAACTCCCCTATCCTATAGAGAATGAGTCATCTGTACTAACAGCAAAGTAAACAAGACACGGCTGTGGGGTAGGTGGTTGGGGGGTGGGGGGGTGGAGGGTGTTGGGTAGCAGCAAAGAACATTAAAAAAATGGAGAACAGATACCATGCAGTCAGTTTCTGAAGTTATAGAATTCAATTTGAGAGCTTGGAGCTGTAAGGTGCTTAAGTAGAAAATGAGCCTTGTAATGTTTGTGTCTTTTGCGACAATTTTCCCTGGTTGCAGAGGACGAAACTTGAAGAATATTCCCAGGACAAGGAGCCACTACTTAACAAAATAACAGTGAAAGTATCTTAACTGAGGATTGTCAATGTTTGAAATCCTCTACCCCAGAGAGCTATGCATGTTCAATCGATGAGCATATACTGGAATAAAAATCAATAAATTTTTGAAGATACGGAATCAAGGGATATGACAGGAAAATGGAGTTGATGTAGAAGTTCAACCATAGTTTTATTGAATAGTGAAGCAGGTTTTGGTAATTACTAAATCTCTTCCTGCTCTTATTTCTTATTTTCTTATGTTCTTAAGTTCTTAATGATGCATTGTCACATTTATTTCAGAACATGTAAGGTATCTAATATCAGGGAAATGTTGGATCTTTGTACAGAGCTTCACTTGCCAATAGATGTGGATTACAGAGGAGGAAAAAATGTTAACTTTTTATGTTTTTTGCCTGCTAATACATAAAATGTGATTCTTTGTATGTGAATCTGCATGACAATGAATGTGAAAAGGACAAGGAGAAAAGAGCTCAGACTGAACTTGACAGAAGTCTTTGGTTTCACCTTCCTATCTTCCCTTTATATACAGGGATACCTGTTTCAAAGTAACAAATGACTTTGAAATTGGAGCTGTTTTCCAGTTTAGGTCATGTTTATTTGGCTTAAATATTCCCAGACTCTGAATGATTGGTCATTAGTCCACAGACAAATCAGCCACTTGTTGCCAGCCAAAGCTCTATTCATAAACAACTCCCAATTCAATCTCGACAGTAACCAGATTCAAACAAGCAGCTGTGTGAACAGCACTTACAGTAAGTGTCAGGTTATTTGCTTTTCCAATGTGCAGCAATCTTTCATCAATCCTACGTTTTTACAACAGTTTTTCCCGCATATCAATGCACAATCAAAAATACATAATTTGCCCCACCCTAAAAGAAATGAAACACTATTTTAAAAATTTGTTTCATTACAACAAACAACAAAACACAAGACCTACATCCATTCATTCTTTCTCCCTCTATATACAATTTATGTAGTCTTAGCATTTCTTAACCCTTTGACTTATTCCAACATTTTATGCTCAAAACAATGCATAGACAATTACATCTGAATAATTTTTACATTGAATTCTTGCAATAAAATAATCCCACTAAATAATCATGCAATCTGAGTCTTAAATTTTTCAGTGACAACCAGTGGATTATGCTCAGTGTAAATTAGTATTTCCTTGGTATCATGTAAGACATAGACATTGAAGTATTGAAGAACCAACAATAATCCCAAAGTCTCCTAAAACAAATTACTTCCTCTGATATGGTTTAGTTTCTTAAAGAAATACCCTACTGACTTTTCTATTCCTGACTCGTCATTCTGCAACAAGAAGCACTTATCCCCAAATCATTTGTGTAATTCGCCTTCTCAAAATTTCTGGAAAAACCAGGGGCAGCTAATATCGGTTCATAATATTGGATTGCCTTCAGCTACTCAAAGGCTGCTTAGCATTCCACTGACCATACCACTTCTACTTGTTTCTTTAACAAATTTTCTAAACACTGTATGAAACTCCCCAAAATTGACACTTGGCTGATTTTTTTGGTAAAATTCAGCCCTTTGTCTTTCTCCTTCTGCTGGTAGAAAATCAATCTGTACATTGAGCCTCGCGTACAAAATGATATGTAATCAAACTGCAATCTATGTGAGCATCAATAGCCTATTGACAAGCTTGCACCTATAACTAGAACAATTCAATGCATGAAGCCCAGGGAAATGTCAAGGTGCCAAGACTAAGCCGTAAATACAATTTGAACAGTTTTAATATTTATACGGCTCCAGTCTTGAAGTGAAATGATGGAACAGTTCCTGACAGGGAACCTGGAAGTATCAGTTTCCCAAGTGTGTCACAGTTTGTTTTAAACTGCAGGATGTTTATATTACATTCTTGCTCCATGTTTCCTACCCAGATGTCACGCAGATTTATTGCCATTTGGGCAGGGAAGCCTGCAGCAGAAAGATGAAGCAGACAGCAAGTTCCCTGTGGCCTACAAGCAGTTCTGTAAAGGCATTTAGGTTGTGTATCCAGCTCATTCCATCTCCTTTCATCAGCCTGGTTCAGACACAGAAAGCTGTAACAATTTGGACTTTTTAAAAAATGGTCAAATTGAAAGCACATAGTCTCTTTAATTCATTGATCAAGCTGCTTTATGGGAGTAGTTTGGTCATCAGCACCCCAGGTTGTTAAAACTGTAAGTTTTAAGGTTGACGGAAGCTTTCTGTTTCCAGTCTTAACTTTCCTCCTGACCCACACCCACCTAGCCTTGGCAAGGTTTAAATTTATCCCTAATGAGTTCCTTGCTGAGCTAGGCCTTATGTCTGAAAGGCTATGAAAGAGTTGTGAGGTTTGATGAGAACTCAGCACTGGTAAACAGTAGTTCTGAGGAAGGGTCACCGGACCTGAAACGTTAACTCTGTTTTCTCCTTCACAGATGCTGCCAGAACTGCTGAGCTTTTCCAGCAACTTTGTTTTTGTTCCTGATTTACAGCATCCGCAGTTCTTTCGGTTTTTACTGGTAAACAGTAAATGGCTTGTAAGGTGACAAGCAACTCTCTATGACATGAGTACACCAATTATGAGATCTAAAAAAAACAGAACTGGACTACAAGAAAAAGTTGGACATCAGAAACCCTACACCAAGTAACTCACCTCCTGACACCCCAAAGTGGGACTATACCATCCACAGGCACAAGTCAGGAGTTTGATGGAATACTCTCCACTTGTCCAGATGGGTGCAGCTCCAACAATTCTCAAGAATCTTGACAAAGTCCTGGAAAAAGAAATCTGCTTGATTGGACCACATCCACAAATATTCATTTCCTCCACCATCAGGAATAATGCATATCAGGCTCCTCACTTCCCAAATGGAGAAGATAGAGGAGCTAACCAGGGAAGCCTATGACTGTTTTTGTTGACAGGGAAACTACAATGGACATCAACACAGTAAGCTCCGTTGTACAAAATCTCTCTTTAATACCATCAGCACAAACTCATTCTTAATCTGCAGAATCTTTTACGCATCTTCTCCAGCTAATTTCTTCTTTTCTCTTGCATTGGCACTAGCAGCACCCTGGAAGTCTCTGTAAGTAAAAGGTCACAGCCTGAACCTCCTCAGTGACAGCTCCTCCTCTGAGAAGGAAAGCTGTGAACTTACAGAGGAAACATTGGCAAAGTGATCAGCTGCACCCTCATCCACCACTGGGATCTTTATTTCAGTGGGTACGCTATCTAGATTACATTCAGCACAGTTTGGGGAACACATCACTGACATGTTTCCACAGCGGGTCAAGAAAGAAGCACCCAAGGTCTCCAAAACTCAGAGGATGGCTGGAGAGTAAGCACCTGCTCAATCCATGAAGAAGGTTTGTCTTGCTCTTGACCATTAATGAAACACTCAACCAGCTCAGACAGATACAGAAATATCAAGCAGGCGTGCTGGAGGCACCTGGTAGTCTGGAATAAAAATGGAGGAGTCCCCCTGTGGTTGTCCCAGAATGTGAGCCCCTGACAGTCTCAATGGAAAGAGAGCAGCCACCTTGGAGACCCAGGTCCAGCAGTACACTCAGTGGCTGCAATCAGACCTACACTCATTGTTTTAGCCATGGGTACACTGTAGTTATGGCAAAGCGAGAGGGTACAAACCATTTTGATCTCAAGTGCCCCTTCCTCTGAGGAGACAGAGTGGTGCCTATAGGAGGACTGACACCCAGAAACATCCTCACATAACGCTCCACAGGTGCCCAGTCCATCTACCTCCCCACTACCTGTAGTCCCAAAGACTGCAGCAATACTACTCAATGGTGGTGAGCATACATTTGGACAGGAGACTCTCGGCAGGCCTGGGCCCTCTAAGTCTAAAGCCACCTGGGGACAATGACCCAAGTCATCCAAGCCAACAGGCCAAACAACAGAGCAGGCTCCCTCCACTGAGCTGTGAATGAGGGCCTTCCTAATGGCACTGTGGATCTACTTACACCTAATGGACTGCAGCAGTTCAAGAAGGCAGCTCACTACCACCTTCTCCAGGGCAACTAGAGGTCACCAATAAATGTTGACCCAGGCAGTGAAGCCCCCAGCTCATGAATGATTTTTGTTTTAATGGAATATGTTACACTTATTCCACAAACAAAAAAAGTGAAAAAAACAGCAAACCAGCAAGTTAGACAAGCAGACAATTTCTTTACATATAAACTGGGGGCTGCCTGCCAGATCAGCAACTTCAGTGCACAAACAAATCAAACAAAGTCTGAACCCAGCTGAGTCATCCTGGAGGCAAGTGGCTGGAAATTGTCTCTGTTCTCTGGGTCTATCCAGAACATTGCTCTCTCCCCCAGCTTGTGGGAGCTCCTCTTGGTCAGTTTCCTGTCCCTCTGTCTCATTGTCATCTTCAGAGGATTGCTCTCACACTCACATTTGTCTGCATCCAGGACATCCCCCCATTTTTTCGGAGCTATGATTCAAAACCCTGGAGTGGTGTAGGCATGGGAGCCTCATCATCAGAAGAGACTATGGCCCTGGTGGAATGACCAGTAGCATTGATCTTTCCTTCTGCATCAGTTTGTGCATTTCTTCCAGGAGTCACGAGCAGCAATGCTGCTGAAGTTTAAGGATATGGGGGATTACTTTGTCTCCCAGAAACCATTCCTGCAGAGACTAAAGAACTTGGAAAGAGGCAGATATCTATATACTCCAGTAGTTCCTAGGAATCCGACACACACCTCCAAAATTAAGCGTCAGTGATCAAAATTCATAGAGCATTAAGGGAGCAGAATCCTTTCTTGTCCAGAAACATCTCTAATTGGTGATGGGGTGCTCTCAAAACAACGTGGGTGCAATCAAAAGCACCCAGCAGCTAGGGGTGCAGCAATGCGGGAGAATCTCATCCGAGCTACTTAACTGTCTTCACCAAGGTTAAAGGAAATGGGGTGGTTTCTGACAAAACTGGCATCAGTCACATCGTGTACACAAGCATTAGTAGAGGACTAGGGGATGCCACAAAGGTCCCCACTTGCCATCTGAAACAAGCTGTGAGCACAAATATTAAGTGAAGTTATGACATCAATGGCAGCCAGGATGGGATTGTCATCCAGTCCTTCTGACTACAAATCCCCATGCAGCAATTAGTATAGCTTGTCAATGATGGAGCAAGATAGCCTTAATCTTTGGCAATATTGCCGCTCATGTCTCCTGGAAGGAATGCACAAACTGAAACAAAAGGAAAGGACAAGGCTGGTCATAATTCCACCATAGACCCTCCTGACAAAGAGGTTTTAATGCTGGACTACTCCAGGTCCAATCACTAGGGCTGGCTATGACCTAAATCCAGAACTGCAATGATATGGATCTCTAGACTCACATGGGAGCAAACATCCAACTAACGGTGGGCAAAATTGGACTGTAATAGAACAAGACCCTTGACTGCTATGGGGGTACTTTCTAGCTGACTACAGTCCACTATTACCAACTAAACAACCTTTTCTTTGACTTCCACACATCATCATTTCCTTGGAGTATTTTTGCCACTTAAGCTGCTAGTACCTGCTGCAGCTCTAATGTTTACATAGCACCTTGCCATACAGTGGCATGTCTATGCCTACTCTGGTTAAAAGATTTACTCTTTGTGCTTCCATCACTACAATCTGCCTGCGTTTCCTTTTGTGCTGATAAAACAAATTAACGCACAGAGGATGCCTGCCTCTAAAGCACCACAAAAGACCTTGGGTGCTAAAAGCAGTGTAAGACTTGAAGTTTGTCTGGCTCTGTATCAACATCAAAAATCCTGTATTTTTACATAAAATGCCTGGCTGTCCTGACTGCATACAACATGGCATAAGCATGCCTCCTTTGGGTGTGGCTGAGCTCAAAAGTAGATGCTGGAAGCCCTGAAATATTGTTGATTTAGGCCAAGATTATTCATGATGCTGCTTTGCCAATCCTGAGTTGTGAACATGAAGGGTCCAGGAAGAGCATGGCCATTGAGCATGGAAGAACTTTACACAGAAGAAGCAGTTCCATATGCAAAGAAGCTGACAGCTAGTATAGCCTCTCCACCATGGATACAAAGAGATTAGCAAGGCCATGTGAGATAGCAAGGTGAAGGAGCTACACTTGAATATGTGTTGGAGGGAGAGATTTAGAGAGTGGTATAGAACAGAGGACAGAATGCAATACATTGAGATGAAAGTTGAAATCATTGAGATGAGATGCTCAAAGGAGAAGAAAGAGGATGAGGAGTAGGGGGACTTAGCGAGATTTTTGTGATAAACACTACCTCCAAACAATAATCTTAATGGGAAAAATGATGGAAGATCTAAACAGGCATGGAAGGAGACTTCATAAAGGGCAGATATATCATTAACCTTTAGCCAGACTTCCATTAACAATATGCATTTGATGCAATTTTCCAGAATAAGCATTCAGATGGTAAGTAGCTGTATCAGATGTGAAGGCCAATGAGATAATGTTGTAGGAAAACTGGGAGTTGCTGGTTTTAAAGCGCCAGCCCTTCATGCTGATCTCTTCAGAGAATATGAAGAGAAGCCAAGGGGAAGCTGCTGTCATTCCTTAGAGGGAGTCAAACCTGGTAGTAAAAGAGTAGGAAAGTCATGGACCAGAGGAGAGTTAGCTAGTAAAGTGGGAGAGTTTGATCACCTGAGAGCAGAGAAGTAAAATGAGGCTTGACAGCTTGAGGTAGAGAAGGGTCTTAGAGGATGAATGAGAAGAGTAATTAAAAAGAAGGAGCTAAAATGGAAATTAATGGATAGTCTTGGATCCAGACTGGCAGTTAAAATGTTCACATGAATGGACCTGGGGAAAAGTTCAAGTTACAAAGGGAAAACCATAAGAGCATAAGAGCATAAGACACAGGAGCAGAAGTTAGGCCATTCAGCCCATCGAGTCTGCTCCGCCATTCAATCATGGCTGATAAGTTCCTCAAACCCATTCTCCCGCTTTCTCCCTGTAACCCTTGATCGCCTTGATAATCAAGAACCTATCTATTTCAGTCTTAAATATACTCCATGACCCGGCCTCCACAGCCTTCTGTGGCAGTAAATCCCACAGATTCACCACTCTCGGGCTGAAGAGGTTTCTCCTTAACTCCGTTCTAAAAGGTTTTCCCTTTACTCTAAGGCTGTGCCCTCGGGTCCTAGTCTATCCTACCAATGAAAGCATCTTCCCAACATCCACTCTGTCTAGGCCATTCAGTATTCTGTAAGCTTCAAATAGATCCACCCTCATCCTTCTAAACTCCAATGAGTATAGTCCCAGAGTCCTCAAACATTCCTCATATGTTAAGCTTTCCATTCCTGGCACCAAGGTTACACAAAAATAGAATGTACAAAACTGATGGTAAAGGGGTAATATGAAATAAATATTAGACCATAAGAAAGAGTACAGAATTAAAGTCAGAGGACCCATCATGGGATAATAATTACTTTAGCAGAGTGAAGTCAGCAAATAATATCAATGTGTTGCTGTGTGACTTCAGAGACAGGTATCATGAGTGAAGTCCAGAAATAATTTGTAGGAATGAGAATCTAGAATATGTACAGATGTTCCATTGGAACAATAAGCAATGTTCCTATTTTCTTTGGCTCAAGCATTCACTGCCTTAGCCAGCCAATCCATAAAGTTTGTCTGCCAATTAGTGTCAACACAATGTGGAGTTGGAGGAACACAGCAGGCCAGGCACCATCTGCACTTGTTGCTATCTCCTGCCAATTAATTTAATCTCTTTTCCATTTCCAATTTAATTTCCCTTCCAGTCACTGTTAACCTCAAACTTTACAAATGAAACACAGACCATTACAAAACGGCTTCACATCACTAGAAGTATCATAAATGTCTACTGAGTGAATTATTTTTGATTTCAATTGACAGAATTGCTACAGGAGGAAACGAAGAGGCATAATGGAGGTCACTACTTCAATCCCTCGCAGTTCCACTGGGAATGCAGTAATTACTGCAGGTCCTATTATTACCAGGAGCGAAAGCGGTAAGGTTAACCTGCTATTGTCCAATGACAAACAAATAACAGGGAGTGTTAAGATAAGTTCAGGTTCCCTACAACTGTATCTTTTGATGTGCGACTAGCAATTAGTGTTGATAATATAAGCAGATGAATATTTGAAGGTAATTTTATCAGAGCTCACGTAAACTGTATTAGAAATTGGGGATGCACTATACATGATTTTTCAGTTAAATGGCTTTGCAATTATGGTGATGATTGCTATTCCATATTGTGCATACATTTCGATGTCACAATTTTGCATTCTGATGGGCCAGATTCATTACACGCAGATTCATACAGTGCCGTGTTAAATGAATAGCACTTCATTTGTTCCACTTACATTTGACTATAGACTTTGTATTTCCTGAACATATCAGACCTTTGAAAAGGGCTGGCTGCACTCCCATTGTTGGTCTAAGGGCTAGCGGGGTGGGCTGGATTGGAAGTCAGACCAGGCAACCTGTGAGGAGCTAAAGAGATTGCCAATTGCCATTACTGACCGTTTAGAAAGCCTAGCGTGGGGATCCAGAAGCAAAAATGAAAATAAAGGAATAAGATATGAAACATTACTACAGCCCTCACCCCTCACACTCTCCTCCCTCCTGGTTGCCCCCACACACTCCCCATGTCTCACTCATGTCAATATATGCTACCCAATGCTTTCTACAGGTTGGTATGTCCCCTCATAACCTCAATGCAAACTTAATGCCTACTTGCACCCGTCACCCTTCCCCCTTCACTTATCATACCGTCTCACCTGGTATCCTTAAGTACCCATATACTTAGCAGAAAAATAAAGTTCTATGACTTGTAAAGACCCTTTTCTAATCTTTCTGTATTTTTTTGGATTGTTGGTAATAGGAAATATGAAAATAATTGATTTTAAAACCAAGTATTGTTGAGGAATTGCTAATTTTTTTATAAAGCAAGTAGCCTGATGTTGTCTTAACTGTTTACATAGCTGCTATTTCAAGCAGTAATAGGTGGTTTGCAGACAAATGGAGAAAAGGCCTGTGCATAGATGGAGATTCAGCTGGCCACAAGTAGCTGATTGGACTGTGAATTAGTGACCAGTTATTGACGATAAAGGCCTTCTGCCTGACAACAACTATGTGATTGGTTCCGAGATAGCTGAACAATTGAACCATTCTCAATAGACAAACCATTAGATCTCCCCAGGCTCAGGATCCGTCTCTGCACTCTACAGCAAAAAACACTTTAACCCTGAAGAAAACCAATATATTTTTCCTTCAGCAGTCACTGTAAGCTGTAACTTTAATTAATAAGTTAGAGACCTTTATAAATGTGAACCAGTTACCCTGTCCCTCTGGCAAAACAGTGAAAACATCCCGAGAAGGAAGATTGAAAAGTAGCATTCTGATCAGCATAATACCTTTTGAAAATCTTTTAACTTTTTCACAACTCCGGAAATAGCAGGGCTTGATCTTCAGTGCACTATCACAGTAAGGCATATCAAAGATCGAGGACGCTTATCTGGATTGACTTGAAACAGTGGTAATGAAGATCTGAGCATGGTATTAGTAAATAACGTAGGTGAAGAAAAACACCAGCTTCTATACTGGGAGATAGTATGAACTGCAGATGCTGGAGTCAGAGATAATACAGAGTGGAGCTGGAGGAGCACAGCCAGCCAGGAAGAAGGGTCCCAACACAAAACTTGAACTTTCCTGTTCCTCTGATGCTGCCTGGCCTGCTGTGTTCCTCCAGCTCCACACTGTGTTGTCTCTCACTCCAGCATCGGCAGTTCTTACTATCTCGGAGACAAATAGGAGGCTGAAAGAACACAGCAGGCCAGGCAGCATCTGGAAGAAAGGAGCAGTCAACATTTTGCATATTAGCCTTCTTCAGGACTGAAGAGACTTAAGAATCCTAAAGAAGGATAATACCTGAAATGTTGACTGCTCCTTTCCTCCAGATGCTGCCTGGCCTCCTGGGTTCTTCCAGCCTCCTGCTTGTCTACCTTGGATTCCAAAATCTGCAGTCTTTTTTTGTCTCTAGTGAAACATAGGAATCAGGTGATATCTAGATATGGCTGATGTAGTTTGAGCATGAACAGAGTATGAAGAAACTAGAGATTGCAGAAAAAGACAAAGACAGAGGTGGGATACATTCTTTCAGAATTCTGAAAATTGAGTGAGTAATGTATGGCACTTTTTGGAGCTTGTAAGCATGAGTCTAATAAGGAAATTCAAAAGGAAAAGACCATGGATACTTTGTAGTTTTAACAACTACTAATATATTGCAGGTAAAATCACAATTCTGAAATGGATGGAATCCAGATAACTTGTCTAAAGGAAATTTGACCATAAGACCATAAGAAATAGGAGCAGAATTAGGCCATTTAGACCATTGAATCTGCTCCGCCTCAATCATGGCTGAAATGTCCCTCAACCCCATTCTCCTGCCTTCTCTCTCGAGATAATTCTTTGTGATTTTAACTGTCCTGATATCTGAAATATATTTGTGAATTTTTTTTTGTCCTTATCACCTAGACAGTTATCAACAGAGCAGTTCACCTCCAGAGGGGAAAAAATGAGAAAATGGGCAGGAAATCCATTCTCCTGATTTACCAGCCAGCTGGTAATGATGAACATTTGCTCCATGAACATTTGAAGAAAAACATCTCTCTTGGATCAATAAGTACAAATGTCAAACATGGCATCAGCTAAAGCTGGGATCTGAAAAAAGTTCCTCGACTTAGCTCTAACAATTTTCCAAACACCTATTGTGCATGTTTCCATTTCCCACATCAGACATCGTAACAGTCAATCTGTGTAAAGCTGGTAGTTTGAATAATTTTTCTGCTGCGAACACATACAATCCAGGACATTAGTGGCATTGTCCAAACCCCTTTCATAGTGAATCCTTGCAATCAGCAGAAAAGACACTTTGATCGGAACATTTTATGTTTGATTCAAACCAGGTCCTGGCAGTAAAAAGATGGCTTATTAACCCATGTGCCACCCAGTTCAAAGGATTGCTTTCACTGTCACCCTTTTGTGAGAAATACCTGATATTGTTTTGAGTTGACTTGTCTCTAGTATTGAGATGACAGGTTACAATGAAGAATAATAGGTGATCGGATTGCAATGTACTGCATTGGGTGTTTCAACCTGGAGATATAAAATTACCAGAAAATAATACGTATGCTCCAATGTAATATTACACTGATTACAGAAATCTGCCTTTCAGTTTAATAAACATGTATTATCAAAACATTAAAAATATCTGGAACTAAATGCTTATTATCAAAACATTAAATACATCTGGAACTAAATGCTTTATTCCAAACAATAATAGGAGAGAGAACAAATAGCCAAACAAATTAGAATTCCATTAGGTAAGTTTTATGATTTTTGAATTTGATGCTATATCACTAAACATGCTGCTCTACATTGTGTGAATTGTTATTTCGATATAGGCATTAGTTTTTAAAAAATTTTCAAATGTCCCTTTCGGTACTGTGCAGCTCTATAAATCACATTAAACCTTTGATCTTTTATTGTGTTATTTCTTTTGCCTCTGACAGATGACATAGCAACAAACAAATCCCAAGTTGGTAAGACTTGTGCTATTAATTTATTTTCATTTTCTAATTGTCCAAGTTTAAAATGGCTATTTTTCATTTAACACAATGTCCTTCATCAGTGTTTTTGTTTAACAGACTGAAGAGAAAATAACTGCTCTGGTTGCTGTAAATAGCTATGTTATAATTGTGCCCCTCAGAATTTCCTCTTGCCAGTAATTTTGCTGAAGTTCTCAGGATGAGACAACTACACAGAGCCCGTGAAAGATAAATGTATCAAAACTTGACAGGGCGTAATTCAAAACGATTTATAAAGCAAAAGATTCTACACATAATATTCATATAGGTTTTAAGCAGATTTCTTACAGCAATTCTTTTGCATCCACATCTGAGTGAGAAGACACTCCCTTCCAGATATGTCCTGGCTAGTACAAACTGGAAATATGGCTCTGAGAACAGCGGGGATGTTTGCATCTAATGACTGTGGGTGTTGCCTTCATTTCCCACACTTTGCCTCAACTTTTCCCACTAATCTCATGAGATGCGAGAACTCATAACATTGTCCCTTTATAGAATACTAACTGCCCAATTGGCTGGTACAATGGTGGTTTCAGCCACGTAACAGCATTCATGATTCACTTGTGAGACTCTAATGAATATAGGCCCAACCTACGCGACCTCTTCTCATAAGACAGTCCCTCCAATCCTGGGATGAGCCTAGGGAACCTTCTCCAGACTGATTCCAATGTCCATATATCTTAGATCATGTATGTAAAGCAGGAAAACATTTCAAGGTTCTTCAAAATGTCAAAAGCTGGTCCCAAGATGATACAAATTAGTTAAAGAGAGTATGGAGGGGCTGATAATAACATGGGGTTGAGATACGGTATGGTGTTAAGTGAGCAAAACGCGGCCAAAGAAATTAATTTTAACTGAAGTCTTAAAGGAATAGTAGGAGGTAGTGAGGCCAGAATGATTGAGGGAAGAGGCTTCAGAGTTAGAATTTTGATCTATATGGGGGTCGAGTTATGGGGTGCTGGCAGGAAGCTGGGGTCAGGTCAGAATAGGCTCAGATCCCCATACCACAGCATTCTGTAATCTCTCTCCAATGGTCTTTTGCCTTTCTATTCTTCCTGTCAAAGTGAATAGCCTCACATTTTCTCACATTATGCTCCATCTGCCAATTTCTTTTTGAACTACCTGCTTAAACTATCTACATCCCTTTGCAGACTCTTTATGTCCTCATAACTTGCTTTCTGGCCTGTCTTTGCATTATCAGCCAATTTTGGCTGAAGAAGGGTCACTGGACTCAAAACATTAACTCTGTTTTCTCTCCACAGATGTTGCAAGATCTGCCAAGTTCTCCAACAATTTCTGTTTTTGTTGGCTATATTGTATTCTATCTCTTCATCCAAGTCATTGATATAAATCATAAATAGTTGAGTCCTCAGCACAGATTCCTATGGTACCCAATTAGTTAGTTTGCTAACCTGACTATGACCTATTTATCCTGATTTTCTGCTTCATGCGAGTTGGTCAATCATCTATCCATGTTAACAATTTAACCTTAATACCTTGAATTCTTATTTTCTGTGGTAATCTTTTATGTGGCACCTTATTGAATCTCTTTTGAAAATTCAAATGCAGTCCATCCGCTGGTTCCCCTGTCTCCACTTTACTTGTTGCATCCTCAAAGAACTCTAATAAATTTATCAAGAACATTTCCCTTTTGTCAAGCCATGTTGACCCCATTTGATTGTATTTTGATTTCCTAAATATCCTGTGACTACTTTCTGAATGAATTCCAGGACTTTTTCAATGACAGATAACTGGCCTATAGTTTCCTGCCTTCTGTCTCCCTTCTTTCTCAAACTGGGCATATTCATGGTTTCTTGATCTGTTGAGGCCTCTCCAGAATCTGTGAATTCTGGGAGATTTCAAATGATTCATCCACAATCTCTGCTGCCACTTCCTTTATGACCATAAAATGCAAGCCACCAGGCCCAATGCTTTTTTCTCTAGGCATGGAGATTGTTTTAAGTTTCTTCTTTCTTTTTATCCCATTTTTCTTTACGATTCTTGGCATATACTTTTATGACTTTTATTGAAGACATTTACAAAAGTTTCAGTGTTTCTGCCATTTCCTTGTTCCCATTAATTTGCTAATCTCATCCTCTTGATAACCAAGTTTACTTTAGCTACTCCTATTTTAGCATACTTGTAGAAGCTCTTCCTGATTCATATTTCTTGCTCGTTTACTCTCTTTCTGATTTCTCTGTCACAACTGACTGTGCCTCTGTAAAATTTATACTGGTTGCTACACACCGGACTTTTTGAGTCCCTCCACCTTGAAACCCATTTGTGGAGACTATAAAATCCAGACCATTGAAAATAGCAAATGGAGGAACTGAAGATGAGCATTTGTGACTTAATTGTGACTGTAGTAGGCAAAATAGCGCTATCTAGCTTAATCCCAAGAAAAGATGAGTTGAAAGCAAATTCAATTGATATCATACTTTAGACCATATTTTGGGAGAGCATGGATTAATTCAGCACAGTTAGCATGGATTCGCTGAGTGAAGGTCATGTCTGGCTAACAATGATTTAATGGTTTTAGGAGATAGCAATGAGGGTAAGTAAGAATAAACCCTACATTGGATGTTGAATATTTGGATTTTATCAAGGTTATTGGCAAGGTCCCATGTGGCAGACTGGTCAGAACATTGAGGTTCCAATAGGATTCCGGGCAAATAGCAAGTTGGAATCTACAATTTCGGGCTTTTGTTTCAGAAATGGCTTTCCAGTGGGGAAATTTACTTTAGGGGCCAATGCTTTCTCCCTTGCCTTTTGTAGTATGTGTCAGTGATATAGGCATAACCATTGCGGACACAATTAAGAACTTTGCAAATGATTCAAAAATTGTCCATGTGGCTGATAGTGAGAAAGAAAACTGTAGACTACGGGAAGATATCAATGGACTGATACGGTCAGCAGAAACGTGCAAGATGGAATTTGATCCAGAAAAGTGTGAAAGAATACTTGTGGAACAGGCAAACAAGGCAAAGCAATACACAATAAATGATAAAATTTAAGAAATATATATGAATAGAAGAGTTTTCGAGTGCATGTCCATAACCCCTGAAGGTAACAGAATTGTATAGATAGTTTAGGAAAGCATATGGAATACTTTACTATATCAGCCAAGGCAGAAAAGATAAGAGGCAGGAGGCTATACTAGGGGAGCATAATAAGTTCAGTCAAAAATTTACTCCTGCCCTATACATCTGTTATCAAAAAAAGGGATGTGATGGTGCTAAAGAGGGTACTGAAGAGACCAATAAAGATATTGACAGGAATGGACATTCTGAGCTTTGAGTAAAGACACAATAGACTGACACTGTTTTATTTAAGATAGAGGACTCCTATGGGGAGATTTAATTGAAGTGCATGAAATTATCATGGTTCTAGATAGAGTGGTCAATAACGAGAGGCATTGATTTAAAATACCTGGTAGGAAGATGAGAGGGAAGTTGAGGGGAGACAAGCATCCAGTGAGTGGTTGGGAGCTGGAACTAACTACGTGGAAATGGTGGTTGAGGTAGAAATGTTCGTCACATTTAAAACAACAGTTGGATACACACTCATGAGTGCTGGACTCTACAGATCAAGAGCTGCAACGTGGGATTAATCTAGCTAGTTCTATTTTGCCTGCTACAGTCACAATAAGCCTAATGCTCATCTTCAGTTCCTTATTTTTGCTATTTTCAATGGGGTGGATTTCACACTCTCCACAAGAGAGTTTCAAGGTGGAGCAATCCAAAAATCCAGTATGTAGCTCTCCCTCAGCATGCCCAACCTGTATGAATTTTATGGAAGCACGGTCAAGCAGCTTTGTTTATGCCTATTGAGGTTCTTAAATGGTCAATTAATAGCTATTTAAGGCTCTCACTCCATCCCCAATGCTATTTTACCTGTGGTAAGTGAAATATACCATGTGGACAGAAGTGTCAGGCAAGAGAAGAGAGGCTAGGGAGCCAACTCTACCCTGTGCCTGCCTGTAGTCCCAGGACTGGCCACTGCTCCACTGGCTCTAAGGTGAGACTTTCTGTCCCTGAAGAATAGATTCCCACCTCCAGTCTACTAGTTGATCATGAAATAAGGGCTGTTTTTCATGGGCAGCAGCACTGCTAGGTACAACAATAAGCCTGCATGTGTAGAAACAGAGTGATGCAATGCTACATCATCGCCAAGCAGACAAGCTGCAGCTGCCTGTCATAAAGATGGCACCACCCATATACTCACAGGATGGATACAAACATTGGAGCATCTTTGGCAATGTAACAGTTCCAGGTGATATCTAGATTTGGAGATGTACTCCAAAATAATGCTGAGAAAAATTGCAATGTTTCCAAATAGCATTTCAGTGTCAATATTGTAGGTTTCCTGCCGTTTGAAAAATACCTGTGCACAAGAAAAGTGAATTACACTAGTTATACCACAGCAACTATGTCATTAGACGTATCCTCTTGGGAATCGCTCTGTCCAAGTCATTGTTTTTTGTTGTTGGAGACAGTTCCCATCCTGGGATCAGATTTCTTTTCTTTGTGAAATAAGTTTTTACATTAATTTAATACCAACATGCAAGAACAATGTGACGTCACCTGCACAGGGACACACTGACACAACTAAATTTCCTATCACTAGACACCATCATGAGGTGGTTTGTGTATCTGTATGATACCGTACACATGCAGATGGCTCTCATTGCTCATCTTGAATAGTGGGCTCTTTTGGGAATTAATACTCCATTAAATTACAGCCAGGCAGCCCTAAATGGACTACACACTGACTTTTTAGCTAGCAGTAAGGGACAAAAGTGCCCAATAAAAGCCAGTCTCATATTTGCCTGACCATTCCAACCCAACTCTGTCTACAAAGCGTCATTGAGATAATGACAAATCTTCTGTGTCTAATGATAGCCGGATTTTCTAAATTGATAGAAAGGCTTCTTGAGGTCAGATCATATTCTGAACACATTATCCTCTTAAAGTCATGCTTGGATCAGATCTCTACAGACTGTATCAACAAAAGTAACATTTAACTCTCAAAATCAGATTGCAAACAAGGAAGTGAAACTTTACTCAGAGCAATACAAGGTAATTTAGATAATTTAAGTTAGATAAACAAATGCTTACAATTGGGAAAACTGACAGTTTTTACGTTCTATTTTCAGGCAACATGGGAAAATCTACCTTTCACTTCAACTCTGTGACAACTTCATTAGTTTCTGGGGTTGTTATCCTGACTGTGCTGACCATTTCGTTTTTTACAACCTCTGTCATTCTTCATAGGAATCGGCTCGATAGTAATGCGTTATCTGGAATCAGAAATCCTGTTTTTAACTAGTTACCTCTGGGCAATTTCTTTGGTTTTTCTTATCTACATAGTCCAGTTGGTTAGCATATTTTAGGGCAGAAGGTTATGAGATATTTTTGGTCTAAGAATCAAGCATAAGCCTGCTAGATGTTTTTGTAATCCAGTTTATTTGCATTTCCTAACATACAACCATGTCAGAAAACAACATATAATTCCCACAAAGTCTTCAGTGATAGTTTAATGAAAATGTCTTATTTCTTGGACATGAGTTGGTAAAGACAAGAGAATCTCCACTGGTTGACAGTAAGCTAATGTGTTAGCAATAATGGGAATATATGTAGAGTATATTGATTTGGGAATGGATCCTAACTACCCACTAAACATAAAGGGAGGAAATTGAGAGTCCGTTATGAGATTTAGAGAACTTTCAAACTAGATTGTTACAGTCACCAAGCTGAGGAACATTTGTGCAGGCGTCCAGTGTTGATATCGAGCATTGCCTGGCAAGTAAAGACACTACCCCTCTGGATCAGTACGGCACTTCCATTTCCCACATCAGTGGCTCCTTTAAGTGAGATTGTCATTTTGTTCCAAGTGGGAAACCAGCTTTGTCTTGGATCCATTTCTTGTAGAATTAGATTGAGATTACCAAAACTCATTTTATGTAGACCTTTTAATGCCAATAGCTAAAGGAGATCTTTATTCCACAAGTTTAGGCTGGAACCTAGATCCCAGAAGCAACAGGTCAATGAATTTGTTGTATCATCTAGTTTGTTGGAAGCACTTTGAAAAGTGTAATTTTCACACTACAGTCTGAAATGTTGTCACTATGCAAACTACAACATGATTTATTTCCTTTTTTGCTGACGGACAGGTTTTATCAGTGTTATAACATTTCACATGTCATAATTCTTTATAAGCAGTGTTGCTGGTTCAATTTTAGGTGTTTGTCAAAGAACATCGGGCACTGAATATCATGTATTTCAAATAGTGACTGTTTTTGTAAACTTCAACATCGCAAAGATCTTACGGTGAGGAACCCATGTTTAGTTATGAAAATAAAAGGTCAAAAATCACATGACATCAGGTTATAGTTCAACAGGTTCAATTGAACACACAAGCTTTGGGAGCATTGCCCCTTCCTCAGGTGTAACACTCCAAAAGCTCATGTGTTCAATTAAACCAATTGGACTATAACCTGGTGTTGTGTGATTTTTGACCTTGCTCAACCCAGTCCAACACCGGCACCTCCACATCATGGACAGTCTGTAAAACTAGCGACTATCTAGCTAAGTACTTGACTGCCCAGAATAAAATCTCCAACCTTACCATATGTAAAGAGCTGAACCAAAAAGTGCTTGTTAAAAAAAAGTATGCCTAATGTAAAGAGGAAAAGAAAACAGCTACATTCAAGTAGCTGTGTTCATGGGACATCCCTCCCAGAGCACTTTTCAGTTAATTAATATTTCGAAAGCGTTGTCACTGTTGTAATGGAGGAATTCTTGCAGCTACTTGAGCAAACTCCTATTAACAGCTGTATGATAAAGACAAAATTGGCTCTCATCCTCCAATAGGAAAATACTCTTTGCTGGAACCTAGATGGCTGTTGCATGTTGGACCCTCCAAAAAAATCCTCAGCTTCAAGTTAAAGTTGGAAATGGCTGGTTCCAATATTCATAGCTTAATAATTAACCAAGAAATGTTCAAGGAATAAAGATCTGCTCAAACCACTGACCTCACTTACCCTCCAACACCTATCACCACACCCTCTGGACTTGACCATTAGCTCTATTCAAGCACCTGATAGAATCCCTAAAGTACCTCTCAGTCCATCAAGTCTGTACTGAGCCTCTGGAGAGCATCCCACCCAGACCCACCCACCACTCTATCCCTGTCACCTCAATTTCCTATGGCTAATCCACCTGGCCTGCACATCCGTGGACACTATGGGGCAATTTAGTATGGCCAATCCACCTAACTTGTACATCTTTGGACAAAGAAAGGAAACTGGAGCACCAAGGCTGGAATTACACCCAGGTCCCTGGCACTGTGACACAACAGGGCTAACCACTGTGCCACCATGCTGCCCAGTCTTGAAACTCACACTGCCCCAATCTGACTTGGATACACAGTGCCCCCAGCTCCCAAGTGAAACCTGACTCCCCTCCAACTTGTCACAACTTTAATCCATGATCCACCCCACAGGCCTAGACATGCTCCGACAGTTCCTGATCCAACCTCACTTCCCTCAAATTATTGCAAGCCTTCATCCACTTACCAATCACCCTATCCAGCTTACCCACTGCCACCCTACACTCTTGCCCATTTTTCTCATTATTTATTTGTCTCACTTACCCACACTCATCCTGTAGAAATTACTAAAATCATTGAATGTTAAAATAAATATGAAAAATTAACTTGAATTGTTAAATAACAATGATATTCAATCTTAAAAAGAAATTTAAAATTCATTACATTTACAATTAATCAATAAGTATAACACTAATGTTTAAAAAGAAAAGAAAATCTAATAAAAAAGACTATGTAGAAATGATAAAAGTTTAATGTCACTTACCCTGACTGTATCAATCTCTATCGTTTACTGTTACCTTTAATCAGCATTTCCAACACATTTGATATCTTGTCCGGGGTAGGGGCGTGGGGGAGGCAAGGGGGAGTGGGAAGCATGGCTTCACTTCCCTTGCATTGCATTGAGGCTCAGACAGCTAACTACAATTGAAGCATTCCGAAGCTGTGTGACTCAGAAGTTTGGCCACAGAAAACACGGATGGGTGAGCAGACCTATTTGGTATGACGACCATCAAATAGATCTGTTCCAACAGTAATTGGAAGCTTTGTGTCCATAAATATTTTTATGATGTTGATTGAGGGTTAAATATTATACACAGGGGATAACTTTCCACTGTTTTTCAAAGTGGTGACATAGAATCTTTTATATTCATTTGAGAAGGTAGCTGTCTCACTCGAAAATAAAATAACACTTCCAATAGTACAGTATTCTATTGGAGTGTCAGACCTGATTTTTTTTGCTCAAGTGGAGTTGAATGCAAACATTTGGACTCAGATGTAAGTATGATACACTGAGCCACAGCTGGCACCATTCCAAAAGGCAAAAGAAAACTGTCAAAGCCAAGACTACCAATTATCAATACCAATTTGCTATCTGTTAAGATTTCGTATAAAATTATTAGAACTATCCAACACTCCACTTAAACAGCTTGCTACATTATCTAGATGTTGAAAATGATTCATCGTCTATTAAGTGTTCATACAACAGTGATATATCTACTTGTTTAGTTTAATTTTGTTCTTTTCTACTGACCTTTTTTAATATGTAAAAAATTATTTGGGACACTTTTTTCGCAGTTGTTAGATTTGAAAATATCAAAACCACAGTGCACCCATAAAAGCTCAATCCTGTGCAAAAACATCCATTAACAAACAATACTGTGAAATGAGAAGTCTGAGATAAGGTCCTAATTTTTTTTTCAAGCTTTGGAGACAATGTAAATGCAAAAACAGAAATGATTTTCCCATCAGAAACAAACACTCAAAATGATCTAGAAATCCACAAGTTATTGGCATTGTATAAAATGTTTTAAGTTTGAGTTACTCATAGCATCAAATGCAGTATCTCCTATGAAATGGGCTACAGGTAGTTCTGCTATAACACGTGTTTCATTAATGCGAATTGGCTATAACGCGATTGATGAATAGTGGACGCTTTTTGGATAATGCAAAGTTTCTGCTGTACAGGTATAGCGATTTTCTATAGTGATTCCCCATAATGCGATTTTCAATAGTTATTTCCTATAGCACGATTTTCTATAGCGCAAAGTCACACAAGAACGCAACTATTGCGTTATAGGAGAACTACCTGTACTTAGTTCTGATCGCCCGCACTGGAATAATGAGCTGTAACACTGACTCATGACAAGTGTACAGCTTAACTTCAGTGAATGAGTTTGAAATACATCATTCTCTTGATTTTCAATACCTCAGTAACAATGTGCACTGCAGGGCTGTACTCTAATGACATTGTCATTCATAAAACAGATATGTAATAAATTGTATCTAAAGAAAATGTCTCGACTTTTTTTGGGCACCACATCACAGTCTTTGCATATTATTTGGCTTATTCCTGTTCTACACATAGAAACAGCAGTTACACTTCAAAATGATCCAATGATTTGAAAACACTCCAAGTTGTTCTGACAGCCTGTCACCTTCCAAATCTCGAAAAATAATTTGGGTTCAAACCTTCCGAATTAAATGCAGCCACATGGATATATTGGCTGCTTAGTAAGCCTAGTGGTGCAGAGTGACGCTAGCTATGTGGGTTCAATTTCTACACTGGCTGAGGTTATTGTAAAGGGCACTCCTTCTCAATCACTCCCTTGCCTTGATATGTGGTGGCCTTTAGATTAAACCATCACCAGTTGACTTTCTCTGATGAAGGAGCAGCCCTATGGTGACTTTTATCTATTTGTTCTACTTGAGTTTGTGGAAGTATTCGGTGCTTCGAGGAGCTGATTAAAGTGGTGCTACACAAGGCAAATTGTGGCTGCAAGGATTCTGGGCAGACTACTTTCCCATATAGGGCTGCGGTGTAGGAGAGAGACTGAACAAAGCTCCCAAGTCAGACCATGAGCAATTCACACTTGGAAGAGGAGAGGGATACTTAACAGGGAGTCTTCTCCTTCTATGCTTTTCCAGGAGCACTTCTCTTATTTCTAATTAAGGCAGGAGCAGTGTATGCATTGTCTGAACTTCAGGAAGAAGGTGCTCGCAAACTCTACCACCTTCTACAACCTCAGCAAAAACAAGAATGGAGATGCCAGTGGTTGCAAATGTGACCATGGACTCAAATTTAACAAAGAACAAAGAACAGTACAGCACAGGAACAGGTCCATCAGCCCACCAATCCTGCATCAGCTCATGATGCCTTCCTAAACTAAAAACCTTTTGCCTGAATGCAGTCCGTATCTCTCTATTCCCTGCCTATTCAGTCAAGATGCCTCTTAAACGTTGCTATTAGATCTGCCTCCACGACCTCTTCGGGCAGCGCATTCCACACTTACCACAGTAAAATCTTGCCTCACACATTTCATTTAAACTTACCCCCTTATTCGCTGGAAGGCGGGCTTGCAATGCAGAGTGAACAGCATGGATTCAATTACCACAGTGGCTGAGGTTACCATGATGGATTCTTCTTCTCAACCTCTCCCCTTGCTGAGGCATGGTTACCCTCAGGTTAAACCACCACAAGTCATCTCCCTATTGAGAGAGCAGTACTGTGGTGACTACTTTTTTAAGCTGTTAAAGAACATAAGTGAATGCAGGGACATGGGACTATGGGAAACATTCGTGGCTACAGACTACAGGTGGCATAGAGAGAATGGGAGCTATGAAGTAGGCAGATGGACCGAGGCTGATCTTCTTCAGAGGCCCCGTTGCAATATCAGCAGTAGCCACTCCTCCCAGCATTGCTGCCATCTAACTGACCAAAAACTCTGCAGGTTCGGATGTCCACCCTATTTGGGTCTTGATTCAGCCAGACTCATGACCTTTTGCATCTCGAGGGACAAGAAAGCATATCCATAAAAAAACCACCAACTCCAAGTCACACATCATCCTGACATTGAATTATATCATTGCTCCTTCATTATTACTGCGTTAAAATTCTGGAATTCCCTCTCTAATAGCTCATTAAGATTTTCTTGAGAGCAATTAGGGATTGACAATAAATTCTGGCCTAGTCAGTGGTGCCTACATCTTGTGAAACAAGAAAGTAATAGGTGTGCCATTCCCACTTCTCTTTCTGCACATAAATTTTCTCAGAATGCCTTCAACCATCTGCTTCATGCAGAATACACTTTGGATTTAAGAGGTGGGATCTGGCTTTATGTAATACAAGCCAGTGCTGCTCACGTCACACAAATATGGTCACCACCCAACAGCTACTAAAGCATGTAGCTACTCAGAACCATGTTTAGCACCAAGTTGCAGATCTTTATCATGATGGATTAGGAGGCAGCGCAAAGTTTATGAGATATTTGTATATCTTTGCGTGTGTAGGGATTCATTGTCCATTGTCAACCCCACACCCATTTTCAGTGACAATCATTTCTTTAGCATTTTATCTGTCCAAGGAACAATACCAACTAAGACTTTATTTGTTCTTCAGAAATACCAAAGCTCCCCATCTAGATGCAGTCCCATTAACTCAACTCACTTTGTTACTGTGGAATTTTCCCAAATGACTACTGCTGGCACCTTGTAGTATTTGCCACCTCTAATAAAACGGGGTATTGGATGAAGGTTGTTTGAGGTAGTTCTCTGCCACAAATTCTAATCCCCCTTTGTCTTTTATCTTATCTCAGGCCTATCTAGTGATTTGTTATTAAGGATACACTACCGAAGAGCAGCTTCAGAAGAGGAGCTTTTATTAGAGAACAAAAAGATTTGTTGCATGATAACAATAAGTACAACTAAATTTGGTTAGTCATAATTGCGTGCACCTTAGAGAACTGGTACAGATGCATCTAAATTATGGTTCCCTGTTTCCGCCCATAGACTGTGTGTGCCATCAGAAAAATGAGGGGAGTCAATGTAACAGGAGCATGAAATTCCTCAGAACAATTATCTTTACTGCTGTTTGACAGCCTTTTTTTTCGTTTTCCGGTCTTTATTTGAATTTTAACCAATTTTGCTGGACAGGTGATGCCCCTATTACTGACTTAATACTCTTGGTCCTTGCAATCATTTCTGGTAAACATCAACTACCTTTCATCTAGAGATAGTAGGGTCTAGGCCCGAAACGTCAGCTTTCCTGTTCCTCTGATCCTGCTTGGCCTGCTGTGTTCATCCAGCTCTACACCTTGTTATCACCTTTCATCTAGCATATTTTTTCTCTTTCTGACATCAATTCTACCTTGGAAGTCTTTCAACTTATAGAGCCCTTTCATTGAAACAACAACAGCATTTCTTACAAGGGCATTTGCTTTTTTGCTCCCAAAGGCTTCTATCTCATTTGGCACCATTGACATTCCAGACATTGTGTATCCATTTTACAATATACTGGCTAAAGGCTACATTATTCTACTTCACAAATCAAAAACTAAAATTTCACTCAGTTACCAAATATTCAATATTGCACCAGCAAACAATTAAATTCCGCTGTTACCTTGATTGACCATTTTCATTCTAAGTTGTTCTTTTGAAGGAAATTTACGATTCAACAGTTCAAAGTGTGTGAGATGATACTGTGAAAGTGGAAACTTTTTCTTTATAAAAGCTTATAATTCAAGATGACAGTTAATGAAGTTAAGGGATGTAACATACTTGTACTTAGTAATTGTCAGAATCCCCCAAATGGAAAAGGTATTCAGGTAGTTTATAAACTCTAGATTTCTGAACTGGAGAGATTTTAGACATGCCATATTAATGTTTTTCTTACTTATCAGAGACAACAATAGGATAACAGCAATTGCAAGGAAAATTCATGCACCCATCAAATTTTGTATCTAATTCTCCAAGGCTGCCATCTAACTGCATTTTGAATGCATCTATCTGTTCTCTATGTCATGTTCCCTAATATATTAACTTACACATTTATCACTTCTTCAGTTAAAAAAGTTCTTCCAATATCTAAACTTCCCCTTCATTAATTTCAATTTACGATCATATCAATTTATAATTTATCGTTTCAATGAGTTATAATATCAATAACATGAGTTACTTTGAAGTAATGCTTCAGGTTTACCCAACCCAAATTACTTAATATATTACCAATGACTATTTTGTTGTATTTTTCACAAATTTACTTTACTTCTAACTTACTGACAGAAGGTTAATGAGGTTGAGTTTTATGCCTTCGCCCATTGGACAATGTAGTTGGCAGGGGCAAGAAGCTTGGTATCATGGCAGAGCACCACAGCCAACATCTACCATCCCTGTAGGTATTTTACCTTCAGTGAGGGAGGCATCAGGAAGTTCTATCAGCCATGGGCCAATTGAGGATCTTATATAACCATTTAACCTTCACGTAAGGCTTTCCCTCTCCTCCAGTGAGATATTCCTGTCATGGGGAGGCCCACACAAAGCTTCCAGACCATGCAGTAAGGGTTGGTGGCCTACTAACTGGGTGGGAAGAAAGGTGCTTCCCATTTAGGAACCTTGTGGTCTTCTGAGGCCACCAAATGCTCCCAGCAGCCTCCAACACACTTAAAATTCAGCCCATTCAGTCAATACAACACAGAAAGAAGAAATTTGATTCATTGAATGTATGGCAACTCTCTGTAAAATAGCCCAGTCAGTCTTAATAAAAACCGAAAGAATTGTGGATGCTGTAAATCAAGAACAACAACAGAAGTTTCTGGAAAAGCTCAGCAAGTCTGGCAGCATCTGTGAAGAAAAAATTAGAGTTAACGTTTTGGGTCCGGTGATCCTTCCTCAGAACGTATTCTGAGAAAGGGTCACCGGACCTGAAATGTTAACTCTCATTTTTTCTTCACAGATGCTGCCAGACCTGCTGAGCTTTTCCAGCAACTTCTGTTTTAGTCCAGTTAGTCTTATTCTCTCTCTCTATCCCCGCAGATCTGGAAAAATATTTCCCTCAAAAGCCATCCAAATTCTTTTGATCCTGTCTTCTTCCATGTCCATCATACCCCTTCCAATAGGGACTAGGCCCAACATTGACAATCTACATTTGGTAATTGTTTCATCCTCAGGAGGAAGAAGCTAACCGAGGAACTGTGATCCTCAAAGTTCTTCCCAATTGAACTTTCCCTGGGTCATTTCTGGACAAATAGATATAGATTGTTTGCTATAATTAGTCAATAATTGTTGTATTGTATCATATGACTACCAGGATAGTGGAAGATAAACGAGATGGATCTTTTCCTTCCAGGTGCTCCCACAATGGCAGGAGTGTCGTAAGTAAAGATGCTAACCTCTGTGTTTCACTTATCATAGAATGATAATGATTGACTCATAATATTAGAATCTTAGAATCACAGGATCATTACAGTGGAAAAAGAGGCCATTTGGCCCATTGATTCTGCACTGACCCTCCAAAGAACATCCCACCCACACCCATCCCTCCACCTATCCCCATAACCCCACGTTTACCATGGCTAATCCACCTAGCCTGCACATCCCTGAAATCTACAGGGTGATTTAGCATGGCCAACCCATGGCTATGCCTTCAAGTCCTAGGGGAAACTCGTACTAGTGGAAGCAGCTTCTCCATGTCCACTCTATCCAGGCTTGGCAGTATTCAAAAGTTTCTATCAGATACCCCCTTATCCTTCTGAACTCCATCGAGTACAGATCCAGAGTCCTCAACCTCTCCTCATGTGACAAGCAATTCATCTCAGGATCATTCTTGTAAACCTCCTCTGGCTCCTCCAATGCCAGCACATCCTTCTTTAAATAGAGATCCAAAACTGCTCACAATATTGCAAATGTGGTCCGATCAGAGCCTTATAGTGACACAGGAGTACATCTCTTACAGCTCTTGTATTCTAGCCCTCTTGAATGCTAACATGTAAACCTTAACAGAATCCTGAACTAGGACTCCCAAGTCCCTTCAGATTTTCAAAGCTTTTCCCCATCTGGAAGATATTGTACACTTCTATTCTTCCTTCCAAAACACATAACCTCAATATTTCCCACTTTGTATTCCATCTGTCATTTCTTTGCCCACTTTCCTAGCCTATTCAAGTCCTTCTGCAGACTCCCCACTTCCCCAACACTACCTGTCCCTCCACCTGTCAAACATATTTGGTCATCATGGTCGGTAGAGCTAATTAAGGATAGTTTGTAATATAATGATCATATCTCCTATTGTGAAATGACACACATTATCTGACCCTTTTTATTTATGCAACAAAGCAGGCAAATTGAAAAGTAAATGGATATTTGAAAAAGGAGATTATTAATTTACATGTTTTTTTTCAGAATGACATGGTAATATAATCTAAATAGAACAGGAACTATAGAATCTCTGTAAAAAGAAACGTAATGAATCTGATTAGCACATCTTTCTTATAAAAGAACTCTAATGGTCTATGATTCACTCAGTACAATAATTTGAGCCTGTTATTAAGCTTTTGCACTTTTGTTAGAATTAGCAATTCCAACAACTTACATGCTCTAGATATGCTCTAAAATATGCAGATGAAAAATCAGATGCAGTACCTCCTTGCACTATTGCAGAGTTAAGGGTTAATATTTGAACTGACTTGTATCGTACAGTAACATGATATGAACAAAATGATAACAGTGAGATGCTAAACAAATGAAGAATAGGTTATATTTTCTACAAGAAACTCTTGTATGAGGAAGTAATTGACTGAGATAGTATGGGCAAAAAGTGATTAATACATAAGTAAAGCTACTAGTGTAAAAACAAATTGGCTGAGGGATCCATTTGCATAATGTTGAAGTGATATTTAGGGAAATATGTTATGAAAAGAACTGGTTTTCAAAAGGTTCAGAAACAGATAAATTGTGAAGTCCCTTTTGAAGTAGGCAAACAGAAGTCTTTTCAAAGTTTTACATAGTGCTTGCATCATAGAAATAGGTCATTTTGACCATTTCCGTAGGTATGCACCCAGGGGTGTGGTTGCATGCTTAGCAGGAGGGTAAGTCCAACTTAGTCCCAGGCGAGCATCAGTTAAAAGTAGCCTGCACTTCTAAAAGTTAGTCTGCACCTCTTAAAGGGGATGTGCATTCTGGCTGCAGCAGATTCTAAAAGAGGGAGGGAAAGACTTTCTTAAGAGGATTAAACCAGAGGAATGGAACAGTAAACCAGATTGAGGGCTCCAAGGTTCTTTGATGTGGTGCAGAGGAGCTTATTTAAGAGTTGGAAGGGGAGATCAGGGAGACCTCCAAATATACACTTTGAAGGCGGCATGATTCAGAGATCATACCAAGAAACCGGCCCTGGTAACATGGATATGGTGTTGTAACAAAGTTCAATGACCCACTTGAATGGTTAAGATTTTCTAATGTCATCTCCTGCTACCCACAATACCAACCTCACACACTACTCATTGCATCACAGTTCATCACCCACTCACTAATACTTTCCACCAATCAGGTAAATTATTAACCAGTTGGTAAATGACTAAGTGGCAGAAAATAGAGTGTGGAGATAATTGTCAATAGTATAATTGGAAGAATGTAATTAGTGGCGTATGTTAGAGCCTCAGCTATTCATAGGATTTAGTAAATACTGACACGTTGAAGTGAAAAGCCACATATCCAGTTTACTGAAGATAATGTTAGGAGGCATTAGAAGTAGTGTAGCTGGAAGCATAAAGTTGCAAAGAGAGACAGACAAATGAAAGTAAATGGGCAAAGTTGTGGCAAATAACTTCTGAAGGGTAAATTTGAGGTCATCCACTTTGGATTTGAAAAGGATAGAACTGAACAATGTTATTTTTGGATAAAACATGATGTCCCAAATGGTACGGTCTGAGAGTTTTCCCTTTATATTAGCCCTTGTAACATGTACCACAAAGACTGTGTTCTTGTTAAGACAGGTATCTTGATGTTTATTACCAGCACTAACCATTTACACAGCTGTAAGATCACAAACTTACACATAAGACAGTATCTTATAAGAGCATGAGCGACAGGAGCTTTAGCAAGATTTGTGGCAAAATTAGGCGAGAAATCCGCCGAGGCTTATCTTACACCTCACTGTATGTTTTATGCGTTGCCAAGAAGCAAGGTGAGCTGTTTTGCTCAGCAGCAGTGAGTTGCCAATTAAGGATAACTACTAATTGTCAAATGCCATTTTAACCACAACTCGCCTCTTTATTGCTCAGCATCCTATTTTACTAAATGTGCCAAACAGGCTAGAGATCAAGAATGCTCAGTATGCAAGTCAGAGCAGGTATCTAGTGACTTCAGTTCACCACTTGCTTCAAAGAGCTTCCATCTTGGATATCTGGCGCCAACATGTCAAGGCACTTGTCACGTACAATCCATGTTCATGGAGATTGGCAATCCAAATTGTGCCAGCCTCTAGAACTCTCATGGCATATTTCTGATACATTTACAGTGCAGCTTCTGCACTTCAGGCTGCATTGGCAACTATCATTATAATGTTACAGCAAGGCCACTTTGTACTCAGCTATTAGTTTCGGCGAAGAGCTGTCCTAAGCAAGTGAGTAGAAAGGAGAGGTTGCACTAGCTTTGATTGTTTTCACTACAGCACCAGAGGCTGAGGGGCGATATAGTTGCTGATACATGAACCTGATACATAAAATCATGAGAGGCATGAATGGGGTGGATAGTGGGAGTTTTTTTCTCAAGGTGGAAATGTCAAATACTAAGAAGAATAGGTTTAAGGTGAGAAGGGGAAAAGTTTAAAGGAAATGTGCAAAGAAAGGTTTTTATACAAAGTGTGGTGGGTGCCTGGAACTCACTGCCAGATGAGTTGATAGAAGCAGATATGATAACAACATTTAAGAGACATTTAGACAGACACATGAACAGGCAGGGAATAGCGGGATACAGATCATATGCAGGCAGATGGGATTCATTTAGAATGGAACCCTGACCAGCACAGATATGGTGGGCTGAAAGGTCTGTTCCTGTGCTGTACTGTTCTATATCCTAAAGCTCAGAAGGCATGCAGGATGAGTACTGTCAAGGGTTGGGTTCTTGATAATGACAGGGGAAGATTTTGCAAGCAATAGTGAGATGACAGAGCATGAGTTTGAGCTCAAATTTTGTGAGGAGAGTGCAATAGCAGAAATAGAGTGTGAGGTGTCACAGAGTAGATGGTGATACTCATGCTGACTGAATGGATAAAGTCATTGAGCTTCTTCATACAATTGCCGTGCATTCCTCCAGCTACTGAGACTGTACTGACTGGGTAGCAACCTTGGACCAGCATGGCAAGGTCTGATATTGCGGGATCCATTGCTGCTCCTGCAGGAAGAGGACCCCCTGTATCTGTGCCACTATATCCATCATGACCTCCAGGTCGCTGCCCACAAAGCAGGGAGCAAATTTCCCCTTATTGCCATGCCTGGGCCAAATGTACAGTTCAGCTCCAGACAGACAGTACTTGTCCAGGTGCATAATTGGCTTTTAAAGATGGTGCAGGCACAAGGGATGCTGGTCTTTCAGTGGATATCCACTCTGCAGCAAGTTGTTCCAAGAACAGCCCATTGGAAGATGGAGATAGAATCAGGCCTGAAGAAATGACATAGATTTGGGGTAGGTAGATAAATGATGTGATTTTGATAAGATACAGCAAGAATCTCTCCAAAAAGCTCAATGCAACTCTCATTTAGCCAAAGATGTTAGATCCAGCACATAGACTGTGTTCATGTGGAATGGCTACATCAGCCAAAGGTGCAGTCACTACAAGCAGGCTGCTGCGATTACTATTACTACAGCTATTGAACGTGAAGTGGATACCTTTATAATGGAACATCACAAGTCACAACGTCATCTAACAGTCTTAATAGTACACTGTCTCTCTGGAATCTGTATAATAACAGTGTATGGTGTACTTTCTAAATAAGGTTCTGGTACACAAATTATTAAAAGGTTATGAGAAGGATAGGTCAGCAGATAACCAAAACTGCTTTTGGAATGCAGGCCTTGATATCAAGAGAAATCGATTACAAGATGTTGAGAAGAGGGTGGATGTCATGCTTTGGTTAGTAAACTCTCTGATGGAGAACCCTGAACATCTCTGAACACCACAGCATAGGAAGGATAGTGCGGTCTTGTTGTAAATAAGAAATTTCAAACAAATTGTTGCATTCAATCTCATACGTGCATGTTTTGTTTGTTGTTAATATGTAATAACATTGCCAGAGGATATTCCTCAGTGATCATATTTGAAGTGATTGCAGAACTGCTTCTACATGATATGATTTTGTAATGTAAACTGTTTGATTGGAGAATTGTGAAAAGATACCTCAGGGAACTTGTAGCAGGCTACTTTGCTTTAGTCTACCAGCCACAATTTTAACTGTTCTGAATGTTTGCTGTCATTAAGCAACACATCTAACAGACATACTCAATTGTACCCCTCCTTCACGTATCAGTAAACTGAAAACACTATTAGTCACACTACTTCACTACAATGTTACATCATAATTGTAGAGACCATTCTTTCCAATCCTACACATGCATTAATTCTAAATGTCATGTTATCCTATTGATACTAAATGCATTTAATTCTTATATATAACGTAAAAGGTGCCACTGAGTTCATAGTTCTGTTTTATTCAGCTGTTGATATTGTTCCTTTCCACCAAAACCCATACCAGTGTACAACAATGCATTCAGGCTCATTTCCACTATAAGTTAACACCCATGCATCAATGCAAGGTATTTACCAGACTTTTAGAAGTCCTGCAGCCAGTATGTTACAAAGCATGACAGATGGGTGAGTGCGCATTCACAATTTTGCATGTGGCAATCACTTATTGACATTGATAATGCAGAATTTACCCTGTAGCATAAACGATGAATTTTGATTTGGCAAGAGCATTTAAAGTTATGATAATTTACCTTCAGGTAATGCAGTTCTGCCTTTAAATTCAAGTAGTAATAACTTTCAAAACCACAGTTTTAAATTGCTGCAATTACCACTGACAATTTGGCAAATGTTACTTCTTAAAGTTATCACTTAGTAATGACATTGCACATTTTGCAATTCTCAGGCAATTAGACACTCAATAAGAACATGGAGCAAAGGAGAATTTCTTAGCTGTTTTCAGCAATTACTGGGAGGCACCAGCAACACTGCATCCTCCAAGACGGTATGACTGACATTTGGGAAAAACTTATTCATTCCAGGTGCGAGCATGAAATTCATGTTATGATCTACTTAGACACTGGTAACACTTTAAAGTTTAAGGTTCCAGTTAACAAAGGAATAAAGACACAAGATTCCATAGCTTTGAACAAACTAAATTTTCATGTACCAAGTTAGAAAGTGAAATAATGTACTATACATATATAACTTACATTCTGACATTCAGGATTAACGTGAGATAAAAGAGTTAACAGAAAAAGGGTAAAGCATTTCACAGACTACACTTTAAATGATCAATACAGTCAAGAGAAATCCACTCTAGATTTTACTGACACACACGGTCACTAAATCTCATTAAAACTCTATCTCCTTTGCAAGGGATTCCAGTTCTAAAGTTTTGAAGATCTGGCTTTGGAACTTCCTCAAATGTTTCTCCAACTTAAACTGTCTTAATAACTAATTATGTCTTGGTAGTTAAGTCTTCTCCTGTAATCAAATTCCCCAGGACTCCTGAGGTTGCATTCAATTGTTCAATTTCGTGCACAATTTCAGATTCATCAAACAGCTAGCAGGAGCCTTTGACACGACCAGCTATGAAATTCTGTTCCAATACCTCTCCACTACTGTCCACCTAGTTATATGCTTAACTATCCAGTTACTGTCAAATCCAAAATTACATACGTGGCATCTTTTCCTATTTCAAACAGTGTTATCTCAAATGTCCTCCAAGGAACCTGTTCTTGGCCCACCCCAATTTCTCACCTATGCTGTCCCTTGCTGACATAATCGAAAAGAACAACATTAGTTTTCACATGTACCCTGTTGACATCCAGTACTACCTCACCACCAGCTCCCTTGAACCAACCATCGTCTCTATATTATTGGATAGAATCCAGTAATATAGGAACAGAAATTTTCTCCAACTCATGTCTCCAACCAAACGTTTTCAATCCCTGTCACAAATCCCATATTTTGAGCATCTACGTCACCCAATCCCTAGCAACAATTTGAAATTGAATGAGACTATTTGCTACCTTGGTGACTCTGAGATGTATTTCCTACCAGATATCAACACAATCACTAAGCTAATATATTTCCACCTCCTCCATTGCCACAGCGTATCTGTTGCTGAACCCCTTGCTCATATCTTTGCTACATTTCAACTTGAACGTACTCCTGCTGGTCAGTAGAAGTCTATCCACCACACCTTTTTAATTAATTTTGTCCTAACTTTACCTAACATCTATATACAATATATTGTAATGCATAATTACATATTAGGATATCAATACAAATACAAGTTGTTTTTGGTTTTCACCTTCTTCCAATTAGCACATGTACCAATGAAGCACATGTTATACTAAAGAGAATAACATAAACTGAAAAATGCATATAGTTCAGGCACAATGGAAAGGGATTTTTCCAGGCCAGTGGAGATTCTGCAATAAAGAAGTCATTAGTTTAGCATCCTGATGTGATACTGCCTCTTTCCCACAGTAGCAGCTGAATGGTAATTAAAGTTTTTAAAGGGTTGATTAAAAGTTCCTTCCTTTCATGCCAAAGGCTCTTTAACAGCAGCACATGTCTGTAACTTGTCAACTTCAGTGAGGCACGTGCACGATGGTTTGTCATTAAAACCAGAAATGAACACAAATGCAGAATTATTAAGGGAGCAATCAGTAAGCCTGAACTCAACACAGGCAGATGTTTATCACTATATGACTAGCACATTGAAATTGCTGTTACTAATAATGTTAGAGGCGATAAAGTTGCTGTCATTTTCTGTGAAATTCACAAATCACTGAGATTTCAGACCTTCGTGACTTTGAGTCTGTTAGAGATATGGAACTGTCGTTTGCCGAAAATCGGCTAAGCGTCAATTTTGGGGAATTTCATGGAGGGGACATCCCTATGAGTTCTTTTGAGTTATCTTACACAATTCTCCACAGCTCAATTCATAATGTATGCACAACACCAGCATGGCACCGCTCTCATGCTATCTTTCACACTCCAGCAGTAGAATTACTTCCAGGGCCTTCCAGGATTTCCACCACCAGCGCCATATTTAAAGTCCACATGTGCATCAGGTCACTTGCTCAGCAATGAATAGCTCTTCTAGGGGGACAGAAACATAACAGAGCAGTTTCAAAAGTGCACAGATGGCAGATTGGAAATAGAAGCTCACATTCATAAATTTATTGCCACTTCATAACTTGACCGATCTGATATACTGTCATTGGAACTGCAGCTACAAGAATGAAGCCACAAAAGCATCAGTCCTTAGCACCAGCCCATTTTAGAACTTTGTCTAAGTGAGTGCTACTGTTTCCCTGATGCCCACCTTGTCGTTGTTCATTATGGGAGCATCACATGTTGGAAAACCTTGAAATTGCTACAAATGTGAATGTTTATTGAAGTCCAGAAGTAGTGAGAAGAAAAACAAATCAAAAAAACTGCATTTGTTTCTGGAATAAAGTGAAATTTTATGAAACAATGAATTTACATTCAATGAATGATCTTTTTACCCAATGCAAATCTATTGGAAGTGGGTCTGTACCACTCCATCATGTTGAACACATAACATAGAACTGTACAGCACAGGAACAGGCCCTTCAGACCACGATGTTGTGCCGAACATGAAGCCAAACTAAACTAATCCCTTCTACCTGCCCTTGGTCCATATCCCTCCATTCCTTGCATATTCATGTGCTTATCTAAAGGTCCCATAAACACTCCTACTGTATCTGCCTCTACCACCACCCCTGGCAGTATGTTCCAGGCTCCTACCATTCTCTGTGTAAAAAACTTGCCCTTCACATCTCCTTTGAACATTTCCCCTCTCACCTTAAATGCATGCCCCCTAGTATTAGACATTTCAACACTGAGAAAAAGATTCTGACCGTCAACCCTATCTATGCATCTCATAATTTTATAGACTCAGGGAGATTTGCTGGTGCTATTCATGAGGGTATAAGCTAGTGTGGCAGGGGAGTGTGAGCGGGAGCAGCATTATGAGTGGGGACAATAGGTCAGAATGGATTGAGGAGGGTTGCCTGAAACAATATATGGATAGTCCAACTGGGGAAGGGGGTGTACGAGACCTTATATTGGGGACTGAGTCTGACCACTTGATTAAAGTTTCAGTGGAGCAGCATCCTGGGAATAGTGATCATAATTCCATACATTTTAGGATAGTTATGTGTCAGGATTAGACTAGTCCTTGGGTGAAATTAGGGAAAGGCTAATTACAACAACTTGAAGCAGAAACTGGAGAAATTAGATTGGGAGCAGCTGTTTGAGGGTAAATCCACATCTGACATGTGGGAATCTTTTAAAGGCTAGTTGATCAGAGGTCAGGACCAGCACATTCCTGTAAGGATGAAAGATAAGGATGGCAAGATTCAGGAATCCTGGGTGACCAGAGATAATGAAAGATTAATCAAAAGGAAAAAGGAAGCATATGCAAGATGTAGGAAATGGAATCACACAAGGCCCTTGAGGAATATAAAGAAAGTAAGAAAGAACTTAAACAATGAATTAAGATGGCTAAAAGTGGACAGGAAATGTTCATGGCAAGTAGGATTAAAGAGAATCCCAAGCATCTTATATTTGTATTAGGAGTAAGCCGATAGTGAGGGAAAAGGGTAGGTCCACTCAAGGACAAAAGAGGCAATTTATGCATGGAGCCAGAGGAAATGGGTGAAGTCCTTAATGAGTATATCGCATTTGTATTCACCAAGGAGAAGGACGTGGATGATTGTATGATTAGGAAGAGGTATGTTGATGTTCTAAAGTATGTCGACATTCAAAAGGTGTAGGTGTTGTGTGACTTGAAAGGCATTAAGGTAGCTACATCCCCAGATGGGATCTATCTCAAGATTCTGAGGTAGGCAAAGGAGAGGATTGCTGGGGGATTGACAGATCTTTGTGTCCTCTTTAGCCACAAGTGAGGTCCCAGAAGATTGGAGAACAGCCAATGTTGTTCCTTTGTTTAAGAAGGGCAGCAGGGATAATATAGAAATTACAGGCAGGTGAGCTTTATTTTGGTCATAGGGAATTGGAGAAGATTCTTAGGGACAGGATTTACTTGCATTTGGAAAAGAATGGACTTATAAAGAATAGTCAGCATGGCTTTGTGTGGGGAGGTCTTGTCTCGCAAACTTGATTGAGCTTTTTGAGGAAGTGATGAAGGGGAGTGCTCCTATGATGCTGCTTGGCCTGCTGTGTTCATCCAGCTCTGCACATGGTAGGTAGGTTCAGAAGATTATGGGATCCATGGGATCCATGTTGATCTGCTAAGTTTGATACAAAATTGGCTTGGTCATCGAAGACAGAAAGTAATTGTGGAGGGGTGTTTTTCTGACTGGAGGTCTATGACCAGTGGTGTTCCGCAAGAGTCAGTCCTGGGACCTCTGATGTTTGTAATATATGTAATATATATCAACGACGTTGATGAAAATGTAGGTGATCTGTTAGTAAGTTTCCAGATGATACAAAAATTGGTGGAGTTGTGGATAGTGAGGAAGATTGTCAAAGGATAGAGCAGGTTATAGATCAGTTGGAAAGTTGGACGAGAAATGGCAGATGGAGTTTAATCCAGACAAGTGTGCGGTGATACATTTTGGGAGGTAAATGCAAGAGGAAAGTGTACTGTAAATGATAGGAGCCATCGGAACATTGAAATGAACAGCAGGATTTAGGGATACGAATACATAAGTCCCTGAAAGGGGTATCACAAGTGGATAAGGTGGTAAAGAGGGCATGCGGCATACTTGCCTTCATTAGTGGGGCATTGATAAGAAAAGCCAGCAAGTCATGTTGCAGTTGTATAAGACTTTAGTTAGGCCACATTAGGAGTATTGTGTGCAGTTCTGATCACAACACTGTAGGAAGGATGTGGAGGCTTTGGAGAGGGTGCAAAAGACATTTACCAGGATGTTGCCAGGATTGGAGTGTATTAGCTTCAAGGAAATTTTAGACAAACATGGATTGTTTTATCTAGAGCATTGGAGGCTGAGGGACGACCTCATAGAAATATATAAAATTATGAGAGGCATGGATAGGCTGCAAAGTCAGAGTCTTTTTCCCAGTTTGAAAATGTCAAATACTAGGAGGCATGGGTTTAACGTGAGAAGGAGAAAGTTTACAGGTCATTTGGGAGGCAAATTTTTCCACAGCTTGTGTTTGGAACATGGTGCCAGCGGAGGTGGTAGAAGCAGATACGATAACACTTAAGAGGCATTTAGACAGACACATGAACAGGCAGGGACTTAAGGGATATGGACCATGTGCAGGCAGATGGGATTTGTTTACATTAGCATCATGGTCAGTACAGACATGTTGGACTGAATGGCCTGTTCCTGAGCAGCACTATTCTATGTTCTGTGTTCTTGATGCCTATGATTATCGATATCTTAACCCTGCACTATGTAATCTAATTATTCGTTGAAGGCCCTCACATCACTCACAAGTAGAGCTCACATCCTCAGGCTGAAAAATACACTTAGTCCTTTCACTCTGGGTGTGGTGGCAGCCATTTATACATTGAGAATTTGCCATTTGTATGAGTATAGAAGGCACACAGATCATATTTCGCAGAAGGAGTCACAGGCTCAGCCTATTAATCTAGGAGACTCCCAAACCTTCATGTTCCTTTCTTCCTTGCTGTTACTGTCAATCTCATCAATTCTGAGCTTGTGTGTGTTCCCATCCAAGTCTTTCATTTCAGTCTTAATTTCCCTTTGTTTCTCCCTGAGCGCAGGATCAACAGCATAGTCATGTTAGACATCATACTGCACTGGCTCCCTATCAAAGCCTGGATGTAGGTGATCAGCAATGAACCCTCTCCCACAGTTACTCATGTCCTCTAACGCACTATTGTCTCCCACCTTATATGTTGCATTATTCCCTGTCACAATTATCCCCTCTGCATCCCAGCATAGTTCCTCCAGTACTCACAAATGACTTCCCCAACTTACCTCTGATAACCAGCCTTGACATTCAGTGAACAGACAGCCAGGACTGACCAGAGCCCACCCCTGGACCAGCCTAGAAGAACAGCTCTGACTGATGTGTTACCCAATCCCTGACTAATCTCTGTGCAGCTCCTCACTAATACCCTGATTGGTTGCACTGTCCCTCCAGGACTGGTTGTGAACCTCATCCCAGACTGAAATGATAGAAAACCCCTGATTGTGACTGCTCAAGGTGGCCAACTGCACTGAAATCAGACACTATCCTTGACTGATGGTACTCCTGACTGAAGACTGTCTCAAACACTTGACTGAGGACTACTCCCTTTAGACTTTGAGACATAACCATTTTGTTGAAGCACATTCAGGATGTTTGCCATATATATTTCTAACATATGCTGTGGTGTGAGATTGACATAAAATGGTGAAGTAAAATAGAAAGAGTTTAACTTTCCAGCAGTAGACAGTGAGTGACACATTGGCAAAAAAAAACAGAAAGAAGACAGAATTATTGCATGATCTGTCAATGTATACTTTAAGGGCCAATAATGAGTTAGTGGCAACATTCAAAGTGTATACAAGGAAATGTTTGGATACTACTCATAGAAAATTACCTGATGAAGATGAATCTAAGGTAGTTTAAAACATTAGCATCAACATGTTTAAGCACTGCTCACAACCAATGACAGTCTGCAGTAAAAGGCAAGGCAAGACAAGAATACTATTTGCCTGTAAGTTTAGAATGGGGCCACAGAATATAAAAAGACAAGACAGAGATTCTGTCAGCATCCAAGTTGGTGCTACATGAAGGAACACTAAGAAAGCAAGTTAACAGCCCTGAGATGCACTCTGGCCTGATGCATGATTTGGGTATCTGTCCCTGTGTGCAAAGTGGCCTTTCAGCAGCATTACACTGAAGGGCGCTGGTGAGCTCCAAAGTGCAGCATTGAAATACCGAACTGTATTCTAAATGAGTTGGAATTGTGCCATGATGAAGCCTATGATACACTCGTCCAGGCAGATTGACTTGACTGTGGAGTGTGCTGAAATAACTCCACAGGGGCTGGTATCCCATCACCAAGTCACCCATTATTTACAAGTGCATAGTCCTTAATACTGATCCAGCTCCCTCAGAGTCAGCTGTCAGAGTGAACAGAATCTCTGAAACTCCTGTTTATATCTGTCAGCCAGGGCTCCCTGATTGGACCAGATTAACAGCCCCAATCAGGGGTCTCATACCCTGTCAGGTCTACCTGGCTGACTTTGTTACAGTGACTACATGTGCAGTACTGTATTCTTGTCACCTGGACTCATGCCTCAGCACTACTAACTACAATAAAGATTTCACTCCTACATTTAGATCTCCTTGTTTCAAGAAAGCATTTGCTGAAATTTCGAATGGAGTTATGCTCGCTTGAACCCTCATTTCCTTTCCATTTAACGCCACATGGAGCTGTGGGAGGTTGCCTGATCAGTGGATCATGAAGAATAGGAAGATGATGATATGTTTAAGGTGTAGGAGGGAAAGATATACTTTATTATGGACTTGAATGATGATGACCGCGATCAAGATTGTAGTGAGGAGGAAGAAAATATTGAGGATATGCAAGAACCTAGGAACAAGATTCTGTTGCATATTTGTCTTCCAAATAATGAACAATGACCCAGTTCAGATACTTTCATATTGAGTGGAATTAGAGGCTTACCATCCCTCCTATTCCCAAATCCATTCTTAACATTTTGACCTGTCATATTAATTGAGCCTGCACAGATTGAGTTCCTAATGTTCGTGTACTAAAGACTATATGACACTTAGCTGGTACGCAAAACAAAGTTTCACTGGAATACATATGCTTATGACAAAGACACCAAAGAAGGCATCCAAGGGAATCTAAATGTGCAAATCGTGTTTCTGTTCTTTTCAGAGAAATTCTACATAGTGTTACCCATATCACTGCAGCAGATAACAAGGCAGCGTTCTCATTTCACTGCTCAGATAAGTCAGATGTTCTTGGTACATGTCCTCTGTGTTGCAGTGCCTACGTGGATCCCACCTGCATTCTGTGCAGGATTAGTTGCATTCATCGAGTAAATGAGGCATAGCAACATGTAAAATTATGAATGGAGTAAGTAAGATAGAAGCAGGGAGGTATTTCCACTGGTGGGTGAAACTAGAACTGGAGGGTACAGCCTCGAAATAAGGGGGAGCAGATTTAGGACTGAGTTGAGGAGGATCTTCTTCACCTAAAGGATTGTGATTCTGTGGAATTCCCTGCCCAGTGAAGCAGTTGAGGCTACCTCATTGAATGCTTTTAATGTAAATGTAGATAGATTTTTGAACAGTAAAGGAATTAAGGTTTATGGTGAACGGGCAGGTAAGTGGAGCTAAGTCCATGAAAAGATCAGCCATGAACTTATTGAATGGTGGAGCAAACTTGACAGGCCAGATGGCCCACTCCTGCTCCTATTTCTTATGTTCTTATGACACAATGTTTATGCCTCAGTCTGAATAGCCACTGGAGACCTGAAGAAAGTTAGCATCCTCACCTCCATCTGCCCTTTAGCTAACCAGTCAAATGGCAGAGAACAAATCTAAATGTTTTCACAAAATTGAACTACATATCTCACGTCATCAGATCTGAAAGCCTATGCCCATGATTCCATCTACCCTGTTCCTAGTTAACAGCAAAAGAGTGGTCTATCTTTTCTTGAAAAAGGAGACTTTTAAATATGTGGTTTGCTTCCAAGATTTGGAAAGACAATAGGTCTGGGGTTTTTGGAAATGTTTGTTTCAGATTCCAGGACAATTACTAGCGATTGAATTGATTCCTGCAATAAAACAGAAACTTCCTTGATATTTCACAAGTGAGTGCTGCGGTTTCCAGACTCAAAATTTAATTGTCACATAGCCTTGGACATTGATCTCAGAGCCCCCACATAGTACAACATAGTGCCTTGAATGTCATTTTAAGGCAATTATCCATAAGACAGCAGCATTGCGGTTATGTTACCAGACTGGTAGTCCAGAGGCCTGAATTAATGAGCTGGAGATAACTTCAAAGTTCTCAATGGCAGCTAAGGAATTTAAATTCGACTAATTAATAAACCTGGAATAGAAAATTGATAGATTTAACTGTGATAACAAGGTGTAGAGCTGG
>NC_063342.1:28801707-28839922 GCF_021869965.1 Rhincodon typus
TCTAGGCCCGAAACGTCAGCCTTCCTGCTCCTCTGATGCTGCTTGGCCTGCTGTGTTCATTCAGCTCTACACCTTGTTATCTCAGATTCTCCAGCGTCTGCAGTTCCTACTATCTCTGAAACAGATTTAACTGTGAGATTGTTGTAAAAATCCATCGAGTTCATTCATGCTTTTTTGGGAAGAAATTCTAATCAAGTGATTCTAATTACTTTAATCACAATATGATTGACTCTTAACTGCCTTTTAAAAAGATAGCAAGCATTCTGTTGTCAAGAAGATAGTTCACCAATGTCTTTTCCTCAGTTTCTATTTAGAAGGAGACGTATCTTCACATAGTCATTCTCTGGTTCTTCAGCACCCTTGTGAGCTAACCAATCTTAGATTCTCAGAGCATCATCTAATTCCACTCAATGTGAAAGTATCGGAGTGGTTTGTGGCTCATACAGGAGATGAAGCATACTTTGGCAGAAGAATCTCATTCTGAGGTGATTGCATAGTCATATCCTCATTGTTCTCCACATTACCATCCTGATCACTGTCATCATCACTTGAAACCATAATAAAGCAAATCTTTCCCTCCTGCTATTCATCCTCATCTTCCTGCTCTTCATGATCCTTTGATCAGCCAACCTCCCATGCCTCCATTGTGGTTTTGAATGGGAAGGAAATGAGGGGTCAAGTGAGCATAACCCCATTTGAAATTTCATCAAGTATATTCTTAAGTTTTGGACATGGTTTGGCAAGACAGTATTATCCATTTCTATTTGCCCTTGAGACAATGGTGACAGGTAACATCCGCTCTCATTTTTACTTTGCCATTACAATAGAGCGCTTATTAATATTTCCCCACGATGCATTCACCCATTGATTCACTGCTAAGATTCATGTTTGATTTATAAGCAGGAGGTTGATCTGTGAGCACAGCCATTAGGATTAAGGTTGGTTGGTGCTATGAGCAAGAGTCAGATCAGAACACCATGTTCACGTCTATAAAACACACCTAACTTTCCATTTGGCTATTCTGACTATCCTTTAGCACATAACAACTGAAGAACAAAATATTCACCATTTATTCCAATCATACCTTATATAAAGTAAATGGTGACATGGTGGTAATGTCATTGTACTAATAACTAGCGATGTGGTTCCCTCTTAGCTTCCCTATGAAATGGTTTAGCAAACCATTCAGTTCCAGGATAATTAGGGGCTGGTCTCACCAATGATGCCTACAACCCATGAAATAATAAACAAAATGTTAGGTTTTGGGAAGCTTGAAAGTCATTGAAATCATATTTCATGTGATTCAATTTTCAAATTCCCATAGAATGAGTATTACTCATCTAAAATTGGGACCACGTGCTGTATGGTCAAAGGCTATTAAACACAGCCAAAAAACAATGAAAAAGATGTCAATTAATTTGTAAATGGAGCAAATAGTTTGGCTTTCAGTGTGTATCACAATAGTTGAGAACATTATACCTGTGTGAGGAGACAAGTCCATTATTTAGTTTTAAAATTTTGCCTCAGGCAAGTTTCTGACCCATAATAAAGATGAGAATTTTTTTTAAATTTTAAAATTTGCATTGGATGAGTATCCCACATGTGACATCCATGCTATCCAATCTGCTCCAAGGAAAGTGCTATAAAAGTGCAAGAGATATAGATTGATGAATATACCTACAAGTTGGTACAGTAACACTGTAGAAGAGGCTGTATATCACTACTGGTATATTCTGGATTATCTCATGCTGGTATGTTTTACATTACTATTAGCTATTGATTTATTCATGAAGTAAATTACATACTCAAAATACCTAGTGGCATGTCCAAAAACATATCTATTTATTGAGATGTATCACACACATCACATTCTATGCACTTATTTAAAATCTATACACATTGTAACTGCTTGTTCATTTATTTGGAATCAATATTTTGAAATATTAAGTTAAATATACAGAGCAAAATGTATTAAGATTATAATGCAAAACGACAATTGTATGTTTCAGAGTGCAGAGTATCTGAGAAGAATGTTCAACTTTTTAAACAGGGGAATTATTGTATAACATGTTGTAACTCTGGATTAACTTTGAAGGCTCCTTTGGTTTAATTCTACTTTCACTGTGTTCATTGTAAAGATTTCCAGGTTAATTTGAACTTTGGCTTGAAAATAATTTTAACAAAGTAATTTTCAATGGAAATTTAGGAATTAAACAAAAACAATCAAGGAAAACTGCTAAATTTGTTGATATTTAAATGTTTTTCATTTCTGAAATACATCAGAGTACAATAATTTATGTATTGTGCCACAGAACTGCCTCAGATAATTAGGGTCCCACAGTGGACTCCAAATGAACACTGGTTTATCTGAACTTATGTAGGACCGCAGTAGAGTGCTACGATTAACTTTCTCAGACAAGATTTGGAATGAATCTCAAGGGGAAAGTTTCTTGTTCTGGAACTCTAGCTGACGAATACACATGTAGGCATGGAGTAAGGATGGGATAGATTCCTCTGCAGTCAACTAAAACTGAAACATGCACCATTTCAACTCAAATGAAGATTGGACCTTGGACAGGATACCCAGACAGTGTTCCAGAATGGCATCCAAAGCAGCAGGAAATGCCTTCAGAGGAGAAAAGGGGCAAAGAAAAGAAACTTGGAAAATATGCCCAAGCAGTAAATGTTCTGCAGAAAAATCCACAGTTCAGCATGTGCTCTATGTCAGATTTGCTATTCTCAGCTGAGGACTGTGGACTTTTAGATTAGGCTTCAGAGCCTTGATCTTGTGAAAAAGACTTGTGAGCCAAGGTGACGTGTTCAATTGCTATGCAGAGGCTGGAAAGCATAAATGAATGTTAATATCAGAATTGGGTTCAGCTTTGATGACCTCCACTATGCACAAGCCTGTCAAGACTCACTGTCAAGAGCCATAAAACCACGAGCCAACAGTTTTAGAAGTGAGACAGAGAGAGAAGAAAAGTAATTTGCAATTTAAAAAATTATTACTAAATTTAGGCTAATCAGACTTTACGGAACTTGGACATTTGAGATGCTTCTATTACTTGTCCCAATATATGAGGGAGGCAGCAAAGTGGCACAGTGGTTAGCACTACTGCCTCACAGCGCTAGGACCTGAGTTTGATTCCAGCCTTGGGTGACTGTGTGGAGTTTTGCATGTTTTCCCTGCGTCAGCATGGGTTTCCAAAGTGTACCCTTGTTTCCTCCCAAAGTCCAAAGGTGTGCAAGTTAAATGGAAATAGCCGTGCTAAATTATCCCACAGTGTCCAGGCTTGTGCAAGCTAGGTGAATTAGCCTTTGGAAATATTAGGATAGGGAGGGGTGGGGTTCCGGGTGGGATGATGTTCAGAGAGTTGATGCAGACTCGATGGGTTGAGTGGCCTCTATCTGCATTGTAGGGATTCTGTGTGAGATGGCAAATGTCTAGCTAACAATAGGCAATTATATGATCTGCTAATACCTGCATTTACAATGGATTATCCATATTAAGTTATATTACTTTAGAGATATACAAATTGAATTAAACTCAAGGAAGTAATTTGCATAATATATATCACTAATCTTCACCACAATTGATTTTAAATTTTTAAAGAGTCATCAAATTATTTAATATATAAGATAACACTGCTTGTTGGCATTTCAAAACCTGTTTTATTATTAACATGGCAGCAAGTAGATTTTGGCTGAGACGTGTGCATTTTATCCATGATCGAGAAAAGATTTGACCCTTGAAGGGGTGTTGTAATTCTCAGTAAGACTGAAGCATACACTGTTGAATAAAGCCTATCTGGAAGCAGAAGAGACTTCTACTAGCAGCACCTATTTTCCCTGACTAGTGCCTTCTACTAACCTAGCCTAATGATTTAACACCATCCTCCACATGGCATTCCCTTGAAATGGTGCTAACTGGGACAGCTGCCTTAGAAGTCAGCCAGGATCTTGGGGTCAACCCATCCACTTGACTTCCAGGGGATGGAATACAGTAATAATCCATGCAGAGCAGGATGAAGGAAATTGGAAATGGTATTCTGAGACAGCAATAGGCTTTTCCCTCTTTCTTTTGTCAACACGCCACCCTGTTTGGAGCCAATTCATCAAGGAGGAACTTGGAAATGCATCTGCTAGCTGCCCATGTGTAAGAGCTGAAAGCAAACAAGTGTACATCAATTTTTTTTTAAGAATAACCAAGTGTAAGAAAAGCATAGGCAGTTCTTGTTAGTTTCTTCAGTTACCTTTGGATATGTGGTATCACTGCCAAATCGAAAAGGAATATTGCGTCTATTATTCTATGTTAATAAAAGTAAAGCTCTAAAAGTCTATCCTGCTGTCATTCAATTAATATTTACCTGATCTTCAATCCATCTCTTCTTAAAGGTGGTAGTTTTGTGTCAAATGTGCCTTGATCCTTCAAATTACTTTTGTTTAAATTAACAAAGCTATGTGGTTCAATTTTATGTTTGTAATATAGTTAAAGAAGTGCTAGATATGAGAGAGTATAAACAGAAGTAACATTGGCATAACCTACACTGGATGGTAGGCTGACAACAAGCTTATAGTTTCAGTTATCAGAGATCCCTTGATTTCTGATCATCTTTTGGAGGTGACATTCGATGGTGTGAGAGCACTGTTTCTTCCCCATGAAGAGGCAGAATCAAAAAATCAGAAAACAACAGAGAATCAGTGAAATTAATCAACATGGGATCTTCATATACTTAATCAGAGCTCAAAGACGAAGTTAAGAAACTGGGAAATTGGATGTAATTATGTTGCCTACCACAAAATGGATGGAAAAACTTAAATAACAAGCAGCAATATTACTTCATGGGAAATATTAGAAAGACGTGGGGAGTGTAGAAAGACTTAGAATGGTGAAAAATACACAGGATTTATTTGGGTCAGATGCAAACAGTGTTTCAGTGTGTCTATGTTCTGTTGTTTACAGGTATCTGACTGATAAACAGAGATGCTGTCCCCTATCTTTTCACTGATTGCCTTTACAATTATCAAAGGGATCAGTTCTCAAAACATTTTGATTCATGACCAAGATTGTGGATCAACCTATCGGCTTCCAGGTAATCTCATATCAATGACAGATTTATAATCCTACAACTATAAAATACTAATGAAGAAGCATAACCAATGCAAACACTTTTCTCACCAGAGAAATGAACCTATTCTTGCCATGATGTGTGAGAAATCCTTTCATGTGGCTTAGATTTTTACCCTTAGTGCTAATCTGATTAAGTAATAATTGTATTTCACACATTTTGAATTCAACTGTGTGCTATAATTGGCTATAACTAGCAATCCTCGGCTCTATGAGTAATCAATGCTGGATAGTTTTGTGTGTGGTCAGAACAGGGTCTTCAGTACGATGCTTTTGCAGGAATCGGTGACATCCTGTGCCAATATAAACAATGGCAATTTCTGGTCAATATCAAAATTTTAATTGGCATCTGTAGAACTGTGCATCAGAAAGAATTAACATCTTCAAGAGAGAAGCACAGAAAAGGACAAGAAAATGATAAACACAAGCTTTTCAAATGCTATTTGTTTGTGCTGCTTGGACCTGAATTTAGCAAGTGATTTGGTAGCTGGCTTTGAGTGTTGCACAAATGAATCAACATGTGTACATGAGACAAAAGTAACTGAATTACTGCCTGAGTAATCAAATAAGCGATTGTCAGGTATTCAGGCTTGTATAATCTATCAACCAGTTTCACTCTGAGCCCTCACCTACACATAAGTACTGCTTACTCATTATGAGTAATTGATGAGCATCAATTTGATGTTGACTAGTATAATTACAATGATTAGGAATTCAGAGACATTTTAAGATTATCATTTTGGAAGAATGTCGGGATTTTGATAAACTATAAAAGTCAGCAAGGTTTTCAAAGGGTTTCTTCTAGATCTCCCATTGTAAATTTTTTTTTCACCAAAATCCACAAAAAAAAACAAATTTTCCAGAGATTCAACTTATCTTTCACCAAAGTAACAGTTAGAAGTTGGGAAGAAGCAGCATCAAAATGTGACCCAGGTTTTCTATTCAAATATAAATCTATGTTACTATAATAAATATAATATTCTAAGCAATACATGTGGCAAGCAGTTCAAAACATTCATCTAACATGCCACTTGTTGACTGTTCTAATCCTGATGTTACTTTGTTTCATAAAAATGTGTTAAACAATAGTTCTATTAAAACTGTAGAAAATAAGGGACAATGTTAGCCCAATTTACATATGGAAATTTGAAATCAAAGCAGAAATTTCTGGAGAAACGCAGTCGATCTGGCAACATTTGTGAAGAGAAAGCAGAATTAACCATTCAAGTCCAGTGATCCTTCTTCAGGTTTCTGCAGCAACTTCTGTTTTTGTTTCAGATTTCCAGCATCTGCACTGCTTTATATGGAAATTGCTTGTCACGCGGTTAAAATAGACATACAAAAAGTTAGCACACTTTCCTGTTTAATTCTTGCTGCTGCCATTCTTAACAAGACTATTTTTAGGTAGCTGAGTGCCTTTTCAACATGGCCAGGAAGGATCTGGGTAAGTCTGGGTTTCTCCTTCTTAATAGAATATAATCTCAAACAATAAAGTAAAAATATCAAATTGAAAGCTATTCTCAGGAATAGTGACCATGAAACTATCATCTGTTGTCTTAAAAGCCTACCTGGTTGTTTCCTTCAGGGAAGGAAATCTGCCATCTTTAACTAGATTGGCCTACACATGGCTCCAGACTAACTGGTTGACTCTTAATTGCTTGTTGAAGTAGTAAGCCATTCGTTGAAGGACAATTAGGATGGGTGACAAGTGCTGGCTTTCCTTGCCAGCAGCACCCATAAAAGAATATAGAAAAAACAAAAGACCCTACAACTTCCTTACTACTGATGGACAGCTCTTAGGTTCTATTATTTTAATCTATTCAAAGCTGGCCAGCTCAATCTGAGCTGCCCTTCCTTTTAGGTCAACCCTTCCTTTTAGGTCAACCATTCCTTTTAGGTCAATCCAGCTCACCACCACCTTGTCAAGGGCAACTAGGAATGGGCAAGAAATGCTGGCCAGCCAGCGACACCCACATCCCACAAATGAATAGAAAAAAAACACTAAACCAATATGAGGCAAATGGTGCCAAAAGGTAATGTAGCTCAGGTCTCAAATTGATGATATCTGATGAGATTGACACTATGTCAAAAACATTCTCTGAGTTAAAATCCATTTTACCCAATAGATGCAAGCCATAATACCAGAAATAGTAATATTTAGGCTACAGTCAAATACTGCAAACATTTTCAATCATAATAGAATAAGCTATATCATTTTTCTTGACAGATAACAATGACATCAAGGTGACCTGTGGAACCCAAAATGTGCAACTATCAATCTTTTTGTGCCCATTTTACTTTGCTGGCTACAATGAGAGCCTTGTGGCTTTAAACCGTCAATTCAATGACCCCAGATGTCAGGGAACAGTTGATGCATCCGTTTCTCCTCCTGTTCTCAAGTTTACATTTCCCATCAGTGACGTCAACTCTACTTTCTGTGGAAACAAGCTGGTGGTATGTCAAGCATAGCTACCTGAAGGATCAAGTTGACTATGCACATTGCTATTTAGTACAAATATATAGAAATTAAACTTGATGCATAATTGCTCACGTCATGAAGTTCCACAAAAACTGATGTTGATTGAGAAAACTGTAAAGTGATTATCTTGTAAGAAGTGAGATCGTACCTTGACTGGTTTACATAGTTGTGTGGTCCACATTCTTCGCTCCCAAGAGCAACATTATTTGCAATCCTATTGAGGACCACGGTCTCAACAAATGATTAGCTCAATTCTAAAGCATGAAGTAATGGGTTACATAGTCGGTATCTGTGGTTTTTCAAACTGTGAGGTTGTTGTTTTAATCATATCAATGTGAGTGACTGTCAAGTGGAGGCTAAGCAGTTTCTCACATGTACAGGAACATATAACTAAAAGAAGAACAATTCAGGTAGGCTCACTCCCCTTGCTTAATGGAATCTACAATGATTCTGCCCTTTGACAGCATGCTGGATTGCCTTGGCTTTTAGTTGAAGAGCAATATCAACAGAGAATATTACTTTTAGTGGGCTAGCGTGGTTTTTCAGCTAAAAACCTCTTATGATTGTATTAAAAGCTCTAAAGGTATCCAGGCACATAAATGCTGAACATAGACATAAAAAAAAAGTAAATCTAAAGATAGTTGTGAAATATCTCCACAAAAGCCAGTATCCCATCAGCAAGTCACCATTTGTTTACACATGCATAGTACAAGACGCTGATCCAGCTAGTTCAGAGCCATCTCCCAAAGTGAGCAGAACCCCTGGCACTGCTATTTATATCTGTCAGCCAGGGCTCCCTGATTGGACCAGTTTAACTGGTCCCAATCAGGGAACTCATATTCTATGAGATCCACCTGGCTGACCTTGTTACAATCACTACAATATGATATGCCCCATTTGGAACTCACAGGGGCAGTGAAATCAATGGAGATATAATTAACATTATGTGGTGAGCCAAAAAGTTATGTGAAAGGGCCTGACAATAGCAAACACAAAGTATAAAATACTACAGATAGATAATGAGCATCCTCCAATATATGGTGCTGAAATAGCTGTGGATAAAGTAGACTTACAGTTAAACACAAACAATCAATAATAAATAGCAAAAAGCAATCTGAATACTAGTCAGGTGAAATTATTTTCAAACTATACATTAATCTGTTCAGATCACATCTAGAGTATTACATCCATCGCTGCCAAGAAACAAGTTTTTCCTGCACTGCAAGCAGTATAGAGAGGAGCCTCAAAGCTTACCTCCACCGTCAGGGGAATTTGGGATAAAGGAAGATTGGAGGTATTTGGAGTTTCAGGTTGAAAAGGAGGTATCCCAGAAGTGATTTTTTTTAGAGGCAAATAAGGCAATTAATCATTAGGAAAATGTTAATACAGAATAATAACTTTAAATGAATCTGTACAGATTGAGGGCACATTTTGAAACTAGCAACATGTAACTTTAGGATTGGAAACAAGAAAGGTTTCTTCACACAAAATGGACACATGGACAGAGTAATAGAAATATTTAAGAAACAAGTTATATGTAGTACTAAAAGGATTGTGGTGTTGTTCTCAATGTGTTAAATATCCTCACAATAACAATTTTACTGTGTTTTGAACACTGAATCCCAGAGCGGTTGCTATCATCATCTGGATAATTGTCTGGGAGTCTCTGTAATAAAACAGGAGCAAAGTTTTGTCATGCCATGTTATGAATACTACTGCCTAAGAACATGATAGAACCCCTACAGTGTGGAAACAGGCCATTTGGCCCAACAAGTCCACACTGACCCTCTGAACAGCATCCCACCCAGACTCATTCCCCTTGTCTAACCCAAACATCCCTAGGCACTATGGGCAATTTAGCACAGCCAAACCACCTAGCATGCACACCTTTTGACTGTGGGAGGAAACCAGAGCACCTGGAGGAAACCCACGCAGACACGGGCTGAACGTGCAAACTCCACACAGACAGTCACCCAAGGGTGGAATAGAACCCGGGTCCCTGGCGCTGTGAAGCAGCAGTGCTAACCACTGAGCCACCATGCTGCCCCTGTTTCAGTATTGAATATCTTTCAAACATTAATCATTTTATTTTGATATTTATATGCATTTTTTTCTACGTACAGATCACCAATGCTCCAGGAACGGGTGCTTTTAAAGAATTTTCAAACATCCAGTTTGCCAATATCAGCGGTATGATAGAAACAAATGACCCAGTAATAAATGTCATAACGTATAACCAGGAGCTGGTGTATTTGTATTCCTGCTCCTACCCTTTGGAGTATATTATTAATGATACTAGAGTGGATGTGTAAGTGAAGATTTTCTTTCTTGTTTATTTAGGTGAATCTGTTTTAAAATAGGATTTTTAGATAGCTGAGAAAGTTGTCTAATCGTTTGAAAGTTAACAGGTCCCTTTACAAAACATGTGATTGAATTTTAATTTTGTTACTTATTTTGCTTGATGGTTTTTATAGTGCTGCGTGTAATATTTTCTGACGTATCAATGAAAATTGCAGATTTTCATCTTCCCTATAAACCCTCCAGCCCAGAGCAAATGTCATCAGGTAGGGATTAAGATGGTGGAGGTTGTACCAAATTCTTGCCTAACTGCACCATAACTTACCTGTGATCAGGTAAGGGTCAGGAAGGGCATTTCCCTACTAGGCAGGATCCTACTTTACACTGAGAAGTAATTTCCCAATATGTCGTATTTATTCACTAGATCATGATCAACAACAGTACCCCGGACCGAATTCACATTTCTCTCGAGCAGTATGGCAAATTGCATTGGAATCAGCATCCCTGCTGATGTACTACAGTCCAATTTTATATACCTCCTTTTCTGTTCTCATTTTTAGCATCTCAACTCTATAAATGGAGAATATACAGTGGGATTCAAAAGATCCAGAACAGTCAATTTTCCATTTTGACAATGGAGTAATGTATGTGAATTTGAACCACTTAGTCAATTGTGTTGATTTTCACTGTTATGTTATTACAGGTTCCAATGTGATAGGTATAGTAAATGGATTGGTCAGTATAAGGAGTATTTTAGAGCAATTTATCATTATGATTTTATAGTGATTGACCTGTGTAATTGGATTTACAGGGCAGGAGTAAGTATAGCCATCAATGATAGGAATGGCACCTTCAGGAGCACGCTCACTCTTCAGCTTTACAGTGTAAGTTAACCAACTCTTCTGTGTCGTCAGTAAAAAATCAAAGTTGCAAAATTTCATCAAAACTTAATCACAATTAATGAATAAATATCTGACCTTCAAACCTTCAGGCTTGTATATGTCTTAAACATATTGCAATGAAAATATCTGAAGCAGAATTTGAAGATATTCTTGCAACTGGGTAATGAGGAGGTGAATCGGTTCCCCATCTTTTAACTGCACCCCTCCCCCTGCCCCTTGTTGGGCTTTTAATTATTTTTAGCATTTCATATCTCAATTAAAATATAGTACTAGTCAAAATTTAGAAGCCACAAAAAGGTTTCCTTGTGTGAAGAAAAGAGAAATTTTATTACATATTAAACACAAGAAAAACAATAAAACACAACATCAAAGATACACACACAAACACAAGTATAAAGTTTAAAAAGTCCAGAATGTTTTGTAGAAAAAAGTAGATCAAAAATAGGCAACTTAAAAAGTTCTGAAGTCCAGACACAGGGAGAATGTGCAAGCTCCACACAGGCAGTCGCCCAAGGGTGGAATAAAACGAGGCTTCTTCATGCTGTGAGGCAACAGTGCTAACAAACTGAGCCACAATGCCACTCTTGTCATTACTGTTCAAAAGTCAAGACCACTTGGGCAACTAGACCTGTTCAACTGCACCTCAACAAATGGCTGCCTCATCACATGGCCCTCTCCAGCAGCTCCACTACCTTTCCTGGGACCAGGAGGCTGTGCGTTGAGGCTGGGTCTGCTGCTTCTACAAGCCACCCCCTCGCCCAGATTCCTGTGGCGTGGAGATAACCAGGCATGGCCTCCTGCTTCTGGGAAGTGTAGCGTAGTAGCTGGAGATTAGTGGTAAACCAGTGGATTGGGAACATTTCAAAAGCCAACAAATGATGACCAAAAGAAAGGGAGAAAATAAACTTTCAATTAATATCAAGAATGACAACAAGAACTTCTTTAAATACCTAACAAGGAAGAGAGAAGCCAAAGTGAACAAAGGCCCTTTGGATAATGAGGCCGTGGAAATAATAATGGGCAAACAGGAAATAGCAGCTAAGTTGAATAAAGACATTGCATCAGCATTCACAGTAGAAAACACCAATTAGCATTCCAAAATTACTAAGTATACAAGGGGCTATTGGAGGAGAGGAAATTAATACGATAAATGCCATTTGAGAAAACGTGCTAGGGAAAATAACAGGACAAAAGACTGATAGGTCCCCTGGACCTGAAGGGATGCTGCATAGGACACTGAATGAAGTAGCTACAGAGATAGTGGACTCACTGGTACTAGACTTCCAGAAATCCTTCGATTCTGGAAAAGTCTCAGGGTCTCAGGAAACTGCCATGCAACGACTTTATTTAAAAAGGGAAGACGACGAAAAACAGGTAACTATAGGCCAGTCAGCTTAATGTATGTTATTGGGAAAATGTTAAAGTCTATTCTAAAGAACTAGCAGAGTATTTAGAAATGTATAATATGACGAAGCAGAGTCAGCATAGCTTCATGATGGGGAAGTCACGCCAGAGAAATTTGCTAAATTTTGCTAAATAGATAAAGGATAAACAGTGTAAGTAATATCTTTATATTTTCAAGAGGTGTTTGATAAGGTACCACACATTAGTGCCATTTAAAAAGATAAAAGACAATGGTGTTGGAGGTAGCATATTAGCATGATGGATTGGCTAAGAAAAGACAGAGTTGGAATAACAAGGGCATTTTCAGAATGGGAGCCTGTAACTAATAGAGTACCACAGGGATCAGTGCTTTGGTCACAATATATATTAGTGATTTGGATGAGGAACGTGACTGTTCAATAGCCAAATTTAGGAATGACACAAAAATAGACAGGAGGGCAATTAGTGAGGATGACACAGAGTCCACAAAAGCAATATAGACGGGTTAAGTAAGTGGACAAATACTTGACAGATGGAATAAATTTCTGGGGAAATGTAAGGTTATGCACCTTGGCAGGAAGAATAGAGGGGCTGAATATTATTTAAATGTAGAAAGATTGGCAGAAAGCCACAGGCCAGAGAGATTTTGTTCATGAATCGCAAAAAAAAATCTAAGTTATAATAGGGAATAGGGAATAGGGAAGTAAATGGAATGTTGACCTTTATTTCAAAGGGAATGAAATATAAAATTCAGGAGGTTTTACTAAAACTCTGCAAGGTACTAGTCAGACCACAGCTGGAATACTGTGAACAGCTTTGGACCTCTTATCTAAGGAAAGATATACTGTCATTGGAGGCAATCCAAAGAAGATTCATTAGGCTGCTACCAGGCATAGGAGGAGAAATTGAATAGTTTGGGCTTTTACTCATTGGATTATAGAAGAATGAGAAGCAATCTTATTGAAACACACAAGATATTTAGAGGACTTGTCAAGGTAGACAAAGGAAGCTTATTTGCCCTTGTGGGAGAGACTATGGTCTCTTGTCCTGGCATCTCAATACAGGGCTGTTGAGCTCGGGTCATTATGTTTAAGGCTAAGATAGACAGGTTTTTAATCAGTAAGGGAATCAAGGATTATGGAGCAAAGGCAGGAAAGTGGAATTGAGAACTATCAGTTCAGCTATGATCTCACTGAATGATGGAACAGAGTAGATGGACTGAATAGCCTACTTCTGATCTTACATCTTATGGTCTCATGGTCTTAAAATGACTGCAAATCTCCCACTGAAATTTAAATTACCTTGCATCAAAAAATGTTTGTTTTGGTAAATTCTTCCTTAGCAATCGCTCTGAAAATAATTTAGATGTATGTATAATGTAATTTTAACTCTCATATTTAATTGCGAATATTTCTTCTCATATTTCCTGCAATATCTATCTTCAAAATTTAGCAGTAATGATGATGTGTTGTTGTTGCTCACCAGTGACATCAGCAGCACGTGTTCTGATATTTCTGTAGCCATCTGTATCTGGATGACATCATGGCTCACATCTGAACATGTGCAAGAATCATACTTTGTTCTAGTAATCATTACATTCCACTGGATATTTTCTCAGAGATGCTGAGAGAAACAGGGAGGGAGAGAAAGATAGGGAGAGTTTTGAGCTCTGTTATTACAAATCCATTTTCCTTTTCAGTCTGCTAAAATGTTATATGCTTGAAATACATTTCACATGTATATTCCTCTATCTGGTTTCATTGTTTTTTATTCAAGCTGAATAATCTGCAGTCAACTTTCATTCCAATAATTAAATTTCCAGAAAGTATGGGTCAACTGGGTCATTCAGATCTGATTCTCGATGCCTTTTCTTATTATAAAGTTAATTTAGGCTCAGACTGATTTTTGTTTATTGATGGCTTCATGTGTTTGGTTCAACCTGGTCAGCGGACCCATGTGGCCATCTTTCACCAGTGTTTTTAACAATCACTTTTGTCCATGAAAGGTCCCAGATATTAAAATCAGATGTTGGAACTTAGAAATGGATAGTCTATCTTTAGCACTGTTGTAGCAATATGGATGCAGATTTTCATGTTTCTGTGCTCTGGTTTATTTAATTCTGCCTGACTTTTCTCTGTTAATATAATTAAAATCTTTAGAAAATTGAACAAGTTCCATCATGGAAGAAAACCTGACGATCAAAATGATTATATGAGCATAAATTGTTGAAGATAATAGAGCAGTTTGAGGAAGTGATTAAAAGATTCTCGGGCTTTAAGGCTTTAAGCATAGAATCATAGAAAGCAACAGCAAGGACATTATATGAAACTTGAAATAATGTTGCTTCAACTTCCACTCCCAACACCTCCACGTGCCACCTTCCCATGCAATTGCAGAAGGTGTAACACTTACCCATTTACTTCCTCCTTCCTCACCATCCAAGGCCCCAAACACAGATTCCAGGTGAAGTAACAATTTATCTCCACTTTAGTCAACTCAGTCTACCGTATTTACTGCTCACAATGTGGTCTCCTCTACATTGGGGAAATGAAACCCAGACTGAGTAATCACTTTGCAGAACACCTACATCCAGTTGCCTGCTTTAAGACACCAACATGTCCCCTGGCCAACATTTCTGTCTCGGGCTAGCTGCAGTGCTGCAGTGAAGCTCAGCACAAACTAGAACAGCACCTCATTTTCCGTTTGGAGACCCTACAGCCTTCCAGACTCAATATCAAGTTCAATCATTTTAGGGCCTGAGCAATTTCTATTATTTCCTTTATAAACGCTAACAACCCAGGCCCTGTCATCACATACGCTGCTTTCAGCACAGCCACCCATTTTCATCTACTTATGGTCCCCATTAGCAGCTTTCCTTTCTCACTGGCTTACAATTATCCATCCCTTTGCCTGCTTAAGTGTCTTTCTCTCCCTCTGGGCTCCATCTCTACCTATTACTTACTCCTTTACACACCCCTTCCCAACCCATCTTCAACATATATAGCACCTTTTCTTAGCCACTAATTATTCTGAAGAAGTATCACTGAACCCAAGATGTTAACTGTGCTTTCTCTTCATTGATGCTGTGAGATTTTCTCCAGCAATTTCTGTTTTTGTTTCATACAGCAGATGCTGATTTTCAATGAAATGTTTAATTGCCTGATTTTTAACCCCTAATACCCAATGTAAGAAATGGGTGGTTAAAATAAAGTCATTCCCCTCTGCAAGTAATGCACTCATGCTCACATGTTTCAGGTTTACATGGCTGCCCTGTACCAGTGTTCTGCTGTGCAAGATGCAGAACAGGCTCAAGGGATTGAATGGTCAATTCCTGTTCCTATGTTCCTATGTTGCTCCTACCCACAGGCCTATCAACTCCTACTAGATTTAGCAGAAGATTCACCAGCAAATGGAAATATAACCCTGGAGTTTGAAATGATCCAGGTCTCACCATCATAAATTGCTGAGCTTGATATATCCCCTAGTGGCCCAACAAAAAAAACATGCCTGAAGTTGAAATCGCCATTTGAGGTCAAACGTAATAGATCTGAGGGGAACAATATTAAGACAGAAAAAAGAGATTCAAAATGAAGGGTACTTTTCTGCACGAAGAGGAAAGGAGATGAAGCAAAGAAGTAATCCTGCATAATGGTGGTGAGATTAGGTAAGAGACCAAGATGAACCTAGGTGTGATTTTTCAAAATCAAAATGGCAAAGGACAAAGGAGATGGTGTAAATGCAGCAAATAGGCATCTAGATGAATGTGGAATCAGACTAAAGAGAAATCAAGTTGGATGTGGTTTTCAATTAAGTCGTGATTGAATTATTTTCAGATTTAGAATACAAAAATTGTTGAAAGATCAGACTACTGTACAAAAATATTACGAGTATCATGTCAAAAGTGTGATAAAACTGCATTGTTTTCAGGATGCAGAATACACAAATTCCTTGATCATCCCAGAATCAGGACTCACCTTGAAAACCAAGATTTATGTAGAAGTAAGAGCTACCAAGTTAACTGACAAGTAAGATTTATTCTTTTTGTTATGACTGAAAAATTCAGATCACCTTTACAATAACAATAAGCCAATGCCTTACTTCACAAGGGATCACTACCCCAATAAGTGCCACATGCGAGTTAGTGCAGACTGGTGATAAGTTAAAGATTAAATATTGTTCTGATTTAATTAATTTTAATGCTTGAGCTGAAGTGTCTTTCTTAAAGTAGAAACATTGAACAGAAAAACAGCATAATTTGATAACTATTGAGTCCATGCTGGGAAAATCTAAATCTCATTGAGTGTAATTTTGACTTTGGTTGATAGCACAAATTAATGATATTGATTCAGTGTCCTTTAAAAATCTCTGCAGATTTTCATTTCCCAGGGTGGGATATGGAGTGACCCTAGAAAAGCACATAAATGTAATTCAATTCCTACCACAGACAAACCTGTACAACCAAAAAAAAAAGTGTTGGCCAGCCAACCTTCACATTTCCAGTGCACTAGTTATTTTGGGGGGTCTCTTATAGTATGCTGGTAATATCCCTACTTCTGAGCCAGAGGGCCTGTGCTCAAGTCCCATCTGCTTCAGAGGTGTATAATAACACCCCTGAGCAGATTGAAGAGAAAATAACTAGACACTACTGAGGAAAATAAGTGATTTACTTGGTGTCAGGAAAGTACAAAATTCAGGGGAAATTTAAAAATAGTCAAATAGAAAAGAAAGACATAATTTGCTCTTTATAAAAATAGTCGTCCATTTCTTCATATTTATTGTAAATTATTTTCTACCACTCAGGTTCAACGTCCTTCTTGATCACTGCTATACTTCAACCTCACGTTTTCATTTAAATTCTTCACTAACTTATGATCTCTTCATTGGGTGAGTATCCCAAATATAATAGCCCTTAATAGCTTTCAGTCCAATTTAATTTCTTTCCATTAGGTTACTCACTTTTTTTTCAAATGTGACTCCTATATTTCTTGAAACTCTAATGTTGAACAATTAGATGTAGATATGGGATCAGACCTGTAAAATAAGTTTGCCATGTGTCACTCTCAAATACTTTGATCTGAACAGAAAAGCATAAGAACCAAAAATAGCTTCTTCAGTCTGTCTTGCAGAGATAACAAGTAGATATTAAACCTTGGAACAAGCTCTCAACTTTTGATATCTGCTGTAAATAATATCTATTATAGGTAGCTCAAGGAAATCATGTGAAATTCTAGGGCAGTGTAAAAGGCTTGAAATCTTGCCTCTATTGCACTCAATCTCTTTTATGTCCCTTTCACAATTAGGAGCTGAGCATTCCTCAGGCACATTGAAGAGGAATATCAGTGATGATCATTGTGATATTTCAAAGGTTGCTTCGAGCTTGTCCAAAAGTCTGTTGAACGTATCCTGTCCAATACTATGTATTTACCCACCGTCACTATCGTCACTGGCTTATATCACCTCTGTGTTTATCACAAATTGAATTTGAAATCAGCAATTTTATATTTAAATCCTTAGCTGCCATATTTCAATCTGTCTCTACTACTGATCATTATCAGCATTTATTTTTTTCTTTATTCATTAACGGGATGAGGGCATCTCTGGCTAGGCAGCATTATTTATTGCCCATCCCTAATTGCCCAGTGGGCAGTTCAGAGTCAACAAATGGCTGTGGGTCTGGAGTCACATATAGGCCAGGCCAGGCAAGGATGGCAGTTTCCTTCCCTAAAGGACATTAGTGAACCAAATGGGTTTTTCTGATAATTGACAATGGATTCATGGTCATCATTAGATTCTTAATTCCAGATATTTTATTGAATTTAAATTCCACCATCTGCCGTGGCAGGATTTGAACCTGGGTCTTCAGAATGTTATCTGCATCTCTGGATTAACAGTCCAGCGATGATGCCACTAGGCTATCGCCTCTTCCTATTTATACACTAGAAGTTCATTTTGAGTGGTGGTGCAAGACACTTGGTCTTAGATTGTTTACCCATTTACTTCATTCCATTGACATCTGATGAATTTCTAGCCTTATATCCTTTAGGCATCACTCAGTCTTACAATTATGGTTTTATGTTAGCCTGCTTGCTGTCTGTGCCACTATTGATGGCAAAGCCTTCCTACAGTCTACATATCAAACCTTTTCATTTACCTCTCCACATTTAAAAACCATCTCAAAATACAACTCTCAACCAAGCTTTTGGGTACCTCTGCTAACTTAATGATTTTATCTGTCTTATCCCTCAGTGGGGAGATGATGTCCCAGTGGTACGGTCATTGGACTAGTAATCCACTGGAGACCCTAGTAAAGTTCTGCGGACCTGGGTTTGAATTCACCCATAGTGGACCTTGAATTCAATAAAAAGTCTGGAATTTAAAGTTTAAGCTAAGATCTAACCTATTTAATGTAACCATTTTTTATTGCACGGAAAAACGAATCTGGTTCACTAATACCCTTTAGGGAGACCACAATGTGGACGTGCCAGTGTTGGTCTGGGGTAGACAAGGTTAAAAATCAGACGACACCAGGTTATTGTCCAAAAGGTTTATTTGAAATCACAAGCTTTCGGATCGTTGACCTTTCATCAGGTGCAATGCTCCAAAAGCCTATGGTTTCAAATAAACATTTTGGACTAAAACCTGATGTTATTTGACTTCTGACCCTTTAGGGAAGATTATTGCTATCTGTAGCTGCTCCAGCCTGTGTGTGACTCCACACCCACAGCAGACACAGGGACAATGTGCAAACTCCACACAGACAGTCACTCAATGCTGGAATCAAACCCAGGTCCTAGCGTTGTGAGGCAGCAGTGCTAACCACTATGCCACCCTGAACATATTGTTCATAGGTTTTGTCTACTTTCCTGATCCAAACTGCAAAACTGGTGGAGGTCATCCAGATAGGCTTGTTGCCTCACACAGTGTGGGACCTTTCTGTGGATTGCCATCTTGCTGTGATGGAGAGGTTTGAGTGTTCCATTGATCCTGAGAGTGATGCAGTCAGGAGTTCTCAACTTCTGGCAGGGCCATCCATATTGGTAAGGTCAGAGGGAAAGAACCAGACAAAGCACAATACAAAACAAGTCCCCAGTGGCAATCCAGGTGGAAGATACTCATGAGTGATCAATGGCTGCAACAACAGATGAAGGCTACAGTAGGGAGGCCCCCAGTCATTGAGGTTTCCTTGCCACTGGAACTGGATCTACCTTCTGTCAATGATCATGGGTCTGCTGATGTGCAACACCATTTACATGTTAAAGGACATCCCACATGAGGCATCTACCTAAATGACCAGTGACATGGAATTTCCTAGGTGGACAAATATACTTCTGAGTGAGTGATTGCCGATGGCTGTGTGGGCAGTGTGGTGACATTCAGAAAGAAAAGTGGCTTCTTTGACTTTTCCTTTACAAGAAAGGGTAGCTTTTTGGTAGCATCCATTTTGGTGCAGGCCATAGTGTGACACATTCCTTGCTTCACTTTGCACCATAGCAAGTTTTATCTTCAAAATCAGTAAAATAGTCTGGTTTCACAACATCATAAAGATCTGTGTTTGCATTGTCATTCAGGATGTGGGTGTGACCATATTGCAACCATCTAGACTGACTTTCTGTGATTTTGCACTCTAATGCAGCCTAACTCTGGTACAATCGATGGTCACAATCGAATGAGAAACACGCACAAGTTCGGTTAATCTGCAGTTACCAGTTACTAAGTTACCAGGATTCCAGCTTATCAGGGCATCCTTCTATTGATTTCCTATTGTGTCAATGGGAATAGCTGGCAACTTTTCACACCAGGAATTTCTGGTTATCTGAATTTGACTGAACACAATTTCACTGCATGCCTAGGTCTACCTGCATGCCACCTCAAATTCAGGAAGGGTGGTAGTTTACTTTCACCATTTTTAACTGCTGTTATTATTTAATCTGGCTTTTAAATTCAGGACAGTTTTTTTTTTGGAGTGTTCTGCTAGCAAAAGGTGGAATCATTCAGGAAGAATTCATGGGAGGCTAACAATTGTAGCTGCAACAACAATATTTTTCAACCAGAAGAAGTGATTTTGGATCAAAGCAAATCAGAAAAGGTGTGTCTTTGGGAACTCTGCTTCAAAAGAGAAGCTCCAAGGGGAGTTGTACCATCTGCTAAATTTGTAAACAACATCAAATCAAGAACTACACTTCTTATAGAAGGAAGTATGTTGCAAGACAAAATCATCATGCAGTTGCATCCTTTAAGATACAACAGGGAACTGCAAACCCATCACCTGTAACAGCAATTAATAAGCACTTTTCGAGAGAACGCATCCATCTGCTAAGGCACAGAACTTGCAGCAGATGGCAGGGTTCCATAAAGTTCCACACATGTAGATGCAACTTAGCTGATTATTGGAGGTCCTACTATCCTCATTTCTCCATGAACCAAGTTTAAGGTGGTGTCTGTTATTCAAGATATGTTAAAAATGGTTTTCTTTCTACAACAGCTTGTGGTGTCTACATTTTTCAAAGGAGAGGAAATATGGGCTGATGGCTTTTAGGGAAACTGGCCTCTGCAATCTACCACATCCCAAAACCAGTCCAGCTCGTCCCCGCCTCCCTAACCTGTTCTTCCTCCCACCTATCCCCTCCTCCCATCTCAAGCCGCACCCCCATCTCCAACCTTCTAACCTCATCCCGCCCCCTTGACCTGTCCATCCTCCCTGGACTGACCTATCCCCTCCCTAACTCCCCACCTACACTCACCTTTACTGGCTCCATCCCCGCCTCTTCGACCTGTTTGTTTCCTCTCCACCTATCCTCTCCTCTATCCATCTTCTATCCGCCTCCCACTCTCTCCCTATTTATTTCAGAACCCCCTTCCTCTTCCCCTTTTCTGATGAAGGGTCTAGGCCCGAAACGTCAGCCTTCCTGCTCCTATGATGCTGCTTGGCCTGCTGTGTTCATCCAGCCCTGCACCTTGTTGTCTGTGCAATCACAGTCACTGCCCTCACCGGGAAATTGTCTTCTTCATACGCAGTCTCTCAGGATCAAAGGGAACTTGCTTCCACTTCAGTTCCATGTGTTCTCAGATGGCTGGTAAGTTCAATTGCTAATCAGCAGACCCTGCCACATTTGGCATAGGTACACTTGAAAGGGTTGGGTAGGTGATTTGTTTAGAGTTTTGTGCACTCCGCTACTTCACCACTGCGCACTCCTGATGCACTCGCTTGATATACTTGGTGCCTTCTCCAATGAGCCTTGGTCAGTCACAAACCATGGCCTTCTAGGAATCAGCAGGGATGTTTAACTTCTTCAGGGATGTTTTGACAACATCCCTGCAGCACTTCTACTATCCTTCTGAGAGACTTCTACCAGCTACTAATTCCAAGAAAAGTAGTTGCTTTTGGAGTCTGGTGTCAGGTATACAAACTGCATAAACTGCCCAACAGAGCTGCCTTTGAGTTATCAGTGCCTCAATGCTATTCACGTTGGCTTGGGAGAGAACACTACTTTTGGACCACCTTTCTTGCCACGGATTTGGAGAGTCTTGCAAAGGCGCTGCTGGTGGTGCTACTCTAATTCTTTGTGTTGCCTGCTGTAGGTTATCTAAGTTGCCAAAGCATGTAAGAGTGATTTCCAGTAATTCCCAGTGAACAATGAACTTAGTCTTAGACTCTAGGCCTGGTCTTCAAATACTGTCTTCAATACTTAGTCAGAATCACATTGAAAGCAATGATGGATTTCTTTCAGAGGAGTCTCCCAGATGCAGAAATTGGTGTATGCTTTGCTGACAGTACAGGGAATCTCTCAGAAAGAGAATGGTTTCAAGTTACAAGCAAAGCGTTATTTTGCTTTGCTCAGCCAACACATTCAAATTCAAGAAAAATGTGCCTCCAGATGTAGCATAATGAAACTGTGTACAAAAGCAGTAATAGTGAACGACGCTTGAGTTGCTGCCTCACACAAAATATCAAACTCCCAACTTGGTTCACATAATTCTTAACACGTTCAATGAAGTACATGCTCGGTCTACTTTCATGGTTTTGATGATGCCACCCCGTGTTGAAAGACAATGATGAAAGCTCCACTTAGAATGAATCATTGTCAGTGAAGTTCTGTGCAGTAATCTGTTTCTCTATCTCATCTATACTAACCATTATATGTGAGTGAAGAATATCTTAATTAGAATACTGGCATTTTTGTAGATTTTTGCAAGGAGTTGGAATGAAACATTCATTTGGATCCATTAATAGCCAAACTGACAATAGATCTGTAACAGGAATGTGCCACAGTAGAAGGCAATAAAAGATTATACTCCTGGAAGACTATTGATGCCTAGATTCTAAGTCTAGCTATGGTTGGAAGCTTCATCGATCTTTGAATCACGAAAGCAAACTCTCCAGGTCAGATCTTGTATCTAGATCTTGACTGGTGGCAGGATACAGTTACTAATTGTGGGCAGAGAGATTTCTCCACCCCAAAGATTCAGGTTCACCCTGTCCACTCTTTCACTCTTCTGGGTAGCTCTCCAACATCTTCTTAAGGGCATTTAGGGATGGGCAACCAGCAATTCCCAAATCCCATGAACGAATTCAAAGAACTCTGCCTTTCTTAGCCGAGCAGATAAGAGGGACTGATTTCCTCACTGATAAATGGAAAGTCATAAAGGTCTCACGCCTATTTCTCCTGTTACCCAGCAAACTATATCTTGCATGCACACTACTCCAAGGGACCTAGCTGACAGCATTGACTCAGTCAGTAGCCCCCCCCAACCCACCCACTCTGGGCAGTTTCAACCTATGCTTCCACTGGAGAATGCCCTTTAGTGACAAATAGAAACACCTCCCATTAGTTGGCTTCCTGTTTCAGTACACTAAATATTTAATATTGAAAGAATACTTGACTCCACTGTGCTATTGTGACCCACGTTCTACCTCTACAATGACCTCCCCATTAACAATGAATCACAGTTCTTTAAAATATGCCATTATATGTAACTAATACTCCTCAGCCTGCTTCTATGGGTAAATCTTTCACATGGAAGCAAATTATTGAAATGAGGGGGAGAAACTCACATCATAGAACCCAGCATGTCTTCTTTTTGAGCTGCTAGTACAGGACTGTTGGAAGTCTCACAACATCAGTGTTTTACAGTTGAAATCTTAGCTAAAATCATTTGCTTGGTTCAATAGATGCAACAAAGAACAGCAGACCAATATAGTGTCCAACGGAGAGGATCAATTTGCAAGGTTCTACTTTGAGGCATTTCGCTTCACTGAGCATCAAAAACTGCCTGTCTCTACCTTCTTTCTACACTGTGCAACACGTCTCTGTGCAAAAGCTGCTTGCAGTGACTTTTATGTAAGTACAGGACATACATATATATATAGATTTTTATTAAAACTGAAACTAATATTCCAAGAGTTCTGCTCTACTCACCAAATTACAATATCTGGAACAGAAAACATGAGCCAAATTCCCAAATTGCATGGACAAGATAATTATCTAATCTAAACAGATGACTGCTCCATGAGCAATCCTTACTGCTGCACAATTTGTTGTATGAGATTGTCTATACTACTGCTTTCTACAGGGTAGGTTTGCTGCCACCATTCTCTTGTAAGGTAGGGGTCTACCTGGCCTAACGTGATAATGGAAAACCAATTCCTTGTTGAATAAGAAGAGGCTGTTGTCTCAAGAGGTGTCCAGAGGTGAGGTGAGAGTGACAGCCGCTGACATCAATGCTGCATTTGACAAAGGGTGGCGTCAAAGTGTCCTAGAAGAATTGGAAGTCAATGGGAATCAGGGGAAAACTTTCCAACGGTTGGAGTCACACCTGGTGTTTCGGAAGATGGCTGTAGTTGCTGAAGGCCAGGCAGTTCAGGCCCAGGACATCTCAGTAGGAGTTCCTCAGGGTAGTGTCTGAGCCCCAACCATCTTCAGCGGCTTCATCAATGACCTTCCCTCTATCATAAGATCAGAAGTGGGGATGTTCAATAATGATTGCACAGTGTTCAACACCATTCATGACTCCTCAGATACTGAAGCAGTCCATGTACATATGCAACAAGATCAGGACAATATCCAGACTTGGACTGAAAAGTGGCAAATAACTTTCACACCACACAAATGTCAAGCAAAGACCATCTCCATTAAGAGAGAATTTAACCACCGCCTCTTGACATTCAATGACATTATCATCATGAATCCCCCACTATCAACAACCTGAAGTCACTATTGAATAGAAACTGAATGGACTAGCCATCTAAACAGAGTCGCTACAAGCGCAGGTCAGAGGCTAGAAACCCTTCCGCAAGTAACACACCTCCTGACTCCTCAAAGCCTGTCTACCATCTACAAGGCACAAGTCAGGAGTGTGATGGAATAATGCCAATGTGCCTGAATGAGCACAGTTTCAACAACGTTCAAGAATCTTGACACTATTCAGGACAAAGCATCCTGTTTGATTGGCACCACATCCGCAAATACTCAGTCACATCACCACCCACATTCAGTGGCAGCAGTGTGTACCATCTACCAGACGTCAGAAATTTGCCAATACTCCTTAGGCAGTTCCTTCCAAATCCACAATCCCTTCCATCCAGTAGGCCAAGGGCAGCAGATACACGAGAACATTACTACCTGCAATTTTCCCTCCAAGCTGCTCAGCATCCTGACTTAGAAATATATCACCATTCCTTCATTGTCATTGGGTCAAATTCTTGGAATTTCCTTCCTAAGGGTATTGTGGGTCTACCTCCAGCATACAAAATCCAGTGCTTCAAGAAGGCAGCTCATCACCACCTCTTCAAGGGCAACATGGACAGGTATTAAATGCTGGCCAGTCAGCAGTGCCCATTACCCACCAGTGAAAAAAAAATGTTAATTATTACATGCTAGCAACTGGCCATAAGTAACTGTTGTGATGGACATTGTTACAGAAACTATATGGAGGACTTGGATGATGGGTCTTATTCCCAAGCTGTTCTCTATATGACATCAACATACTAAATGGTGTTTAAGGCATGCCTCAGTATTAACCCTTTTAGATCTATATATTCTTATAAATCAATGACCTGCATCTTTATCAAAAATACTTTATTCATATCTGTAACCTATTTGTAACTGAAGATTAAATAGTAAATTTATGGAAGAAAGTGATATTTATTTCTTCTTATTATTTCTTCAACTGTTGGTTACACAAAACTTAATTTTTTATCAGGTTGTCTTTGTGCTTCATCTTTAGCAATGCAAAAGAAGAAAAAGAGAAGCACCATTAATAGTCAGTACTCCATTACCAGATGAAGTGTCTGATCCTTCAGTAATTAGTTCTGAAGAAATCAAGACCAGGAATGATAATGGTAGGCATTCTTTAATTCAATTTAATTTAATATATACATAAAATAATAGGTAAGAATAAACAATAAAAGTTTGCCTGCTATCATAAAGCAAGGGAATAAGCAGGTAAATAATAAGACCAATTGTTATTGGACTGTTTTCCCTGATCTTCTCCAACAGTTGGAGCTAGTTTTAATGGGACCGTGAGTATATGTTAATATAATTGATGTATTTTGAATTTGTATGACATTCACTTTGGTTTTGACCTAAACTAGTTGCAAATCAAAATATTGAGTGATTTCAATCACAATGTTGAGACACTTTCAACTTGTCTTCACTATCTTCACTGGAATTCAATTATCTTCAGTTAGCAATGACATTCAATGGCTCTGAATCTGGTAGGAGCACATTGTCACAGCAGGTTAATTTTGATTTTCTGGTTGATCACATATACTTCTGTTGTAGAGACAGCTGCCATTTTGAGACACAGTTATTTTGAGTGACAGTCATATTAGCACCACACTCCCTACCAACCACTCCAACCTGCCCGGTACCCTCCGTAACCATAAAAGATACAACACCTGCCCACACACTACCTCCCTTACCTCCATTCAAGGCCCTAAACAGCCCTTCCAAGTGAAACAGAGCTTCACTTGCATCTCCTCCAACTTAGTCTCATGTATGTGGTCTTCTCTACATCGGTGAGACCAAACGTAGACTAGGTGACTGTTTCGCCGAGCATCTTCACCTAGCCCGAAACGGCCAGCCTAACCTCCTGGTCACTGCCCATTTCAACTCCCCACCCCACCCCCTCTCCAACATGTCCGTCCTTGGCTTCCTCCAGTGTCGCAGCAACTCAGAACACAAATTTGAGGAACAACACCTTACCTTCCACCTGGGCACCCTACAGCCCACAGGACTCAACACTGAATTTTCCAATTTCAAATAACCTTCCCACCCATCCCCGCCTCCCCTTCCAGCCCAACCTCCTCCCTTCCATTCCACCTTCTGACCCTCCCTACCAACCGTATTTATCCCTCCCATCGACCAACCAGGTTGTACTTACCACCAGTGTCTACCTATCACCACCATTCCACCTCCACCCTCCCCTCTTTATCTGCAGCTCCCCCTACCCCCACGTCCTGTCCTGAAGAAGGGTAATACTCAAAACGTTGACTGCTCCTTTCCTCCAGAAGCTGCCTGGCCTGGTGTACTCTTCCAGCCTACCTTGGATTTCAGCATCAGCAGTTTTTTTGGCTCTAGCACTGAGCCAGCAAGGTACAGGATGACAAACCTCCAGAAATCTCTTCCCATGTGCTCCTAACCCAACATCACTCCACCCATTCCCTCCCTCAAAATCTTCTTGTTTACTGCCCTTCCAGTAATTAGATAGCCAAACTTTCTCCATTTCCATATTCTGCTCTGCACTGAGAAACGTCTCATCTGTATTGATTTCAAACTTGATCTGAATTTTCTTGTCTGCTTACATCTGATTTTCTTTCACTCCTATGATCTTTCTCATTCTATACATTAACACTGATCTCTATCAGCGGCCCACTAAATCTTGATATGTTAAACACCTCAATTTTAGATAAAAGCATCTTAAATAATATGTTTACTACGCCTGGTATCCACATTGTCCTGTCTATTTTAGGTCAGTCTACTATCAGTCTCTGTCCCTCCAACCTCAGTCTTTTCCAATACTCAAATTCCTCTCCTCTGACCTCCTATTGATTTCAACACACATGTTACAATCAACTTGTTCAATAGTTCCCTTTCTGCATGTTATGGATCCTAATGCAGAAAACACATCTTTTATAATGCCATTTCATCCTATCTCTGTATAGTTACATTGGATACTCTACAGTCTTCACTGTTCCCTTCCTTATTCCCCGATTTCATAGACTGTCCTTTCACATCATTCATAGATTGTGGGGCTTCTTTTACGTGTAAGCTGGCAACACCCTAGTTTATGTCTCTATATCTATTGCAAATGGCTTAGCTGCTACTGCTGTGCACATCTGATTTGTTTTCACAGGTAGGCCTTCTAGCTATTTCATTTTCCACTATTTATTTCCTATCATGTTTTCACTGCACTACAAAAGCAAATCCTCAAATATCTGGTGGAAAATCACTATACTGGAAATCTAGATTTGCGTTCTGATCAGCTTCCATCCCTAAAAATTTTTTTCTTGACAATGATTTTCACCCTGTGCTTCCTTCCATAATAACTTCATTCAGCAAAAAAAAAACCCAAAGAACTGCGAATGCTGGAAATCAGAAACAAAATCAGAAATTACTGGAAAAACTCAGCAGGTCTGGCAACATCTATGTTCTGAAGAAGGGTCACTGAACTCAAAACGTTAATTCTGCTTTCTCTCCATAGATGCTGCCAGACCTTTGACTTTTTCCAGCAATTTCTGTTTTCCTTCGTGTTAATAATTGCATTTGTTGGACTTGTACTGACACACAGTGATTTTATTGGTATATGTGTGTGTGTGGGTGTGTGTTGTTTTTAGAGGAAGTAATACGCGACTTTGTTCATACAATGCGATGGATGAAGATGGATCATTCCCATCACAGGGAGAACTGAACCATTATGGAAGGCCAATCTTCCATTATGTTTAGTTTTAGAATTTAACTCTAATATTTCAGTCAAAGCAAATGTGGAAATCTAATGAACAAATTGTAGCTAATATTTGCTTACAATGTTTTTTTAAAATTTCTGTCCACAGTGGTGAACACAAATGATAATTCAGGTAAGAAAAATGACTGTTAGAGGCACTTTTATTTATTTGCTAAGGTATTTCCAAAAAATTAAGAAAACAAGAGAGAGGATGGCAGAGGGCAAATATTAATGTAGGGTTGAGTACATGACTTAATTGCGGTTTCACAACCAGTGGACCTTGGCGAGCATAAGGTAATTTCCCATTGAAATTTGCGAGCATTTATTGTCAACATACTCTCAAGCAGGAACACTATCTCATGACCACCCAATCTCACTACTGTGAATATATGAATGTTGTGAACAATTCTTCATAAGAATTGAAAAATATGCAACATCAAGTATTCACTTCCGTTCAGGATCTTCTTTGTATTCTTAAAGATAGCCAGTGACCAGTTGATATAGTGTCCAAAAATATTACCTGGATATGAATTTTTACTTTCCATTGGTATCTTCTTGGATTCATTGGTGCCATAAGTGATTGGTGTGTATTATTTTTTATGGGACCCACATATGACCAACACAGATCTATGCCTATTTGCACAACAGTATAATGCGGGGATATAACAATACAAATGTAATGTGATCTGAACTGATATCCATGACTTTCATATGAATATTTCTTCAATCTCTTCAAGGACAAATAGCAAATAATAATGGCAAGAAGCTTTATGCTAATCAATATGCTGCTTGATTTCACAGTTACATGAACATAAATCTAGATCTACAGAACCCACAAAGCAGACAATACAATTTGTCTTCACTCAACGATACAAAGCAAAAGACCAGGCCATCATGTTTCTTCATTAGAGTCAGCCATTTTAACCTGACTCAAACAAGATACCTTCTGATTGTTTCTTCAGTAATCATAACCCTTAGACTCAATCAAAACCTTGCTAGCTTTCTTTTCAGAATTCTCAAAAAACAATTCTGCCATCCTGCATCACAACTTGAATTTTGAATTTATCCATTCAAATAAAAAATGTAGTAAAGATTTTCTAAGTAAATATGGTCATCGTGTTTTACAACTACTGAGAAGGACTAATGAATTGCTTTTCTAATTTTTGAGAAAATAACAACAAAACCAGGTAGCGAGTAAGCATATCATGTCTAAATATCTATCACCCAATCTTTTTTAACTTGACTGAATAAATTGAGCTTTAGAAAATTTGAAAATTAACATTTAATTCCCTTCTTCTTTATGTGAAAATCCAGAACATGAAAATAACACACTATCAGTCATGACGTGATGAATTTATTTTGGAAGTGCCCAGATCACACCAGAGGAAACCAAATTCAAAAATTAAGAAAAAAATCATTATTTCATTTCTCAGGGCTTCCAATTTTTTTCCCACTGCCACCACCACCAGCCTCTCCCCGCTGCCCCTGAAATGAAAACTTGGGCTCATGCTGTGATGGTGGCAACCCTTTCGTGCCTCTTTTGAATATCTATTGCACATATATATCTTCTAGATAATGAATGTTGGCAAAATATTCAAATTAGTAGGCATCACAGTTGAGTCCATTCTTGACCTTATTTGATATCTGCACACATATACTGATGTCACTGGATGGTAAGTTCTGCCTTATTTCTTCCCCACCCCTTGGTCTATTCTGATGGCAATGTACTAATGATAACAATTCTAATAACAGTTGAAATATTCAAAAGAAGACTGATATTTGAAAAGGAAGAAATGGGCAGAGTTACACAGGGGAAGGCAGAAGATTGACACTAAGTTAACTACACATTTGGAAGGCCCGTGCAGACACAATGGGCCCAATAGCTTCCTTCTGCACTGTAAAAATTCTGTGATTCTGCAACATCCTAATCAAGTTTTGATTCAATGTTCATTGCTAGATCATTAAGTTGCTGTTAACTCACTGTTTGAGTATTACAAACAATTAGACCATCATATTTCTTACGCATTGTTTAACATAATCATTCTTTTTCCCTCCAGCATCAACCTTAGCTACTCAAGAAGCTATAGGGGTATGTACTGGACTGGGCATTGGATTGGGAATCGTAGCTGTCATCTGTCTTGCCTTGATTGCAGGAGGTGTACTAGTCTACCGAAATTTTCAGAAGAAAAGCATCTTAACCTAGGTTGGAAAACCCACAAAGAAAAAACAAAAATAATCAATTTCCATTAACTGAAGATTTTGTACAACATTCAGGCTTTCAATATTGCTTGCTAAAGTAGTTATGCTGAGCCTTATTTAATCTTGCCGATGAATACAAGGCATATTTTGTGGTGTGTAGCAACACAGATTTTTAAAATGTCACTTGTAATGAGAATGTTTTGTGTTTGTATTCGTTTTAATTGCACCTATGCAGGGATTTTATGTTGATGTATGGAAGAGATGAGCAGCTGCATTTAGTAGTTAAAGTGAATAGAGCCTATCTGTGTAGAGTCATTAAATTCACATCAAGAAAAGGTATAAAGTAAAATGCACCAAAATATTGGCTCAAAATTACTCTTAAATGATTTAAATATTTCATTCAAATATGGTTATTCAATCAGATTGCTAAAATTACTGCTTTTCAACATTACTATTTCTGAGCTACAGCAGTGCCTCGTGCCTATTGTTACCGAATTTTGACTTTTTGGGATACCTTGGAAAAGGAAGGCAGAGACAGAGCAATGTTTTGAGGTAGACGGGTAAAAGTGTAAATTAGTACAAGTATGATTTCCATACAATTTAGCTGAAATTGTATTGATACAGAATGAAAATTAAAATCAAAGCTATCTGATGGCTTAAAGTGTATACAGCTCAGTTTGGTATTGAGTCAAATGAACAAGGAAGGTCCCACGTTTAAACTCTAGTCTATGGTGTTGTAGCTGAGCTCAACCTGGATGTGAATTTGGACCAGCAGAGATGACAATAGTGGTGGCCCAGGACTTAGCAGAGGAAAATCAGCAAGACAACCTACAGTCGATTGCTGTTCCTGAGTGGATGTGAGGTTAATACAGCAGTCGATTCTCCCTGAGTGAACAGGCCAGCAGGGTTCACTATCTCACTTCACTCATGAAGAATAGCCCCTTTCTTGGTATACCATAGAACCTACTCGAACATGATTCATGACCTTCAGAGGGAAAAAAAGACAGCGAACATTTGACGGGAGAAAGAGAAAGATATCGGACTAAAGAAAAAAATCGGAGCCTTTAACTCTTTGAGGGTGAATATCCATTAACTATAACAAAAGCACAAATTCATTTTAACTCTTCTCTTGTTCAGCAGTTTGCCTATTGAAGCTAAATCTTGATGCATTTGTATCGTTCTGAACTAATTTGCTAATATGAAACAATTTTTGGAATCAGTAAACTCCAGGAAAAACCTGCTATTAAATTACACATTGTTGGTCACTGTAGTAGTAAGGATTTGAACTTTGTGCCTGTGAAGAGATACAACTGATTTCCTGGTTTTTGCCACACCCAGATCATCCCTTGTGTCCTGGTGCAGACCCTGGAATATCTCCACTTCTGTGTTTCCAAGATCATGGACTCAAGTAGAAGTAAATTCTGTTAAATTCTAATTTTTGGGAAATGTTTAGAGTGAAACGCAAATAAGAACCTTTAGAAAAAGAAAAAAAGCAATTTGACTCAAAATAGATAGAACTGCATTCTCACTGCATTCTTCAACCAATTCTCTCTGTAGAACCACATCACTTAAACTTTCTGAGTCCATTTATGTTTACTCCTCTAATACTTATCTTTTATTCTTACCCACCATGAAGTGCAACTGCTATCTAAAAGGTTTAAATCCATCTAACTCAGCAGCATTTTTCCTCATTATGCAATCAATGCCTTATCAGACATCATTGTATGGTGAGAGTCCCTGTGGAGTCTCACAGAGGTTTGGATCTGTGCTCTGGGCAGAAAAGGAATGAGTGACAATACCAGTTAGTGTGTTCAAATAACAATTTTATTGAAAATAATAACAACAGTAAGAATAACATTACAACCAGATAATAATACATGATAATATAAAAGGAATAATAAATAAGTAAAGGTAACCAAGGATGGGAAAGAAAGTATATATTAGAAGAAAGGAAGAACAAACAGTAATCCCAAATTGGTCTTCCCAAAATGGTAAAACCCAAGTTAGTCTGTTCACAATAGATTCTTACAATGGTAAAATAATCTTTGGTATACATATCACCAAATCTCTAAATAAATTCACACAGGAATGGAGTTTATGGTCAGTCTCCTTAACAATTGTCCTTCTATGAAGTAATGCTTAACGTTTAAACTCTGTTTCTCTTACTACTTTGTACCAACATTTTCTGTACATAGGTGCCTTGGTACCTAAGATAGTGCCTTATGTGACAACATTATACACTTTTCACTATACCCCTGTACTTCTGTACTTGAGGACACGTAACAATAAAATCTAAATCTAATCTAAATCTAACCTTTCTCCTTTCATCTTCAGTGGTTGTTTGAACTACATGTCTGCAGCTGTAGAAGCAGTGTTCCTTAAAACTTAATTTCCAGTTTCATTCTAATTGTTCGTGGCCCTGTTCACACTTTCCCAAACTAAAGGATTTTATCAATTCTTTCTCATGGATTTGCCAGGTGGGTAAGGTGGTACAGGGTAGGAGAGCTAAGGGAGTAGGCTGGCAGAGGGTTGCAGAGTAAAGTAATGAACGGGCAAGTGTGCCAGGTAAGAGCGCAGGGTGTCAGGTTGGTAACAGTGTAGGGTGCCATATGCATGAGAAGATAGAGTGCCAGGTAGGAGAGGGGTGGTATGCCAGGTAGACGAGTTGATGGAGTCCCAGCTAGGTAAAGATGGAGGGTGCCAGATGGTTGGGGTGACCACTATGTTAGAAGGTATCTTGACAATGGGTGAAAGGGTAGTGTAACAGGCAGAATTGGGTTAAGGTGCCAGATGGGTGACCAGGTGGTGTGGCAGATGAGAAAGGGTGAAGCGTGGTAGCTGGTTGAGCTAGCAGAGTGCAAAGTATGTGAAGAGGTAGCGTGCCACATTGGTAAGGAGGTAAGGTGGCATGTGGGTGTTGGATAGGCTGCCAGGTGGGACGAGGGTGTAGTGTGGCAGGTAAGTGGATGAGAGATTAAGGAGGGCCGGGGGCTGTAATGTCATAGATGGAGTGATTTGGGACTGCTGAGCCAGTTCTTGTCAGGTGGGTAGGTAGAGTCTGAGCTAGGAGCGAAGGGTCAGTGTGGAGGGTTTAGTTGGAGGCGGGTTACCAGACCAGGCATTGGTTGGGGAAGTTATATTTTAGGGATGGGGGAGTGTCAGGTGTCATTGGAACATCGAGAGTCAGGAGAGGGGTTCGGTCCAGAGGTGGATGACTCTGGTGTTCACAGTGGCTCAGGGAGTCAGGGATCAGGTTGGATTCCTAGGGGAATTAACATGGTAGGTGCAGAAATGTTGTTTCTGCTTGTGAGAGAGTCTGGGACCAAAGGACATAATCTCAGAATAAGGGGTTGCACATTTAAGACAAAGATGAGGAAGAATCTCTTCTTTAGGAAGGTACTGAATCTGTGGAATTCTTTACTGCAGAGAGCTGTCAAGGGTTGGGTCATTATATATATTCAAGGCTGAAATAGACAGATTCTTAATCAATAAGGGAGTTAAGGGGAGAAGCCAAGAACGTGGAGTTGAGGATCTTCAGAGTAATCATAATCTCACTGAATGGCAGAGCAGACTTGATGAGCTGTTTGTATTGCTACTACTCCTACGTCTTATGGTCTTTTGTCCAGGAGGGGGAAGAGAATGTGATGTCCTGTTGCGGGGGGGAGGGAGGGGGGGTATGGAACAGTGTTAGAGGAGTGGTCAGTGGTCACTCAGGATACTTGGTTTTATTTGTTAACCCAGAGATTTTTGTTTGGAGAATCCCAGAGAACTAGAGTTTCAACTTCCCCATACAGTTCTTGGAGAGTCACCTGCATTATGCCTGTCCCAGAGTCCTGAGGAACATCTTGGTTTCTGCTACATCAGAAGATCTGGGCCATTATTTTGAAGAGGAGTTGGAGAAATTCCACATCCTCATCCCACATCGCTAAAATAGATGACCTGTTCAGTATGACATCGCCATTTGCAAAACCTTGACATGAACAAATTACCTGCGCTTTTCCTGCTTTCCATCAGTGACTACATTTCATGAAGTACTTCGGTGGCTTTCAAGTGCTTGAAACTCAGATGACCTGAGCTGGTGAGAAGCACAAGACTTTTGGCTGAATATTTAACTTTTTTTTTGGTTAAGTGTCAGTTTTGTCACGTGTCATGCCCATGTCATATTAAAAAGACCACAGTGCACGCAGAGGAGCAATGGTACTCCGAAGCTGCTCAGCTGAGTAACGGACAGTCGTTCCAAAGATGTTGGAGAAGGGGAAAATAGCACTGCAACTCTTCAACAGGAGACGCTGGTAGACGGGAAGGACCATCCTCTTCCCCAAGTACCGGCAGAGAAGGTCACACCAACAGATGCCAGCAGCCTGGTACAAGGTCACTATCCGGGTCAGTGCTTTATGTACAGTACAGTGAAATGGCCAACAGTGATGCAAGAAAATCAATGACCATCTCCACTCTACAAGGGTAAGTGTGTACTCTTCTCTTTCCTACCTCACACTCACTCTACTACTGCACTGAACACTCCACCAAGGCTCACGCTCTGCCACTCTCACAATTGCCTGTAACATTTCCCCTCACTTTCTGTCACTCCGCACCAACCCCTCTGCTTCCCCACAACATCCCAAACCCGTTCTCGTCACACCATACGTCCACATCGGCTCTGCACCACCTACTCACTCACTTAAAAACATCAATGCCTTTCAACCAGTTGCATCAGCGTTAACAGCTGTGCCAGTCACTTTCATTTCAACCCTTCCTTCCCGTTCTCCCATTACAAGAAAAAACAGCCCATAACAGGGCAGAAAGAGCCACGATGGATTGAAGGGATGCCCAGCAATAGGCTTTTCACCCACCGAGGGGAGAATGTTGTGCCTCACAGGAGAAGATCAGGATACCACCATTTTGGCTGGGATGCTGAAATATCTATGTTTCACCAACCAAGTAAGTACCACTCTTCATTCCACTGCAACTCTCACATTAGCCCTGCTATACTCTTTACTATTGGCTACAAGGCCTTCTCTTTCTTGTGTCCAGCAGGCACTTGTGGGATGGCCAGGGCTTCAATGGAGGAACCCTGCCAGAAAACATCTTCATAGCTTCTGCAGAAGAGACTTCCAAGATCTCAATGGAAGTATCAACAAGGCTCCTTCCTGCACCACCCACCAGCTCAGATATTGACACTTCATTGGGGACATCAGGTGTAGAACTTTTGGGAGTATAAGCTGGTGAGCATCTCACTGTGACAGCTCCTGAGCTGATCAATGAAGACAAACACCAGGCTGCTGGCACATGGAAAGACTAACAGAAACCAGGCACCCACTCAACTCAGACATGAGTGGACTGAGTGGTGTTGGCAATCAAGGAGTTTGTCAATTGCCCTCATTACCCAAAAGCTGCAGGACTCCAGCTCCACCACAGGGACGTAGGCATGCAGTGGTTTGGTTGTATCCGTGGACAGGTTCATGGCTGTCACAAGGAGACAGGGTGGTGCCACAAGGCCGAAGGAAGAACCACATACAAGCCCCTCAGAGGTCTCCTCTCAGGAAAGGTGGCCAGGCCCTCCACCTCCATCCTGCATGGCAACTCTGATCCATGGAATTTCAAGAAAAGGGCAGTCAGAATCGAGGTGGAGGGTCCTGGCCCTTATTCCCTGCTTCATCTAGATACAAATGGCCTGGGGTCACCCAAACAAACATCCAAGAACAATAGACTTGACTATTGAGACTATATGGGGAGGCGAAGGCCTATTGGACTGTTAATCCAGAGACACAGACAATGTTCTGGGGACCCAGGTTCGAATCCCACCACGGTACATGGTGGAATTTGAATTCAATAAGTATCTGGAATTAAGAATCTAATGATGACCGTGAATCTGTTAGTGATTGTCGGAAAAACCCAGCTGGTTCACTAATGTCCTTTAGGGAAGGAAACTGTCATCCTTACCTGGTCTGGCCTACATGTGACTCCAGAACCACAGCAAAGTGGTTGATTCTGAACTGCCCTCTGGGCAATTAGGGATGGGCAATAAATGCTGCCTAGCCAGCGACACCTCCTTCCCATGACTGAATAAAGGGAAAAAAAAACTATCAAGCAGGCTTCCTCCACCCCAGTTGTGGTATTTGAGGTTCAGTGGGAGGGAAAGCAAAGAAATAACTTATGAGGGCCCATTGGTGTCATAGGTCACATTGCACTGTAGATCAATGTTCATCTTTCTATGATGTTAATGACTTTACGCTATGTCTGTTTGTTTGAGTCTCTGAAAGTAACTGTCACCATGAACCTGTCATCATGTCCATATACAAGGTAGCATGGAGTACTGTCTGTGCTGAGAGCCTACTGCAGCATATGGAAGCAAAATGAACAAGATGTACACAGAGCAATGGTGGGGAAGTGTACAGCACACAGGCAGCCAATGCATTAGGGTCGCAAGGGATTAGGAAGCTTGCAAGTCTGCGTGCTGTACAGAGCCTGCTTCCATGTGTAAAGTTTCCCTCTAAAGGGCTTCACATCACTGGACCTTTAGCACTTTCCTCAGAGGTCAAGACACTTTGTCCTGCTTTCTTCAAGTGTGGTTACAACAATTTCCTTCCCCATTGTGCCCTTGTGATTTGCAGCACGATGGAAAGAGTCAGCAAGCAGTATTTTCCAGACTCTGTCTCTATCTGTCAACAAGCCCTTACCTTGGACTCTCCAGTCTTTGCACTTCTCCAAGTCCCTACCCAACCCATCTATATGAGCCAGCATCTACCCACCTCTCCCCTCCAGCCCCTGGCATTTGAGGTGACCATGCTAGCTGTGGTTATACATTGTCTCCCATCCACTTGAAGCCAGTGTGCTCCTGACCATGGACAAAGCCCCATCGCATCACACTGTCCTTCTCCATGCTTTATCATATTTTCCTTTTCAAATGCAGTCACCTCCTTCACAGTTGTCATACCCCCACACCCCCACCTCCATGTGGCTGCTTGCTCACTACACATACAGTGTGTTTGCTGCCTAAGCTCCTAGCACATGGAGCAGTTGTGAGATTGATATAGCACACGGTCGCACTATAAGATGTGCACCCCCATGGACTAAGGACTGCTTAGCAGCAAGACAAGCTGCCTATTTCTGTGCCGGTGTTTAATTGGCAAGGCAAGACAAAGAAAGGAATGGCAGGGATGCTGTGAGCATCCAAGTAGGCACTAAGTGAATGAGTGCTAAGGCAGCCAGTGAGCAGTCCTGAGATGCAGCCTGGTCCAATCTGTGAGCTATCAGATGCCTGCCCCTGTAAATGAAGTGTCCTTAAGCAGCCTTTCAATTCTAGTTGCTGGTGAGATGTGAAAAGTAGTTGTGTATTTGTAAGCATCCTGCAAGTGGATCAGAGAGGTGCCTAAATTGTTGGGAATTATTGAATGTCAATGTTCATGGACGAGCAGTGCCCATGGATCATGGCCTGAGATGTTGTTATGTGGTCAGCAACATGGAAGCTCTTTACTGCCAGAGGCTAACTGGAGTCATGAGGTACCTGTGCTGACTTCCATGTCAAGAATTCTCTGCGTCTAATTTGCTCACAGCAGCTGGTACAATCAAAAGCTGCATACTAATGAGGTCAATCATGGGTTAATTTGCATTTAATAAGATTACCAATGAGCAAAAATCCCCCCTAATTGGCAATTTGCTACTGCCTGGGGAGAATCTCATCTCAACACCTGGAACTTGGTTAAAAGATGCAAGTTGTTTCCGATATCGAGATAGACTTTGCTGGACCTGTCACATGATTCTGCTACATTTCTCATCATAGCCCATGGTTATTCAGGTCTCTTTAAGATTCCACCCTTTAGCTTGTTCCTTACACCTGTAACTTGATCTGACTTCTCTCTTCAAGGAATTCTCTAGTTCACCTTC
>NC_063342.1:28839932-28846739 GCF_021869965.1 Rhincodon typus
CAAGTACCCTAGTTCTCTCATTCCTGTTCATCTAAAGCAATTTATCCAAACGGACATAATGTAAACATCTTACAATTTTAAAAGCTAAATCTTTTCCCCACTAAACCGACATATCTCCAATGCAAATAATCCCAAATCTTGAAGCCTTTCCCACCAATGGTCTTAAGACCAATCATTTCAGCTACTGTTTTGTCATTTTCCAGTGCCTCATATTCTTTGCCATACATGGGGATCCAAACTGAAAATAGTACACAAAGTATAGTTCCATCATAGCCTTTATTCTACTTCCCTAGCAATGCCATCCAAAACTCTAATTGTTGAAGGTTTTTAATGTCGCAGTGCTTCTGAACATTCTCCATAAATTTTAGTAGATGTCCCTGCATGTTATTCCAAATCTTTGAAAATCCTAGACATAAATGGATAATATTGCATTTATTCACACACGAGCAATTCTGTGTATGGCCATGTCATTAATTAATTCAATACAATAAGTTCGGAGACTTAAACCTGTTTTATTCCATTTCTAAGCTCCTTCCATCAATATAAGTTATCCTCTGATTCCTGTTTTTCGCTAATTATCTACCCAGTCACTGATTTTTATTTTCCACTAAAGTTTAATATGTCCATTATTTGTCAATTAAGGGCCCTGACAAAAGCTTTCTGCAATTCCCAGAAAATAATAGTAATTACATTTCCCATTCTTATCATGTCAGTAATCCTTTGAAAACTAGCAGGTTAGTTAACATGACTTTTTTTTTGCTGAAAACATGTTGACAGGCCTTTAAAATGTTATATCAAAACAAAACACTTTCCTGTGGATGTTGGACATTCCACTATGTGGTGCTTAAGTACTCTTGTCCCTTCTTCAAATAACAATTCTATGAGCTACATTTCAACTTCAGAAATCCAAATTTGTTACAAAGGAACTTAAGCTCTATCTTGTGCCTTTAGAAATCTATTGCTATTGCCTTTATTCAAATCGGAATACCTTCCATTGGCGTATTAGCTTGAAAACAATCACCACTTCTTAATTTATTCTTTTTTGCAACATTTCAGTATCTGTCAAACAGTTCTGGTGTCTTGCAATTTATCATCTAATTGGGTCCTCAAAAGACATGGCATAGAAGCCTTTGCAATGCTGCATCAATATACACCATTTATCCTAACATACTGTTATATAATATAACACAATTTAGATTTTTACATTTGTGTATTTTTATGTGTTCTAAAATATATCCACTGTAGAATTGGCACCATTGGTACAGTACAAGATATCTGGTCAAGTAAAAATATCTATGTACCATGAGTTATAAAAATAGGCTGGTACTTTTTTCACTGGAGCATAGAAGGTTGACGGGTGACTTTATCGAGGTTTATAAAATCACGAGGGGCATAGATAAGGTGAATAGCAAGGGTCTTTTCCCTAAGTCAGGGAGTTTAAAACTAGGGGGCATATTTTAGGGCGAGAGGAGCAATGTTTTAAAAAGGACATGAGGGGCAATTCTTTTACATGGAGAGTGGTTTGTGTGTGGAATTAACTGCCAGGGGGAGTTGTGGATGCAGGTACAGTAACAACATTAAAAAGACACTTGGATAAGTACATGAATAGTTAAGGTTTGGAGAGATATGGGCCAAAGGCAGGCAGGTGGGACTAGTTTAGTTTGGGAACATGATTGGTGTGGATGAGTTGGACCAAAGGGTCTGTTTCCATGCTGTGTGATTCTATGAGTATGACTATGTAACTCACATTTTCTGTGCTTAAAGAAAGATCCTATTTCATTATTTTCAGGAAGTCTCAGTCTCCAAGACAAGTACCATTGTCTTGCCTAAGTATTGGGTCAAAGTTGATGCAATTTAGATTTATCAGATATTTACATTGTACAATCCTTAAGTCCTTGTAGTTTCTGGTATTTGCAATACCAGTCTTGTATGTATTGATATAACTTGCATTTGTAAGTGGATTTCACGATCATCAGATATCTCAAACATCCTTACAGCCTACAAATTATTTGTGAACTGTTGTTCAGCAGGAGACATGGCAAGCCAGTGTTGGGAACATAATTCTCCCACAAACAGCAATGTGATAGTGAACAGAAAATCTTTTGATGTTGATTGAGCAATAAATATTGGTAGGGCCAGTGGCGTTAATTTTGCTGCTCAACTTCAGAATAGTGTCATGGAATATTTTGCATAAGCCTGAAAGGGCAGAGGCAGCCTCTATGTAACATGTCATGCATGCAGAGGTCAAAATAGTTTATTCTGAGAGCTCTTGAAAGTTTCTCAATTGTTACCTTTTGATTTTTGAGGACTACTTTATTTGGTTTCCATGGGCTCCTTTCTTATTCTTAATAATTCATTTATTAAATAGTATGGTCACGTAGCAACAGTACTTTCTCTATTTCAGTTGATATTCCCACAGAAGAAGAATTAGAAGAACTTGTCATAACCTCAATAATTATCAACCCTCAATAAATATAAAGCTACAACACCTGAGGAAAGCATTGATTTCTTAGACATCACAGCATGAAAGTTGGCCTAAGACAGCAGGCATAAGGTGACAACAAAAAGTTCAATGTAACTGACATAGTTCTACTCAAAAAGACTTATCTCACTAAACATACCATCCTCAAACTGGTGAGTCACAGCTAACATATTTCCATCACATAGTGTCATGATCCACTCAGGAAAACACACTGATACACAGGTGCCTAATTCTGGGATTGTCACAAAAGTTAAAGATTTAATCAAATGACTCTATCTCACCAAATTTCCTGTCTGATGAACTCACATTAATAGAAAACACTGGCCAGGTCTCTGAAATTAATTAAAAAACACTTTTTTTTTACAAATAATCAATTCTAACCACAAGCAAACAGAATATGGACGATTAACTTATAACTCTCTAACTTAAACTTTGTCCCTTCTTAAACCCCCTACACACATATACACTCAGACACAGTCAAATCAATGTTATGGTTAGATGGAAGAATTAATTAGGGGAACACAGTTCAAAAGCATCAACCCAGAGAATTTGATAGCGTCCTTTATCTTCCTAGAGTCCTTCTGATCTTCCTCATTCCAACTCCCCTCAGTTATATTTTACTGAACACACAGGGTGATTGGCACTCTAATTCTTCAGTCTCTCAGTTACTGGTCAGAGGCAATAGCTTATAGGCAAATGATGAGCAAGTATAGCTAGCTATCTTCCAATTATTTATTACTTTACTGCAGGAAGAGGTGTGATACCGTCCTTTTAGAGACTGGCCACTGGTTCAAAAAGAGGCTGTCCAACTGTCCAGGAGTCAGAGAAATGTTATCATGCTGAGCATTCCTGACCCATGCAACTGGTCCTAACGGAAAGCCAAAAGTCACACTTTCTCTGGCTAGAGCTGCCCTAAACACATATCCATGAAGTCAATGAGTCTAGCAATCCTCTCCCACAGATTGACTGTGGTAACTCTGTAAATACAAGACATAATGAATTCCAGTAACTTGTTTTCAAGTCCAACATCTCCTTCCACGGATTTCTTGGTATAATTGCAAAAATATTTTCCACTTTTGGTCCACAATCCAAAAATAAAGGAAAACAAAAAGAGGTGTCATTTATGATATGCTGGAACATTTTAACTAGCCAGCTACTACCTTTTTGTTAATGCATCTCGTATCTCAGTTGCAAATGCAAATTTAACAGTTGACTCGGTGTTCATTACAATAGCATCTACTATATTTTCCCCTATATATTTGCTCCTTAATTTATGTCAAAGATTCCACATTCATTTTCAAAGAATTCACTATCTCAGTAATTTCCAGATTTTCTGGCTCCTCGTTTGCAAAGTGCTCATCTGCTGATAGGTTTAAAATGGTTCTCTCTCTTTTGGAGTCTCTTTCTCCTCCCCTTACAACCTCCCAGCAATCTCTTTATTTGCCCCACCCAACAGCTGTTGTCTTACTGCCTCCCCATAGGTTATTTCTACCTCCTATTCTGTCCCCCTATTCATGTAGTATACAACATTTTCTCACCCCAACACAGTGGAAAAATACCATGGGTCCAGTGAATACTCTGAACCTAACTAACATCACCCCTTTTGGAACCAGCCAACATCAAACCCAGATCTGGATGACAGCAACAACTGGAACAAGTCGACTGCAACACCTCCAACTAGAGTGATAACAACACCCACGTCCATTCATTGGTGCCTTACAGACTTGGTCAATGGTGCCACCTCACCCAACATCAGTCATCCCCCAGACCCATCCTTCGGCACCCACAGACCCAGGCTGACCAAACCCCATTGACACGGCTATTGCCACTGCACTCCTCAATCTGGATCAGGTTGACAAAAATCATGACAGCACACTCACTGCTGTCACTTATTTTTTTCCGGCTGCTTCTCCAATCACAGGCTGTTTATCGACAGTGTTAGTGAACCTAGCAGCAACTAACGTGAATGTGAAACAGCCTATTCTTAAAGTAGAGTGAGAGGGACAGAATTGGAGGTACAGCTTCTCCTGCATACAGCGCAGGGGAGATCCCTTTCTCTGACTGGTTGTGAGGTGATTATTTTTTATTGTACATTTAGGGCAAATTCACATCTATTCTGAGCACTGCATCCATAGCACATGAAGTGTCAGGCTTGATTTTTGTACTTAGGATTTAAACCCACGCTGTTCTGACTCAGAGGCAAGATAGCTTGCAAATGAGCCACAGTTCACAGGAGGTTATGTTACCATCTTGATCTCTTGTATTCAGTCTTTTCAGAGATGCTATTATACAGGAGCAGGAGGGACTCGAGCCTGGGTCTCCTGGCTCCTACCACTGCATCAGAAGAGCTCGCATTTTATCCTCCTACCTGAGACAGATTACTTTTTCCGGCTCTTTGTCCAAATTGAGTACCTCCGCTTTCAGTTTTACTAAGTACAACGTATATTTTTCAGAGTTCTTAAAGAATCTTAAAGCCAGTTCTCATTTCAGCAGAAGTTCACCACTACTGTTTTCAAAGTCAGAAATTTCTAGATGGTGGGAAACCTCATTATCGGTCTGCACTAAGCCATCTTGTGTGGCAAAGGTATGAACAGCAGGAAAGGATTAGCAAGCAGGAAGCATGTTGCAACTGCCAAAAAGCACTTAAGCATTAGGTGATGGAGACACAGAGTTAGTGAAGGCAAAATTAAAGGCAAATTAATAAACAGGTCCCCAGGGGTTATAATCTCCAGATTACTGCCCGAGCCATGTGCTAATTGGCATAGGTACATGAGAATAAGGGAAGTAAACACGTGGCTAAAAGGGTGGTGTGGGTAAGAGGGGTTCCTTTTCATGGGGCACTGGCATCAGTATTGCAACAGGAGGGATCTGTACCGTTGGGACGGTCTCCACCTGAATCGAGCTGGGACTAATGTTCTAGTGAAAAGGGTAAATAGGTTGGTCAACAGTACTTCAAACTAGAAAGTGGGCGGGAAGGGAATGGTGAAACCTGCCCCAGTGGGAAACAAAGCAGCAGGTTAACATCTGTAGTGGTGGATTCAACTACCTGGAAAAATATGAAAGAAATGACAGGGAAGGAGAACTCAGGAGAGGTTATTAAAGTCTCCAGCACAGACACAAATAGGACAGAGTGTTTGGAAAGGGTTAGCAATCAAACACGGGAAAAACGAACGAAAATGAGAAGAGGGAGGGTTAATACAGGACTGAAGGTGTTATATCTGAATGCACGCAGTATGAGGAATAAGGTAAATGAGCTAAATAAAAACTGAAAGAACTGCGGATGCTGTAAATCAGGAACAAAACAAAAACAAAGTTGCTCCATACCACCCAGTTCTGCAATCTCTCTCTATTTAGACTGTATACTGCTTTTCTATTCTTTCTGCCAAAGCAGAGAAGCTCACATTTTAAATGCCATCTACCAACATTTTTGCTCACTCACTTAACTGATCTATATCCTTTCATAAACATTTACCTCTTCATGACAACTTACTTTCTTAACTATCTTGGTGTCATCAATAAATTTAACCACCATACTTTTGGTCCCTTCTTCCTAGTCACCAATACAGTTGGAGTTACATTTTGCCAATGTGAATATGACACAGTTATCTGTACTCTTTTCTTCCTGAAAGTTAATCAGTCTTCCATCTATATATGTAGAACATAGAACACTACAACACAGGAATAGGCCCACTAATGTCTGTGCCAACCACGGTACCATTCTAAACTGGTCTCATCTGAATGCACATGATCTGTATCCCTCTATTCCCTGCCTGTTCTTGTGGCTGTCAAAATGCCTATGTTAAATGTTACTCCTATGTGCTCTTATTTTCTGTATTTGATATTGCACCTAATCAAACTTTGAAATTCAGAAACAATACATCTACAGGTCCCCATAAGGCACCTTGTTTACTATTTCCTCAAAGAACTGTAATAAATTAGATAAACATGTTTTTCCTTTCACAAAACTACATTGACTCTGTTTGTCCCATGATTTTCTATGTATCCTTCCAGAATCTCCTTATTAATAAATTCTAGCTCCCTTACTCACCATCATCAGGAACAATGACAGCAGTGTTCCAGTTCTTTGTCATTGTCCCTTCCTTGATCGAAATGGCAAGCAGGGTATATACTAGGTAGGGGGGCAGATAGTGACCAAAGGCAGCAGTAAATATCCTTTGCCTCCAGTGGAGGTTAGCAGGTGAGATTTGTCACTACCAGTGAACACTCAAAACGTTCAGAGATAGTAGGAACTACAGATGCTGGAGAATCTGAGATAACAAGGTGTAGAGCTGGATGAACACAGCAGGCCAAGCAGCATCATAGGA
>NC_063342.1:28847139-28903227 GCF_021869965.1 Rhincodon typus
TGCTTTCCTACCTATCTACTACGTAATCAGAACTCTTCATCCAAGTCGTTAATGTAGATCACATGTAGCTGAGGCGCCAACACCCATCTCTGCCGCAGTCTGATAATTGTATAAAGGTATAATATTGCGGATGCTGGGAAGTCTGAAACCAATGCAGCAAATGGTGGCGAAACCCAACAGCTCTGGCAGCATTTGCAGGGAGAAAAACTGTTTGTGCATCATTATAGCAGATTCAAAACTTTATTGCTCTCTGCAGATGCTACCAGGCCCGCTGAGTTTCTGCAGCAATATCTGTTCGTCTTCAATAGTCATAAGAGTGTCAATCTGAAAATGACCCATGCATCCCAAATCTTCCTCTTGTTCTTCTATCTTCTTTCCCAGGGCGCAGCCAATCAGTTTGATGGCTCACTTGAAAGCTGGCATTGAGGTGGGGTGCCTACCATGTGTTGCCGAAAAGTACCACACCTGTCAGGCACACAGCGCCAGTGCTGGTTACCCTCTTTACCCCCAGGCAAACCTGCCCTTTGCCAAGGCTAATTAGTGTTCTCCGGGATTCACCTCAACTTGCCGTGGCGCTTGGGTGCCTTATGGTGGCGCTGCTCGGGGCATGGGAGAGAGGGGAGACGGCTCGGTCAATCCGGCTCCAGCTCGGGCTTGTTGGTGAGCGGGGGAGGGGAGGTCGTGGAGATTGTGGAGATTGTGGAGATATGTTTAAAAAAGGTAACAGAAAGTATTTTGTGTTTTTGTTTAGTTCCATTGAGACAGCCTGGAGTGCCGACTGCAGATCGGGCTGGGGTAATCGCTTCTTTTTAAGTGTCAAGCTCTGCGTTTATGCAGATGAAATGTGAAAAAACGATGTTGGAGCAACTTGTTTGAAGGGGAATGAGATGATGTGCTGTCAGCAGAGGACGGTTTCACTTTCTCCAATTATCCCTTCCCCTTACCACAACTATTGCTTGAAAAGTTCACTTTAAACATTTTCCTCTCCTCCTCCCCCATTCAATTATTTTAGGATCTACATATGATGTTTTAAAGCTCAGTTGGGTAATTTTAACAGTTTTGGTTAATGGCCTTAGCTCTGTGAATGGGTAGCACACATAGCCTCTTGAGTTGGTTGTAAGTGCAAGTTTCGCATCAAGGCATTGAGCAGGTCCGTTCAGCTGGCATCCTTCTCCCAATCAAGTGTAGTGCCGAGGGAGTTCCACAGTGTCCTAACTGCTCTTGTTCCAATAAAGTGTTAAACCGCAGCTCCACTTGCCCTCTGGTTGACATAAAAGATTCTGTGTCACTATTTGAAGAAGAGAATGTGTTCTCCTATGGGGTGGCATGGTGACCCAGTGGGTAGCACTGCTGTGGCACAGCACCGGGGACTGGCATTCGATTCCAGCTTTGGGCGACTGTCAGTGCGGAGTTTGTATATTCTTCCTGCGTCTGCACGGGTCTCCTCTGGATGCTCCGGTTTCCTCCCACAGTCCAAACAAGTGCAGGTTAGGTGGATTGGCCGTGTTAAATTGCCCGTAGTGTCTGGGGTGTGTAGGTTAGGTGGGTACGTTTAGATGGATGCTCTTTGAAGGTTCAGTGTCGACTCGATGGACCAATTGGTCTGCTTCTGCACTGTAGGGATTCTATGATTCTAAGGTGCACTCGACCATATCCTTCAACCAACATCACTAAGAGCAAATAGCCTGACGATTGACATTTTTTTTCAGAAACTTAGTGTAAAATAAAGGATCAAGAGTTGGTCTTCTGGTTGGTCTTAAAGTCAGAATTGCCATTTTGTAAGATTGCGGTCATTTCGATTTAGGCATCAGCGCTACTTTGCTATTTGTTTCCCACAAAGCTTGACACCCCTATAGTGCAAGGACCTGTTTAAATTACAACATTAAACTTCAAGGTGATTTCATTTGTTCTAAAGTTCTTTGAAACATCCTGGGGTCTTGGAAGATATTTTGTCAATGCAAGTCTTTCAGCTTCACAGTTCAAAACTGTGTTTCAAGGAACGGTGATTTTTGATAAGTTTCTCATCTCATAAGAAAGAGACTGCAGTCTTAATTTAGTAAATTAGTTAATTGCAAATATATTCACAAATTAAGTTCAAGATTGTCCTTGAAGTTAATGAATGTTATGGATTGAGCAGGTTAAGCTCCAACTTTGGTGTAATGTAACTGGTATGATGTAACTTTGGTTCTCTAAGCATTGATACTTCTCATCCAGTCTTTAAGGCCTTTGTAATTACTTAATTGTTGTAATAACTTGTATCTCTATAAGAAAGCAGAAACTTTGCCTGTATGAAATCCAAAGCTGTTTGTTTTGGGGACACACAAATGATGAATTTCCACATTTGTCAGAGATCCATCCAACCCAAGAGATAAACAAGATGTCAAATTTATCAACCTGTTACTTTTGGTGTGAACATTTGATGTTAGCATTCAGTTTCTGAGGTAGAAACTTGGGTCAGAAACAAGCTTAAATCAGGGTAGTTACAAAGGAGTGAGGGCTGAGCTTGCTGAAGTGCACTGGGAAAGGAGCTTAGAAGCAAAGATGTTTGAGAAAAAAATGGCAGATGTTTAAGAAAACACTTTATGGCTCACAGCAAAGATATATCCTAGTGAGAAAAAGGATTCTGGGAGGGAGATAAGCTAACTACGGTTAACCTGAGCTGTTAAAGTTAGCATCAAATTGAAAAAAAAACATACAATGTGGTAAAGATTAGTGGTCAAACAGGATTAGGAAAGTTTAAAAAAACCAACAAGCCAAAAATAAAGAGAGGTAAGTTACTATCAAGACAGCAAGAGCTTCTTTAAATATATAAAAAGGAAGAAAGAAGCGATAGTTAAAATTGGCCCTTAAGAGAACGAGGCTGGGAAATAACAATGGCAGCGGAGTTGAATAAATACTTTTCATTAGTCTTCATAGTAGAAGACATTAATACCGTTCCAAAATTACTAAATAATCAAGGGGTAAAAGAGGGAGAAGAAATAAATACTAAATAAATGGTGCTAAAGACTGATAAGTCCACTGGACCTGGTGGAATATATCCTCGTGTAATCTTCCAAGATATTTAGATTATTATTAATTATTTACAATATATTAATGACTTAGATGAGGAAAGTGAAGGTGCTATAGGCAAGTCTGCAGATAACACAAAAATATGTATGTGAAGATGAAACAAAAAGTATTAAATAGGGATTTGAACAGATTAAGTGAGTGGGCAAAAATTTGGTAGATGGAATATAATGTCGGAAATTATGAGGTTAACAGGTAGAATAAAGCAGCTGACTATTATTTAAGTGGAGAAGCACTGCAGAAAGCTTCAGCACAGGGATTTGGGAATCCTCATGCATAATTCTCAAAAAACTTGCATACAAATTGAGTAGGTAACAGGAGAGCCAAATAAAATGTTGCCCTTTATTTAGCACAGGAATTTGGGAATCCTCATGCATAATTCTCGAAAAACTTGCTTACAAGTAGGGTAGGTAACAGGAGAGCCAAATGAAATGTTGCCCTTTATTTCAAGGGGAATAGAGTGTAAACGTAGGGAAATCTTGCTAAAACTGTGCAAGGCACCAATCAGACTGCGGTTGGAATACTGTAAATGGTTTTGGACCCCTTATCTAAGGAAAGATACACTGGCGTGGGAGCCAGTCCAGAGAAGGTACACTATATTGAATCCAGGTACGGAGAGGCTGTTTTATGGGGAGAGGTTGAGTAGGTTGGCCCTGTACTCATTGGAATTCAGAAGAATGAAAAGCAACCTTATTGAAACATGCATGATTGTTAAGTGAGTTGGCAAGTTAGATGTGGAGAGATTGTTTCCCCTTGTAGGAGCGTCTAGGACAAGAGGGCATAATCTCAGAATAAGAGGTTGCTTTTTTAAGAAAATTATGAGGAGGAATTCCTTCTCTCAGAAGGTCATGAATTTGTGGATTTCTTCACCAGAGAGGCCTGTAGAGCCCAGATCGTTAAGTATATTCAAGGCTGGGGTAGACAGATTTCAGATCTGGAAAGGAATGGGGAAAAGACGGGAAAAGTGGATTTGAAGATTATCAGATCACCTTGACTTTGCAGTAATTGAAGCGTAAATCCCTTTTTCTTCCCAGCCACTGCTTATGCCACTTCAATGCAAGTCAAGGCGATTTTTATTCGGTATAACGTTTTGACTTCATATTATTGCCATTTGGATAGCTCTTAACTCATCTACTGTATCACAGCTATTGAAGGAATTTTATTTAGTCACATAGACCAATGTGACAATTACTTTGTATGAGTAGTTTCCCATGATGAGCCATGAATGTTGAGCTAAGTTGGTTTGTTAGTAGTGGTATGTAAGCAACTTGAGTTTGCATTGCAAGTTTAGCAGTTGCAACTGTGCTAAACCTAGGAGACTTAAATTCAGTCAAAGCCAACCACTGATAACATTTGGAACAAAATCAAAGTTGCTGGAAAAGCTCAACAGGTCTGGAAAAAAGTCTGAGGAAGGGTCACTGGATCCGAAATGTTAACTCTGTTTTTTCCTTCACAGAAGCTGCCAGACCTGCTGAGATTTTCCAGCAACTTTGTTTTTGTTCCTGATTTACAGCATCCGCAGTTCTTTTGGTTTTTACACTGATAACATTTGTCCTTGGTTACCTATGTTCAAAGCACCTTTTGCATGGATTTATCTTGGACTGAGGGAAAATAATCCAGTTAGAAAAATAAACCATTCATAGTTTAAGTTCCTTGCTTACGTGCTATCTTCTCATGATAGACCTAGAATCCCTGCAGTGTGGAACTGGCCCTTTGGCCCAACTAGTCCACGCTGACCCTCAGAGCATCTCACCCAGACCCATCCCCTATAAACCACCTAATCTACACATCCCTGAACACTACGGGCAATTTAGCATGGCCAATGCACCTAGCCTGCACATCTTTGGATTGTGGAAGGAAACCGGAACACCCGAGGAAACCCACACAGCCTTGGGGAGAATGTGCAAACTCCACACAGTCACCCGAAAGTGGAACCAAACCCGGGTCCCTGGTACTGTGAGGCAGCAGTGTTGGTATGTTTGATCAATTCTTAATAATTGTGTTTCCTCTAATTTCATGTAGAATGGATGGAAAGAGAAAGGTATTAGAAAAACCTTCGGTAAGTACATTTCTTTGCTGTTGTCCCAATGCTTAAATTAAAAATAAATCTCGTGGATCAGCATAAATATATGGATCACTGCAGTAATGTATTTTTTAAGCATTCATTTATTACCAGTCCAAAAACAGAAGTGAACATCTATGCTTTAAACTTGGAACATTTGCTTTCAGCCTCCCTTCACAGAGAAACAAATACAGTTAAGAGATAGATGAAAAAAAAACAAGACTGGTCACATTACTTAAATGGCTTTCACAATGTGTTGTTTCACAGGTATAAATGTGCACTCCTTGGTTGCTTTCTCTGAAGTGTTGATCAGGGTCAACTTCTCAGTTCACCAAGGCAAAGGCAACAATATCTCTTACTCAGCTTTGTACCCTTTTGCTTCTAGAAGCTGGTGTAACAGAAGACAGGGAGCATTCATATCTTCATGCTGCCTCAGCAGCAGCCCAGAACATCTCTCAGAAAATATAGTTCAGAAATTTCAGTTCTTGTTCCACCCTGATAGACTGATCAACTCTTCCCAAGGCCTCAATTGCCATTCAATATCTGCCAACTGCTTGAACACAGGGTTCCTTCCAGACTTATTGGAACTAGTTCCCAGATACCGACCTCGTTCATAACCAACATCTGCTTTCTGTTTAAACATAATGCTCTTCCGGGATCCCTGTATCTGTTAGGATCCTTTCAATCAAGAATCAGCCTGCTATTAGCTTTCAAGCCTGGCCTCACTAACAAAGCTTGTCTGTTTTTTCCATTTTGCCACATGGTATTTCAAAGTCCACAACTCATTTCCAACTCATGGTTCAAAATTGATAAAAGAACAAAGCTAAAAATAATGAAAGATCAGCCAGAGTTCTAACAATTTATAAAGTACCACATAATAGGCTTGTTTGAAAAAATAAAGCTCATTTGTTTAAAGAAACAGTAGTCAAATGGGTATAAAATTAGCTAAAGGATTTAGATAAGCGTGTGGTGTTGCATTTTGGCAAGGCAAATCAGGGCAGGACTTATACAGTTAATGGTAGAGCTCTGGGGAGTATTGCCAAGCAACGTAATCTCGGAGTGCAGATTCATAGTTCCTTGAAGGTGGAGTCGCAGATAGACAGGGTAGTGAAGAATGCGTTTGGTACACTTGCCTTTATTAGTCTGTGCATTGAGTATAGGAGTTGGGATGTTACGTTGCGGCTGTGAAGGATATTGGTTAGGCCGCTTTTGGATGTCATTGTGTGAAAGGGTTGATCAGTAAGTTCACGGATGATACAGAAATTGGAGGGTGGTAAATAGTGAGGAGGATAGCCTTGGATTAGAGGAGGATATAGATGGCTGGTCATATGGGCTGATCTGTGGCAAATGGAATTCAATCTGGATAAATGTGAGGTGACGTACTTGGGCAGGACAAACAAGGCAAGGGAATACATGAGAATGATAGGACATTGGGAGGTATCAAAGATCAGAGGGACTTTGGTATGCATGTCCACTAATCCCTTAAGGTATCAGTACAGATGGATAAAGTGGTTAAGGCTTATGGCATACTTACATTTATTAGTCAAACCATAGAGTTTAAGGGCAGGGAGGTTATATTTGAACTGTATAAAATGTTGGTTAGGCCACAGTTAGAGCATTGAATACAGTTCTGGAATCTACGGAGTGATTTGATAGCAGTGGAGAAGGTGCAAAGGAGATGTTTCCTGGCTGGAGAGTTTCATTAAGAAGAGAGATTGGGTAGATGGAGGTTGTTTTCCTTGCAACGGAGGAGACTGAGAGGGGATGTGATTGAGATGTATTAAGTTATGATGGGATTTGATTGTGTAGACTGGAAGAAACTTTTCCCTTGATGGAAGGATCAATGACCAGGGTGCATAGACTTAAAGGGGCAGAAGTTTAGATGAAAAATGAGGAAAATCTTTTTCACCCAAAGGTTGGTGGGAATCTGGAACTCACTGCCAGTAAGGATGGTAGAGGCAGAAACCCTCCTCACATTTAAGAAGCATTTAGATGTGCATTTGTGTTACCAAGGCATGCAACGCTGTGGGCCAAGTGAAAAATGGGATTAGAATAGTCATGTGTTGTTTTTGACCAGCAGCGACCAAAAGGCCTTTTTTGTGCTGCAAGCCTCTATGTGCTGCATCACATATTGATTTGGTATAGGTGTTGCTAAAATTCTCAAACTTAATTTCAAATTTGTCCATGAACATGTTCTTTTCTCCCCCTACAGCATCAATCACCCCTCGGAAATATGAGTGCTCCTTCAGTTCCAGCTTCTTGTGAATCCCAAGTTTTAATTGCTCCTCAGTTGTAGCCATGCCCTCAGCTGCTTAGACCCTAAGCTCTGCAATTTCCGTCTTAAATCTGTCTGCTTCTTTTAAGACAAGCCTTAAAACCTCTCTCTTCGATAAAGCTTTTTGTCCCTTGTGGTATATGTAGCTTAGTAGCTCAGTAGCAAACTCTATTCAATAATGCCTCTGTTGAAGCTCTGCTAGACATCTTAATACGTTAAAGCTGGTATTTACATATGTTTTTAGTTGAGCAGTGACCAAAAATGAAGGGATCAATTTTCACTTGTTTATTTTACCAAGTCTTTCACTCAATGCTGATTGCTTCTTGTAGTGTTGGTGTGTTTAGATTGTGTATAAATCTGATTTTGAGTACCCAGACTAAACTGAGTTATCAACACATCACCACTTTAAAAGTACAAAATTGGGTTTCACAGGCATAGGACTTGTATCACGTCGAAATAAAGAAGGGAGGAAGCGAAGTAAAATACACAAAACGTCTTAATTTTATAATTTTACACTCAATACTGACATGAGAGGGCACCATAATTCTATCTATACCAGAGTTTTACTCAAATATTTAACAGAAACTGGAGCAGGTCATTTAATCTCTGCAATCTGCTCTGTCATTCAGTAGATCAAGTTTGATCTGTAAATTAAATCCATTTTTTTGCCTTTACTCAATATCCCTTGTTACCTTATCTACAAAGGCCCATCAATTTCAGTTGTGAGAGCTCTAATTACCCAGAATCCATAGCATTTTGGAGGAAAGAATTCCAAATTTCTGCTACCCCATTTGTGAAAAAAGTATTTTATGATGGTCTAAATGGTCTAACTATTTCTTTTGGTATATCCACACATTCTTGATTCTCCTACTTTCTTTCTACTCTGTTGAGTCCTGTTGACATTTTTCTTTAGTTTTAAATACTATTCAGTTAAATGTTATATATTAACTTATGTATGATTCAAAACTCTGTGGTATAATATCTGTCAAAATAATAAATAGCTTGGTACCAGTCATCCATTGATAGTGCTTTTGAGGCTCAGATCATTGTCAAGGTTGACATGAGAAATCATTGCCATTTCTTAATGACACAACATGTTACAATACTGTCATCCACTTTACGTACCAGTTCTGGAAACATTCAAATGACTGTGTATTTTGGAAGATGTCAAAGAATTTTTATGCAATCTTTTCAATCAAAGTTAATTCACAATTCAAGGTGAAGTATTATTAAATTATACATTTTTTTCTTTCTTTCAGATAAACTGTAATGCACAAAGCTCAAATGATACTAGGTAAGAGATATACTTGCATATCTCTTGATATCGAGAATGAATAAATAATAAAGATTGCTGTTCACTGAAAAATAAATTACATAATTTGCAATAACCAAGAGTCTTAATATCTAGGGCTAAGCAAAAAAACCCTGCAGAAATGAGACAAATTTGCTGAATACCAGGAAACAAAGGGTAATGATCAATAATAATAGTTCTACTCGTATAGCATAGCCAGTAGAGAACTCCAAGGGGCAGAAACTATGGAATCTGCTGTCTCACAGCACCAGGGACATGGGTTCGATTCCAGTCTTGGGCGACTGTCTGTGAGGGGTTTGCATGTTCTACTCATGTCTACATGGGGTTCCTCCAAGTGGTCCAGTTTGCTCCCACAGTCCAAAAGTTAGGTGGATTGGCCAGATTAAATTGCCCATAGTGTCCAGCAATGTTCAGGCCAGCGGGTTAGCCTTGGGAAATGCAGGGTTACAGGGATAGGGTAGGGGACAGGGTCTGAGTAGAATGTTCTTTGGAGGATTGGTGTAGACTCGATGGGCCTAATGACCTGCTCCCACACGGTAGGGAACCTACAATTCTTTGCTGTGCATAGTCGTTTTAAGTGATTTGAATAAACTATTTAAAAATTTTAAATATCCACCAATTTCATATTATGTTAGGAAGAAGGATGATGATAGAAAATAAATTAAAGAAATCAGAAGTTTTAACAGTGCATAAAATGAGTTGTAAATGAAAGTGTATTTGCAGCAAGGCTTACAAATATAAATTACTTAATTTTGGAGTATTTTTATATCCCAAACAATCACTAAACTAAAACCGCAAAAGCACAAACAAATTTGTCAGTTTCATGATTTCTAATCAAAAATTTAGCCTGTGATGCTTTTTGCTACTTTTCGGTTTTTGTTTACACTTGTTCTGTGTGAAACCAGATGATTTGTGTACCTCCCCTAATTAAGCCAATTTTGTCAAACTTCAAAAAAAGCTGTGTGTGTCCTGGGGCCTAATATTGCACACAACTGCTGGTAATCATTCTTAAAATGAACACCTATTTTAAAGAAAGAAATGTGAGTTTCCGGCAGTGGTTCAGGAATTTTATTCAATAAGTAGCTTATCTAAACAAATGAGAAGGTCATTAGTTCATTGGCAGAATTGTCCTGCATTTGTTGAGAAATTTAACAACAAACCTCTTATTTTTTCCCTAGGACAAAACATGTGCTTGAAGCAAACAATGAAAGATTCCGCCCTAAAAGAGGTAATAAATCTTTAATGCATGTTCATTTCAGCTATTTATGAAAGATTTTATTGGTAATATTTAATGCAGCAATTGTGTTTATAAGTATTCCTCTTCAACAGACAATCGCAGAGATAGCAGATGCCAGACATCCAATCATTGTCAGCTACCACTGAGTATGGTACCATAAATATTGTGCTGTCCTGCAGTCTGCCAACTGGAATTCTCTAGTAACTGCGATTTTTGAAAGCCATCCACTTTCAATATTTAGTACTGCATTCTGTTAAAAAATTTGTAGACTATGAATATAGTTGTTCTTAGTCTTCACATTGTAATTATTAAATTATTTGGCCAGTTTTGGTTATTGTACCTGAACAAAGAAACTTCATTCAGAGCAACTTTCACACACAATTTTTTTAAAAGCCGGTCCAAAGACTGCACTATCAGTTGTAATGTCAGCCTTATCTTCAGATACATGGGGACTTTTCTGTGAAGCCCTGCTCTGCATGGATTTCTTGACTGATCCAGCTGCCTCCCCTCTCTCCTCAATCCGTCAAAGACAGAGCTTGTGTCCAGAGCAACGTATCTACCCATTAACTGGCATTTTTAATTAACCAGCACCACCCATTCCCCAATATACTGGGTAACAAAGATTTCACTTTAGAATCATAGCAAGTTTATTCCATGGAGAAAGGCCACTTGGCCTGCTGTGTCTGTGTCAACCAAGAAAATGAGCCATCCAAACTAATCCCACTTTTGAGCATTTGATCTGTAGCAGTGGAGGTTACGTCACTTGAGGTACAAACGGATACACTCCTTTTGAATATGTCAAAGATTTCTGTCTTTCTAGTATTTTAGGCCATATGTTTCACTGCTTTCTGGGTGTAAAAGGCTTTCCTTATCTCCCTTCTACCAATCTTGTGACATCTAGGCCCCTACCTTTCTCCTAATGTGTAACTATGCCCTTTTAATCCATTCCCTCCATGTCCCTTACAATTCTGTACATATCAATCAAATCTGTCTTCACCCTTCTCAGTTTCAAGGAAAACAATCCCAGCCTATTTAATATTTTCCCATAGTTGTATTTTCCAGCCCTGGAAAACTCCTGATACATCTCCTCTGTACCCTCTCTACTGCAATTACGTCCTTTCTGTAATTCCACACAGTACTCAAGTTGTGGCCTAACAAATGATTTATATGGTTCCAATATAATTTTCTTGCTCTTATATTCTGTACCTCAGAACAGATTTGATATGTCTGAATGACCTTATCAACTTGACCTACTACCTTCAAGGATCTGTAACAATTCACTCCAAGTTCCCTCACTTTCTCTGCAATTCTCATTTCTTGTGTGTTCCTTTCCCTTGTTTGATCCTATCCAAATAATTCACCTTACTCTGACCCAGTCCATTGATATTCATACAGATTGTAAGATTTTAAATATGTCAGTTTTGTTTTGTTATTCTTTTACGGGATGTGGATATCACTGTCGTGACTATCATTTGTTGTCCATCCCTAATCGTTGTTGAACTGAATAGTTTGCAAGGCCATGCAAAGGGTGGTGCTTGGAGTCCATTGTAAAGGATGAGATTTCTGAATATTTGGAAGTGTATGATAAAATAGGGCAAAGTCAGCATGGTTTCATCAAGGGGAGGTCATTCCTGACAAATCTGCTAGAATTCTTTGAGGAAGTAACAAGCAGGGTAGACCAAGGAGAGCCAATGGATGTTATCTTCTTGGACTTCAAGAAGCGTTTTACAAGGTGCCACACAGGAGGCTGCTGAGTAAGATAAGGACCCATGATGTTAGAGGCAAGGTGCTAACGTGGATAGAAGATTGGCTGTGTGGTAGAAAGCAGAGCATGGGGATAAAAGGGTCTTTCTCAGGATGGCAGCCGGTGACAAGTGATGTTCCGCAAGGGTCAATGTTGGGACCACAACTTTACACTTTATACATTTAATGATCTAGATGAAGGAACTGTGGGCATTCTGGCTAAGTTAACAGACGATACAAAGATCGGTGGAGGGACAAGTAGTATTGAGGAGGTGGGGAGGCTGCAGATGGATTTGGACAGGTTAGGAGAGTGGGCAAAGAAGTGGCAGATGGAGTACAATGTGGGAAAGTGTGAGGTCATGCACTTTGGTAAGAAGAATAAAAGCGTGGACTATTTTCTAAATGGGGAGAAAATTCAGAAGTCTGAAGTGCAAGGAGACTTGGGAGTTCTAGTCCAGGATTCTCTCAAGGTAAACTTGCAGGTTGAGTCAGTAGTCAGGAAGGCAAATGCAATGTTGGCATTTATTTTGAGAGGACTTGAATATAAAAGCAGGGATGTACTGCTGAGGCTTTATAAGACTCTGGTTAGGCCACATTTGGAGTATTGTGTGCAGTTTTGGACCCCATATCTCAGGAAGGATGTACTGGCCCTGGAGCGGGTTCAGAGAAGGCTCATAAGAATGATCCCAGAAATGAAAAGCTTAACATATGAGGAACATTTGAGGACTCTGGGACTGTACTCATTGGAGTTGAGAAGGATGAGGGGGGATCTAATTGAAACTTACAGAATACTGAATGACCTGAACAGAGTGGATGTTGGGAAGATGCTTTCGTTGGTAGGAGAGACTAGGACCCGAGGGCACAGCCTTAGAGTAAAAGGAAGACCTTTTAGAATGGAGATAAGGAGAAATTTCTTCAGCCAGAGAGTGGTGAATCTGTGGAATTCACTGCCGCAGAAGGCTGTGGAGGCCAGGTCATTGAGTACATTTTAGACTGAGATAGATAGGTTCTTGATTATCAAGGGGCTCAAGGGTTACGGGGAGAAAGCAGGAGAATGGGGTCGAGGAACTTATCAGCTATGATTGAATGGCGGAGCAGACCTGATGGGCTGAATGGCCTAATTTCTGCTCCTATGTCTTATGGTCTTATGGCCATTTCAGATGGCGATTAAGAGTCTACTACATTTACTACATTGCTGGAGTCATGTGTAAGCCAGACCAGGTACAGATAGCATTAGTGAGCCAGGTGGATTTTTACAACTATCAGTGATAGTTGCCATAGTCACCATTACTGAACCTAACTTTATCTTGCAGATTTAGTCATTCGAATTTTTAAAAAATGAACACATCTCTGTAAAACACTAGCCTGGGCATCTGGATTTCAAGTCTAATGACATTAGTATCATGCCACAATCACCCCTCATGGGATGGAATGCTTTGACATCTCATTACATTGCATAAAATAGAAGTACAATCCTGAACTTGATGCATTATGGTTTCTGTCACAGTTGGTGGTATGACCAGTTCACATGGAGGTCTGTTTTAAATTTTTGAAACATTTTGACATATTTATTAATCATCTAACTGGAAAAAGAGGTGAACTGCCTTTGGTAGTTTCTTCATCTTTTGTCGAAAGTGCAGCTTCTACATGAGCTGCAGTGAAACAACATGATATCCTGAATGAAGCCCAGAAATGTTCCAAACCTAGGCACTCCATATTTCTTGGCATTCTTGCACTATGCCAACTGTTTAAAATTCAATTCATATTTATTTTATTATTGGAAATAATGTGAACACAAGACCTCTAAGTTAGTTAGACAAATGTGTTGTGGATGCTTCTTAGGAAAAAGATTAAAGTTACAAAAGATAGTTATTCCTCCATCAGATTGCATTCAACATACTCTGTGAGTGTTTCCAAAGTTGTCCTTGAAGGGCCTACAGATAAACAGAAATCTTGTGTAGCAATCTGTGTAGCAATAGCTGGTTAGGAGCTAAATCAGAGATATTATTTATGTCAATCTGTTTGACAATTCAGGCTGCCATGATAGAATGTGCAGAATACTCCTTTATTAGTCCTAAAAGTTTATTATCAAAGTAATGAAATGAAATGCAGTCTGAAAATAGTAATGTGACTCTTAGAGCCATAGAAAATAAAATTCCCTAATTAATGAGTATGATTTAATATAACAAACCTATGCCTTGACACAATGGAATCATTCCACAAGCACAGTTACGAGTAAAAGGATCAAAATTCTGTCTTAATTGCTTTTTGATGTAAATGGAAACAGAGCAGCATTTTTGGTAAACACTCGGTTGATGTCTGAAGTGACACATAACCAAAGGGGCAAATTAAATGAGACTTAGCAAAAATTTGGAAATGACTTTCATGTCACTCTGAAGCCACAACAGATGAAGAGTCATGAAAATATAAGGCCTTTGACTGCTTGTTTCTGTTTTGTTGTATCATGGGCGGTTCTGTATTGCAACTCTGTTATCTGTCTTTGTTCCAAATCCCCTACGTTAAAAAAGTTTACATCATCTAATATCTATAGTGCTTTGGGGCAAGAGGTCCAGATTTCCAATTTGTTTTGCATGAAAGTTGCTGCCTGATTTCACTTTCTAAAAGGCTATTTGTAACGTTGATAGTGTGCCCTCTTGTTAAGTATTCTTCCACAACTGAGCCCACCCTATCAAATCTTTTAATCATGTAAAATGCAGTACTTCGCAGAGGGTCTGACCAATGTTCTATACAACTAAAGCAAGTTTCAGCACCCTTGTATTCCAACCCCCTGCTGCACAGGTTTTTGATAATTTGTGTACATTGGCACCTTAATCCCTTTACTTGCCTCGTAGCTGCTAATCTTTCACATATGCTGAGTGATTGTTTGAACCTAAAGTTGGGAAAACTGAATTGAAAGTTCCAAGTAAGTTTTGTCTTACAATGAAGGGGTGGGAATAGTCTGTGATATAATAAGATTAACCTTTGTGTTTTTTGAAGTATGGATTTTGAAGAAGAATATCATTTTCTAGACACTTGCTAATTTATTGCTATATTAAAAAGTTTGGACAATTAACTAACAGAAATGAGCTATTTGACCTCTATCAGCTTTAAACACCCTTACATGTCGAGATTTTTATCTGAATTAAGGATTGCAGCTGTAGAAAGTGGCCTTTGGCAATTAAAGAAACTTAAAAATCAAACCTGGGTGATTTAAAGTTCAAGATATTAATGAAAGAAAGAAGACCATGTGGAGTTCCTCAAACATTACACTGCTCATTTATGAGTCATGCCAATTCTTATAAAACTATTGCTGAAATAAAATTAGATACTTCTGTAACTTAGTGAAATAGGTGATAGTTCCAAAAAAATTGATAACTTGTCATATTAGGGTGGCCTGATTAATTTGATACGTATCCCAGCAAAGCTCTGCATTTAGCACAAAAGTGAAACATCATTCAAACTGAAAATAAAATCATACATAGCTTTGTGCTGCGATCTACTGAAGTTCTGTCCATGACATTTCTGCCAGCAAGTTGCAATAGCAATCCCATTTCCTTCTGGCACCGTGTGCGGAAAGTTGATTCTGGAGTTGAGGGGTTTGGCTTATGAGGAGAGACTGAGTAGATTGGGATTATATTCATTGGAATTCGGAAGATTGAGGGGGGATCTTATAGAAACATATAAAATTATGAAGGGAATAGATAAGATAGAAGTAGAGAGGATGTTTCCACTAGCAGGTGAAGCTAGGACAAGAGGGCATAGCCTCAAGATTAGAGAGAGCAGATTTAGGACTGAACTGAGAAGGAATTTCTTCACCCAGAGGGTTGTTAATCCATGGAATTCCTTGCCCAGTGAAGTAGTTGACGCTACTTCAGTAAACGCTTTTAAAAAAAAGGTAGATTTTTTTTGAACAATAAAGGAATTGAGGGATACGGTGAGAATGCGGGTAAGTGGATCTGAGTCCACGAAAGGATCAGCCATGATCTTACTGAATGGCGGAGCAGGCTCGAAGGGCCAGACGGCCTACTCCTGCTCCTAGTTCTTCTGTTCTTGTGTTAGTCCCAATTACAAATTCTGGACCAATATGCCACTAATTCACTGGAAAGAAAAGCAGTGTAACTGCTGATAAAAAAGAGAATCTTTTTGCTTACTGTTCTGATTTCTTTACTGGAGTTGGAGACCAAAGCACAAATCTACAGAGATAAATATTACTCTCACATCAACCTCAACTCTATCTCCTCTTTCCCCTCCCTTTTGGTTATTTTCTGTCCTCTGAGTGAGAGGACAACAATGTACTTTTCCAATCATTATCTCTGGATCTTAGCTGCTTGAAGGCAAAATTTACATTCATTTTCCACACCAAGATGAGACAAAGGCTATCCAAGTCATTCTATTTCAGGATAGCTCAGTTCAAATAACTATTAAGGATGCAATTCCAAACCCTCGTGCACAAATGTGATCATTAAACTCAGAAGCTGATTAAGCAGCAGAAAATTCTTTGGCTTTGAGAAACTTTTGATAATGGTATCTATTAAGCTGAAAAAAGAATCTCACTGAAATTGGAGTCTCTGGCAGCAAAAAATGTTCTTCTTCAAGCTATTCATTCGGTATGCTTTCTGGCCATCTCATTTACACTGCAGTACTTCCTTACTGGGACATAAATAGTGATCATTTGACTGTGCTAGATATTGCCTGTCCAATATAAAACTGAAACAGCTACCTTTTCATAAAGAAATTTTACAATAGGATTAATTGTGACCATATCAAATCACCATGGTGCCAGATTACACAGTATTTAAGTTGCATTCTTTCCACTGTTTTGTATTTTAAGATCTGGGTCATCATGTAAAATGAAAATTTGATGACTTCTGAAGTGTATCTGCAATACTCCACAACAGCAACTGGAGTCTTGAATTTAGCCTTATCACTGAATTAGTAAATTAGGTGACCTTCCTACGTTTTGAAGCACCAAGGTTCATCAGAAGAGGCAACTTTGCCAGTGTCTTTGGAGGCAGCCATACCACATAAGCAGTAAAATGCTTCATGCAGCAGCAGGCTGAACATATCTATATCGCCTCATGATAAAATCTGCTGTGCTTATCAGCAGAAATGTATGAACAGAGGCCTGCATCACAAGGCCTCTGAAAAGACTGTGCAAAGCCAAAAAGGAAGCTCCATCAATGGAGAAACCAGAGATTGTCAACTCAAGTTATCCTCCCAGAGATGATTGGCAGCATGATGGGGGTGTACAATGGCAAAATCTTCAACCAGGTTGAAATCAAGCCTGAAATGATTCGTCAATATCTCAGAGCATTCTCCATTACTTACAGACCTGTCAAATATTCTCCAGGTTCAATCCTCTGAAATAAGCAGTTTGCGATGGAAATGTGCAAATAAAACTTGTTGCGGTGCAATTTCAAAAAAAACACTGCACCAAAAGTAAGTTAGAGAAATAATGCTGTCAAAGAAACTAAATACAAGTTTGCCAGTAGCACCAGTGATGTGAATTCCAAGTGGGATAGATTCCATAGCACAGCTTTTCTCGATGTCACTGAGTCATGTCCACCTTAAGCAGTTCTATAATGATAAAGACATCCTGTTCATATGTTCAATGACATCAAACCTAGAGGTGTGCAATGGAACATATGATAATTTGGAGATTTTGTTTGTTTATTTGTTCATGGACTATGGGTGTCACAGGCAATGCTGACATTTATTGCCCATCCCTAATTGCCATAGAAAAGGTTGTTGTGAGCTAATGTTGAGAACCATTGCTGTCTTTTAAACATAAAGCCCCCACTGTGTTGTTAGGAAAAGAGTTCTAGTACTTTGACCCAGCAACAATGGAAAGAAATGCAATATGGTGTAAGGTGGAGCAAAAATCCCCATCAGTTTATGGACATACCCTGGACTTAAAACCCTCTGAAGGCAGAAGTTTTGGAAATGACATTGGATGAAATTCGCTGCATTTTTGGGACTCCAGAAACCACGGGCTGCAACTGAGCCAGTAAAAGGCTGTCTGGGACAGACTGGGAAATATACAAGCCCAAGGGCAAATGTCTGGAATAGGGGTTAGCAAGCAGAAACTAAAGGAAGACCCCCATTCACACCCCAGCTTAAACAATGGAAGCCAGACTGCAGGAAACAAACAACTTCAGACCCTCTGGAGCCTGCAGAGGTACAAAATTATACAATTTTCCAGCCAGTGCTCAGGCACAGAAAATACCAAACATTCCACACCATTGTGCTACATGCAAACTTGTTCCACATATGGATGTAAAATCATTCACAACACTATTCAAACTTGAACGAGTACCGAAGCAAGGGAAATAGTGGACATTCCAAAACCATCAAAACCATTCACCTCAATCAAAAAAACTATTCACACCTACTCCGGTGATCAGGAAGCCCATTCGGCCCCAAGAGGAGGAACAATAGCTCAACAGATTTGGCAGGAGATGAGGGAGCCTGCAGTTCGTTACAACTGGAGACCCTGAGCCCAGCACGGCAGAGAAGGAGAAGGAGGAGAAGGAGAAGGAAAGAGAAAGAGTGATACAAATAATGCACCCCACTCCAACATGGTGTATGCTCTGAGGTGGGCTCCGTGAGGAGAGTTTGAGAGTCCAAGCGAGAGGCAGGCCCCGCTCACAAAGGAAAGCAGCCCTTGCAACCACTGAACAGCAACTAACCACGACCTCTACTCGAAGACCAGAGGCAACTGAAGGCATCCAGAGACATAAGACACCGACCGGGGCAACACCAGCAACATCCACCACCATTCAAGACAACACCCGCTCGCAAGGACAACCAGAAAAGAAAGAAAACCCAAGGCACTCACCAGTCTGGTCCCATGTGTTTAATTGCATTAGCAGACACCACTAGACTGATTGTAGCTGGTACTTGCAGCCCTTCGCAGAGTCCCGACTATGGACAAGAGTCACTCAATTGCATTTTCACACCATGCGTGAGCCTAAGGTCATCGAGACCATCTAACCCAGTGTGGCTAGTCTCTATCTATCTCTCTCTATCTCTCGCTCTTTCCTCTGCCCCACGTGCCCCCCCTAGTTAGCATAAGTAACAACCACCTGCTGAATCTATTTACCCATTGTATCAACTCTTGGCTGTAAGACTTAACTGGGGGTCAAGTTAACTAGGAGACAGGTCTCAATCAGAGATAGGCAGGTTTTTAATCCTGATATTCATTTCCTTGTTTTCTGTAAATATATTAAATTTTGCTTGTTTGTTCAATAAAATCAGAGTTTTCTTTACCTCTGAAACATCTACCTCCTATGTTTTCCACCACAACATATTCTACTACATAAGCCCAGTGTTGGAACCAAGGAGCTGGTGAACAATAAACCAAGCAGCACTTCCTACAAGGTTCCAAGTCAAGATAGTGTGTGACTTGGATGGAAACTTGCAGGTTATGAAGTTCCGAGCACCTTAACTTCCTTGTCCTTGTAGGTGGTAGATGTTATGGGTTTGGAAGGTGCTGTCAAAGCAGCCTTGGTGATTTACTTAAATGCATCCTGTAGATGATACACACTGCTGCCACTTTATATTGGTGGAGAAGGAAGTGAATATTGAAGGTGTTGGTTGGGGTACTAATCAAGCAAGCTGAAATGACCTAGACCAATAGGAATTGAACTCATCCACACAGGTGTAGAGGATTCCATCATATGCTTGACTTGTGCCTTATAGATGGTAGACAAGCATTACGGAGACAGGAAGTGTGTTACTCACCACAGCACTCCTTGACTCTGACCTGCTCCTGAAGCCACTGTATTTATATGGCTCATTTATTTCAGTTTTTGGTTAACAGTATCCAACCTACAAGATGTTGAAAGTGGGAGATTCAGTGATAATAATGCTCGCTGAATGTCAAGGGATAATGGTTAAATTCTTTCTTGTCAGAGACGTCATAGTCAGGCATTTGTGTAGCACAAGATTACTTGACACACATCAGCCCAAGTCTGGATGCTCTCCAGCTCTTGCTCCATTTGTGCATGGACTGTCTCAGTATCTGAGGAGCCACATTATATTGCTGAACATTGTGCAATCGTTATCCCACTTACAATCGAAGGAAGGTCATTGGTGAAGCATCTGATGATGGTTGGGCCTGAGACAGTACTCTAAAGATGACTCCCCTCCAACACTAAGCAATTTTCCTTTGTGCTAGGTATACCTCCAGCCAGTGGAGAACTTTCACCCAGATTTCCATAGATCTCAGTTTACTGAGCTGTTTGCTGTGTTCAGTGATGCCTTGATGTCAGGGACAGTCACTCACCTCACCTTTGGAATTCACCCTTTTTGTACATGTTTGAATAAAACTGTAGTGAGGTGTGGAGTTGAATGGCTCGTGCAGAACCCAAACTGAGTGTCAGTGTGCCTAGAAAGTCACATATAGTTGGCGACATTGTCGACGGTGTAGATGATAACATAAAATTACAAATGGATATCAATAGGCTAGGTGAATGGAACTGTGGCAGGTGGAGTTTTATGTAAACAAGTGTGAGGTTATCCATTTTGAACCAAAACAGAATAGATGAGGGCATTTTTTAGATCGTGCAAAGTTAAATATGTTGGATGTCCAAAGATATTTGAGGATTCGGGTACATAGATCTTTAAAATGCCATGAACAGTTGCAGAAAATAATCAAGAAAGCTAGTACAATGCTGGCCTTTATACGTAGAGGACTGGAGTACGAGGATGGAGAAGTTACGTTGCAGCAATAAAAAATCCTGCTCAGACCCTACTTGGTATACTGTGCGCAGATCAGGGCACCACATGTTAGGAAGGACATTTTGGCCTTGGAGGGAGTAGAACATAGGTTTACAAAAATAATACCTGGACTTACATGGGTTAAGTTATGAGGAGCGATTGTACAAATTAGGCCTGTGTTCTCCAGAAAGTAGAAGATTAAGAGGTGATCTGATTGAAATCTTCAAGATACTACCAGGAAAAGACAGGACAGATAAAGATGAATTATATCCGCTGGTTGTGGAATCTAGAACTAGCTAGGTTGCATACTCTGAGAATTAAGGCCAAACCATTCAGGAGAGATGTTAGGAAATGCTTCTGTACACAAAGGGTGGGAGATATTTGGAGCTCTCTTCCACAAATGACAGTAGATGGTAGATTAATTGTTAATTTTAAATGTGACATAGATAACATTTTTGTTAAGCAAATGTATTAAGGAATATGGGCTGAAGGCAGGTTTATGGAGTTGAACCACAGATCTACCGTGATCTCATTGAATGGCAAGACAGGCTCGAGGGCCTGAATGGCCTACTCCTGTTCCTATGTTATTCCGTACCAAGTGCTGCTTGATTTTTTTTTCTTTATTCATTAACGGGATGAGGACATCGCTGGCTTGGCAGCATTTATTGTCCATCCCTAATTGTCCAGAGGGCAGTTAAGAGTCAACCATATTGCTGTGGGTCAGGAATCACATGTAGGCCAGAACAGGTAAGGATGGTAGTTTCCTTCCCTAACGGACATTAGTGAACCAGGTGGGTTTTTCCAACAATCGACAATGGATTCATGGTCATTATTAGATTCTTAATTCCAGAAATTTTATTTAAATTCCACCATCTGCTGTGGCAGAACATTGTCTGGGTCTCTGGATTAACAGTCCAGCGATAATACCACTTGGCCATTATCTGTCGCATATCACTGTCAACAAACACTTTCACCACTTTGCCCATGATCAAAAGTAGACTGTTGGAATGGTAACTGACTAGTTTGGATTTGTCCTGTTTTTTGCGCAAACAATATGCCTGGACAACATTTGCAAATAGATGCCAGCACGGTGACTGTTTTGTAACAGCTTGGCTATGGATGCAGTTGGTTCTGGAGCAGAAGTCTTCAGGACTATTGCCGGAATGTTGTTAGGGCCCGGATCCTTGAGTGTATCTACTATTTACACTTTTTTTTGATATCACATTAAGTGAATTAAATTATTTGAAGATTGGCATCTGTGAAGCTGGGAATCTCAATAAGAGGCCAAAATCCACTTGGAACTTCTGGCTGAAGATGAATGCATGCACTTTAGCCTTGTTTTATTGTGCACAAATGTACTAGTCTCTCCATCATTGAGGATGGGGATCTTAGTGGAGCCTTCATCTTTCATTGGCTGCTTAATTGTCCACCACCATTCAGAACAGGGTGCGGCAGTACTGCAGACCTAGGATCTGTTTGTTGGATGTGGAAATCACTTAACACAGTATATTACAAGCTGCTTCCAGTCTTTGGCATGCAAATACTCCTGTGTTGTACCTTCACCAGGTTGACACCTCCTTTTTAAGTAGTCCTGGTGCTGATCCTGACATGCCCTCTTCATTGAACCAGGGTTGATCTCCCGGTTTGACGGTAATGATAGATAGAGTGGAGAATATGTTGGACCAATGAGGTAACAGATTCTGATTGAGTACTAATCTGTTGCTGCCAGTGGTTCACAGTGCCTAATTGATGCCCTGTTTTGAGTTGCTAGTTTTGTTTGAACTCTGTGCCATTTAGCGTCGTGGTAGTATAACATGACATGATGGAGCATATCCTAATGCAAAGATAGGACTTTCTCTCCACAGCAGCCGTACACTCCTACTGATTGTTGTGGATGAGCACAGCTGTGGCAGGTAGATTGGTGAGGTTGAGGCCACGTACATTTTTCTCTCTTTATTTTTCCCTCCCCACGTGTCACAGACAATTGTAGCAACTATGTCTTTTAGGACCTGGCCAGCTCAGTCATTAGAGGTGTTTTCAGGCTACTTTTGGTGATGGATGTTTAAATTTCCTGCCCAGAGTACATCTATGCTCTTGCCACTCTCAGTGCTCTTTCTAAGTGGTTTTCAACATGGAGGAGTTCCGATTCATCAACCAAGGTGTTCGGTGGAAGTCAGCAGGTTTCCTTGCCCTTGTTCATGGGTTCCAGAGCCAATGTTGAAGACTGCCAGGGCAATTCCCTTCTGACTAAATACCTCTATGCCCCCATCTCTAGTGTGTCTGTCCTGGTGGCAGGACATGATATATGGCAAGGATGTATGGTGTCAAGGATAGTGTCTATAATGTGCGAATTCATTCATTATGACTATGTCAGCTTGTTGCTTGACTGACTCTTCCCAAGCACATGTACCTAAATGTTGGAAGGAGGATTTTGCAAACTGTGAAGGGTTGTGTTTGCTGCTGTTGTTATCAGTGTCCATGTCATGCCGAATGGCCTGCAGGTTTCATTTATTTTATGAGACTTCGTACCAGTTTGATAATTTGCCAGGGTGGGGGCAGATAAGACTCAACCATATTGTGTAGGTCTGGAATCACATGTACTGCAGATTTTGTTCCCTGAAGGACTTGAGTAAATGTTATTAGAACAATTGACAATCATCATTAGACTTTTAATTCCAGATTTTTTAAAAAATTTGAATTCAATTTCCACTATGGTGGGATTCAACCCAAGTCTCCAGAGCATTACCTGGGTCTCTGCATTATTAGTCAGGTGACAATACCACTAGGCCATCACCTCCCCAACAGAAAGAACCAGTTTGCTTTTTCCAGAGAAGGAAGAAGGCGCTCATCATCACATTGTTGAGGGTGCTTAGGGAGGGATAATGAATACTGGCCTTCCCAACACCGCTCATATCCCATTGAAGAATTAGAAGAAAGGAATCAAGGAAAACAAAATCCAGGGGAGGGAATATGTCCTTAGAACATTCCTGTATAATTGTGATAACTTTTTCAGAAAAAAAATCTTTCACTTTTAATTCATGTTTGTAATTTTTGTGAATTTTATGGATTTTTGTATCGTATAATAAGGCCAGGAATTCAGTGCTGCTGATGAAGTGCTCGGCCACAGATTCTATTGCCTGGTTTAAATAATACAAGACTAGTGAGCTTTTCTGAAGGACACATACAAACAGCGTCATTGTAATGATCACTTTATGCTGCAATTTTTGTGTTAATGCAAAAGCAAAAAAAGTGAATCTGAGACCCTGTTAAGCATTCTGAAAGTTTCAGTAACATTGATTTGCTATAAGTAATGGAAATGGCATTGTTCATCTTCTATTGATTTTTCTTTCTGTTCAGCTGCTATGCCAATGGAAGAACCAAGCAAGTGTTATTTATTGCGAGAACTCACTGCAGAGAGATCATCCATTGAGAAAGGAATGCTGGATGTTGATCGACTCATTCTTAAACTTTTTACATCTGGCACTTTGGATTTTGTCTCCTTGAACAATATTACTCAGTATCCCATTAGGAATGACAGGACTCAAGCTCTGCTGGACCACTTTTTACAAATAAATAACAATGGCATTTTAAGGCAGTTTGTTTCTCATATGCGGGACCCAGTGATACTAAATGCAGAAGCACTAAACTGGGCTGAGTATATGCAAGGATGCAGTGAGTATATTCGCATTTTTTATTTTCTACTATTAATGTTGATCACGTATTTTCTGCTTGATCTAATAATGTACTTTTATTATCAATATTGACTATTGAGCCTGGGATTTGGATCCTTTTATGAAACTAAACATACCACCCGAGAATAGTACAAAGCAAAATTACTACTATTTTTCTACGATTGGTGAGGAAAGTTTAGCTGCTCCCACTGCCCGATTTCATGGTCGTTCAAGCGTAATTGCTTCTCTAGAAATAATATGCTTTGCTAATTTGCACCAATTTAAAGATAGTCCCCAAATAAATTCCCGACCAACCAATTAATTCACTAAAAACGAAAAGAAGCACCTCCTCCTCACTCCTCGCTGAGCTCTTCGTTTGCCCCAGTTGTAAATGTGACAACCGCCCTGCACGGTAGTGCCTATTGCAGTTTGTGGCCTGTTGCATACAGTAGGAGTGCTCCTAGCTATACAATGTTATACAATGTCCTGTAGGTGTAAATACTGATGGTGTTGCATAGAAGTCTATATTCTTCCTCAAGAGTCCTCAACTATCCTCACCCCACGTTCAACTTTGTCATTTGATTATGGGTATCTCAGCAAGTTTGTGGCATGTTCAAAATCAGAAGTGGTAGTGAATTGTCTGAAGCACTCATTAGCAAACTGTGACCAATTCCCCAAAATGACTACATTAGTGACGTTATGTATTTCAAAAATCTCATATAAGGTTAGGATGATTATGTGCAAAACGTTCAATGTCTGAGTCGCTGTCTATTGGGAGAGATAATTGATGACAATTAACTAAGACCGTCCATCAAAAACTAGTAAATCTGTATCCACATGTTCCCATGGTTCTCATTGCTCTGCTGTGTAGATAGCACAAGTCTTGAAATTGGCAATGAGATCTTCAGTAACCTTTGAGGTCACAGGCCTCCACCTTGCTGACCCAGTTGCATTTAGTTTATTTCCAAATGTCGCAGATACAGCTACTCTAGGACATCATCCTGAACCAAAACTGGAATGACCAGTCATTCATCATACACCAATATGCCATCCACAACTATAAAATGCTGTCGGTGCTTAAAATATGTTTTCAAGGCCAATCCATTGGGTCTTTGGCATGCCAAATTTCAGTACAATATCGATGAATGTTGAAACTCCCCAGTGTCCTTACAACTCCTGTCAGATCTGGCCACGCTGATTGACTTGCTGGTCTTTGTGATACCACGGATTGGGAGGATGATTCAGTTTTGTGAATAAACTCATCATGCTGGTAAGGCTGTCTGCCCTTAGTCTGGAGAGCGCATCTGTCTTCATTTGCAGTTTTCTTGCATTATAGGTGAGCCTCACGAGATAAAGCCAAATCTTTATATTCTTGGATGCTTGCTAATTCTTTCTCATCTGGTGGAGAAACTGAAGGCTTATAATCTCTTTCTAAGACCACTTTCAAACCAAGGATGCAATCTGAATATTATTCACAAGCCAATGTAACCAAGATTATCCCCTCAATCACAGCACATCACACCATGTTTCTGTGTCTAACAATGCATACTTAGACTAGTTTGTGACACTCATTTGATTGCTTCTGGAGGAATGTTAAAAGCTCAACTGTTAAGGATGGTTGAAAAATATAGAATCCATAGAATCCCTGCAGTGTGGAAGTAGGCAGTTCGGCCCATCGAGTCAACTCTCTGTAAAGCATCCCACCCAGATCCACCTGGCTACCCTATCCCTGTAATCCTGCATTCCCCATGGCTACTCAATCTACCGTGCACATTCCTGGACACTATGGCAATTTAGCATGGCCAATCACCTAACCTCCACATCTTTAGCCTGTGGGAGGAAATTGGAGCACCCAAAGGAAACTCACACAGACACAGCGAGAGTGTGCAAATTCCACACAGTCAGCCGAGGCTGGAATCAAACCCAGGTCCCTGGCGCTGTGAGACAGCAGTGCTAACTACTGACCACTGTGCCACCAAGATTGTTGTGTGTTAAAACATGAAGTTCAACATGTCCATGAACCTTTTAAAATTATTTACTTGATGCAAGTTTGAGCACCATTCTTCATCTTCTGGAAGAAGATTCATCTCGAGGGTTCGGTCATAGTTATCAAATGAGACAATAATTTCATCAATTACTTTACCATCCCTAAAAATCTTTGGAGATACTCAACTGCCTTTGGAGAGGGGAGTTCTTTAATGGCATTAAGTTCTGAGGATTCACCATTTTACCTTCACTGTTGTCAATAGATCTCGGTGTCCATGTGCATAGATCCCTGAAAGTTGCCACCCAGATTGATAGCGTTGTTAAGAAGGCATACGGTGTGTTAGGTTTCATTGGTAGAGGGATTGAGTTTCGGAGCCATGAGGTCATGTTGTAGCTGTACAAAACTGTGGTGCGGCCGCAGTTGGAGTATTGCGTACAGTTCTGGTCACCGCATTATAGGAAGGATGTGGAAGCATTGGAAAGGGTGCAGAGGAGATTTACCAGGATGTTGCCTGGTATGGACGGAAGGTCTTATGAGGAAAGGCTGAGGGACTTGAGGCTGTTTTCGTTAGAGAGAAGAAGGTTAAGAGGTGACTTGATAGAGACATACAAGATGATCAGAGGATTAGATAGGGTGGACAGTGGGAGCCTTTTTCCTCGGATGGTGATGACTAGCACGAGGGGACGTAGCTTTAAATTGAGGGGTGATAGATATAGGACAGATGTCAGAAGTAGGTTCTTTACTCCGAGAGTAGTAAGGGCATGGAATGCCCTGCCTGCAAAAGTAGTAGACTCGCCAACTTTAAGGGCATTTAAATGGTCATTGGATAAACATATGGATGATAATGGAATAGTTTAGGTTAGATGGGCTTCAGATTGGTTTCACAGGTCGGCGCAACATCGAGGGCTGAAGGGCCTGTACTGCGCTGTAATGTTCTATGTTCTATGTTCTATGAGTCCCAAGAACCGAATGGATTTCTTGGAGAATTCACACCTTATATTAAGATTGCGCCCTCCTCATTGTGAGCGCTTTAGTACTGCATGCATTGTCTGATCATGCTGTTCAGTTATTTCCCAATGTATTAAATTTGTCATCCATATGGCATATGACTCCATGAAAACCTTGTAAAATATTGGACATTGTTTCTTAAAAAATCTTTGTAGCTAAGGTGTGTCAACTGGTAATCTATTAAAACAAAGTCTCCCAAATGGAGTTACAGGTATCATAAACAATCTTTATTGCTGATTCATTGGAACCTGCCCAAATCCAGTGCATCAGGTTTCATGAAAGCCCCCCTTTTGAATAGTTTACCTAAACGTCCGTCAACTATAGACGTAGGGTGGTATCTCTCATCACCTTTTTCAGCTGCGTAAGTTCAACAATAGTAATGTTAGGCTTGGATACAGTAACCATGCCTGACTTGGTTTTGTGACTAGGGAAATGGTGCCAGTTATGGTCATTTCTGCAAGCTGTTTTTCAACCTGCTTCATTAAGGGATGCAGAATCTTCCTGGGTGTATAGAGGCATAATGATTTATCATCTTCCTTCAGTATACTGCTGTACTCAGGATTCAGCTTCCCTAAGTCTTTAAATAATTTAGGTTATTCATGTTCGAATGAGCTTCTGAGCAGCTTCTGTTTAACCTCTCCCACTTTTTGAATAAGATTGTCAAAAATGTCTTCCTACTGATGAATATGAATTCTTGATTATGAAGATTAAATCTTCTGTTATCTTCTATTTGTCATACCTATGTTGGACAATCACTTGTGACAAAATTTTAATCTAAGTGCTGTGCCTCCTGGTCCATGTAGTTGCACTATTATTGGCTATGGACATTGGTTTCCTCATCAAGCTCACTATCCAATATGATAGTGTCACTTGCCCACTGTATAACTTGAAATTCGTGGGATGACTATTGACAGAAGTGTCAGCTTGTCACAATGTAAGGCCTGGATTAACTGTTTCAACCTGGGACACTGAAAGTTTTACTTCTGTTGCAGCTTGTTCTACATCTTTAACCTCTTTGTGTGGGTAACTATTTAATTCTTTGTTTTTCTGAAACTATTTCCCAAACCTTTATATTTTCTGAAAGTGACCTGTTGTGCGATAGAGAAAGCATTCATTTCCAATAGTTGGGCACTGTCTGTACCTGTGAGATTTCTTTGCTCCACAGCAAAGGACAAGAGCATTTAATGTCTGGTACCTGTCCTGTTATGTGTACTGGTTTCTCCTGCATATCGCCTTTGGCTTTGTACTTTAAAAATTGAATGAACTCTGCTGTTCTCCTGTGCCAATGTTGATCTTCACTTCTTAGGATTGATCTGTGTTGCTTCTGGTTCACTGACTTTCTGAACAGCTTTCCCTAAGATCAGGTCTTCTTTGAGCTGTAATAAATCTGTCAAAGACTCATCAATAATTCCTACAGTAATTCTTATGAATTCTAACATTGCTACAATCAATATTGTTTCAGAGATTTTGAGGAAGGAACAGATGTTAGCTCTCATTCCTTCAAGTGCCTAAACTTTTCTACCCGTAAATCCATATGCTATCATCATGGTGAGTGAAGCTTATAGTATTCCTCAATGTTAACCCCTTCAGACCCGTATACAACAAGGACCTCATCAGAATAATTCAGAGAAGTTGCTTGTGGCTGTAAAACCTGATTAGAGATAACCAATATTTCAGCAGTATAGAGGAGTCATGCGCAGCTAAGTTTTAAAGTTGAAATTGGTTTATTAGGAAGCAACTGTTCAAATCCGGTACATAATCAGAATGGATCACTGTTCAAATCCAGTACATAATCAGAATAGATCACATAAACTCATGACCTGTTATAGGTGAGAACAGTTCCTGATCCTGGATCAGAAGATAAGAATGTCTGCCGCCTCTGTAACAATCTCTTGCAGAAAGTTTGGTTGATCAGAGTCTTAAATTGAAATGAACAATCCCAAAGAAACCCTCCCTCTATCATGGCATTTTCCTTTGTGACTGCCGGTTTATGGATATTTGTAATTTACCCATTCAGACTTGTTCAGACACACTTCTGGAGCAGATGGGCCTTGAAACATAGAAACATAGAAGATAGGAGCAGGAGGAGGCCATTGGGCCCTTTGAGTCTACTCTGCCATTCTTCACGATCACGGCTAACCGGAATCCTCATACCGTGACCTTGGTTCTGGACACACCCACCATCAGGAATATCCTTCCTGCATCTACCCTGTCCAGCCTGTTAGAATTTTATATGAGATCCCCCCTCATTAATCCGAGCCTTCTGACCTAGTGGTACAGATACTACCACTGCACCACAAGACCCCTCAGTACATACTTGAGTTTGGGGGTTTGTTGGGAATCTCAAATCAGTCACTTGTTGAATTATCCAATTATTAAGGGAAAGGTACTCAAAGTATACCACTCCTACTGCAAGTCTTGGGCCATAAGGTTACCCATCTGCTTATCTCCTGGAACAACATCTGGTTAATTTCACCAAACTGTTGTTTAGTTAATTGGGCATGCCTTATCAAGCCTATAAGTGCTGCAAAAGGCCAGCTTTTATGTTGTGTCCTTAGTCGGATAACAGGCTTCCTAATGAAAACATAAATCTGTCCTGACTTGTTATTCCCTGTCTGATTCAACTCTGGCAAGCTGCTGAGGCAGTTTTCTTAATAGAGGAGAAAGAGAGAGGGAGCTATTTGTAAAATGTTCACTTAACTTCAAGTGATTTTGTGAGGCAATTAGATGAGCATTCCTTACAGACTTTACCAATTTTGCCCAAAACCAAGCCCTGGAAATAATTCTGGATGAATTGACAGCACCTTGCTGCTTTATGAACTTAGAAGGACTACTACTGCTATCACTAAATACCAAAAACGTTTCATTATATTTCTGCAGCTACCAGTGATTCCTTAGAATCACTAAGTTGAGGGCTGCAAGACCCAGAATGCATGTTGGAACTTGCATATCACATGCCATGACAAGAACAAGCAAGGCCAAAAGTCACACGACACCAGGTTATAGTCCAACAGGTTAATTTGAAATCACAAGCTTTAGAAACGCTGCCCCCTTGTCAGGACCTTGTCCACCCCAGTCCAACACCAGCACCTTCACATTAAGAACAAACAAATTAAGGTCCAGAGACGCAAGAAACTATAGGAACCTATTGCAGTTAGCCATCTTCGACTTAAAAAAAAAGATCATGACTAATTTAGTAATGGTCAAAACTTACGTACAAATCAATCCTGTGCCTATGCATTTTAAATTGATCACTGTTTCAGGCTGGTAAATGTTAATTTTAACACCTTTCCTATTCCATTTACTAACGTAATTTTTTTTATTTTAGTTACCACTCTGTCTGATATTACAGAATAATCCCTTGCAGTTTATCATCAGATATGGCCAATTCTTAGCACTTGAGGGTTTTTAAGTTTTCAATACCACTAGAAACTAAACACATCCTTCTAGCCCATCGTCTAACACACACCACTCCTCTTCCCCTCACTGCCTAAACAAAATATATTTGGAAGTTTTTTTTTAAGAATGCTTCCTTCCTAAACTAACTTTTTCTTTTGTATCATCCACACTCTTGAGGATTAAATATTTATATTCTTATAAGTACATTCCGTTTCAGCTTGGCTGAGCAGTAGCACATACTGTGTTCTTGTGAGTCAGGAACATGTGGGTTGAAGCTGCACTGCCAATTAAACCTGAACAAACATTCAATGCACTACAAAGGAACTGTCACATTGTCTCCAAAAACATTAAATCAAAGTCCTCTCTGCTTGGGTGAACGGAAAATACGCTGTGGCACATCTAAAAACAAGTGCAAAGAGTTCGTTTTGTGTCCTGGCTGACATTCACTGCTCAGTCACCACCACGAAGACATTCATCTCATTTTATGTTTGTAGTGTTTTGCAATGTGTACATTTGCTTCCAAAACAACAGGAACTGTGCTTGAAAAGTAATTAATTATTTGTGAATTGTTTTGGGACATTCCGAGGGTATGTGAAATGGTGTATAAATGTAAATTCTTCTTAATATGGATTTCAAGAACTTGATGTGTGACGGCTACATAATCTGATGATGCAGGTGTGGGCAGTATTTCTTTGTCACATTAAACCTTGTGAATTGTGCATAACATCATCTTGTTTTCCTGAGTTAAAGAAGCCATACCCTTGCTCTTTTATTCTAATTATAGGAAAAGCATTGGTTCCTCCTCAGAGACAGATCAGACTATAATACTTTCAGTCAGGCCATTGTTCTTTAATGCTTTTTGGACAACTTCAGATTTGGACATTGCTGAATTGGGTGATGTTTATAATGAAAACAGAGCTGTTCTCTTTACGGATGGCATGAGAGTAAACCAGCAGAATTACATAAGTGTTACAGTGCAGAAGGAGGCCATTCGTCCCATCATGTCTGCACTAGCTCATTAAATGAGCATCTTTACCAAGGATCAGTCTGCTTTATCCCCCCATCCCCTTGTGGTTTCTTTTTATCCAAATAATATCCAATCCTGTTGAATACCTCAATTGAACCTGCCTCCACCACTGCAGATAGTACATTCCATACCATAACTACTCACTAGGTAGAAAATGTTTTTGCTCCCTTACCCTTGCTTCTTTTGCAGATCACTTTAAATCTATGCCCTCTTGTTCTTATTCCTTTTAATCTATCCTCATAACTGAAATTAATGTGAACCAGCTAGGCAATTATTTATGTTATATGTTAAAGATTTGGATGAGGAAAGTGAATGTACCAAGCCAACACAAAAATAGACCTGGAGACAAGTGCTGTGGATGGCTGAAAGACTCTACAGAGGGACAAAGACAGGTTAAGTGAGTGGGCAAAAACTTGCCAGATGGAATATGACTTGGAGAAATGTGAGGTTATGCATCTTGGCAGGAAGAATAGAGGAGCAGAATATTATTTAAATGAAGAAAGGCTACAGAAAGAAACAGATCAGAGGGATTAGGAGTCCTTGTCTGTGAATCACAACAAGCTAGCATCCAAGTTCAATGGATAACAGGAAAGGCAAATGGAATGTTGGCTTTGTTTTCAAAGGGAATGGACTGTAAATGTAGGAAAGTCTTGCTAAAACTATACAAGATTCTAGTCAGACCAAAGTTGGAATACTGTGAATAGTGTTTCTAGGGAAAGATATACTGGCATTGCAGTACAGAGAATGTTCTTTGATTTATTGTTGTCATGATTTGATTTATTATTGTCACATGTACCAAGATACAGTGAAAAGTATTGTTTGGCGTGCTAACTTGACAAATCATTACTTGTATAAATACATCAAGGTAGTTTGTAGCATATAGAGTTACAGCTCCAGAGAAAGTGCAGAGAAAGATCAACTCTAATGTATGAGACGTCCGTTCGTAAGTGTGATAACAGCAGGGAAGAAGCTGTTCTTAAACGTGTTGGTACGTGTTTTCAAACTTTTGTATCTTCTGACTGATGAAAGAGGGTGGAAGAGGGTAGAACCAGGGTGGGAGGGGTCTTTGATTATGTTGGTCGCTTTCCAAAGGCAGCGGGAAGTGTAGACAGAGTCAATGGAAGGAAGGCTGGTTTTGTGATGGACTGGGCTGTATACAACTTTCTGTAATTTCTTGTGATCTTGGACAGAGCAGTTGCCATACCAAGCTGTGAAGCATCTGGATAGGCTGCTTTCTATGGTGCGTCTATAAAAATTGGTAAGAGTTGCTGAATTTCCTTAGCCTTCTGAGCAAGTAGAGATGTTGGTATACTTTGTTGACTGCAGCGTTAGCATGGATGGACCAGGGCAGATTGTTCGTGATATTTACTCCTAGAAATTTGAAGCTCTCAACCACCTCTGCACCGACAGGGGCCCATTCTCCACTCTGCTTCCTGAAGTCAGTGACCAGCTCTTTCATTTTGCTGACTTTGAGGGAGAAATTGTTGTCTTCATACCATACTACTAAGCTGTCTATCTCTTTCCTGTATTATGTCTTATTGTTTGAGATCTAAACAGCGATAGTGGTGCCATCAGCAAATTTATAAATTGAATTAAAGCTGAATTTGACCACACAGTCGTGAGTATACAAGGAGTATAGTAAGGGGCTGAGTATGCAACCTTGCGGAGCACTGGCGTTGAGGATTATTGTGGAGGAGGTGTTGTCACCTAGCCTTAGTGATTGCGGTTTGTGGGTCAGGAGGTCGAGGATCCAGTTGCAGATTGGGGAGCAGAGTCCTAGGTCTCTGTGTTTGGAGATGAGTTTGGTTGGAATTATGGTGTTGAAGGCAGAGCTAAAGTCAATAAATAGGAGTCTGATATAGGTGTCCTTGTTATCCAAATGTCCTAGGGATGAGTGTAGGGCCATGGAGATGGCATCTGCAATGGATCTATTGCGACAGAAGTGAATTGCTGTCAGTCAAGGCAGTCTGGGAGACTGGAGTTGATGTGTGCCATTTGCTAACCTCAGAGCCACCAGGCGGTAGTCATTAAGGCACATTACCTGATTTTTCTTTGGCACCTTGGTGATATCCAGTAAGATGGCAGAGGAGTAGGACCATAAAGTTGAACACATTTTCTTTTTTTCTTCATTTTCCGGCTTTTATATTCTATGTTTTGGTATACTTTTCTGAGTTTTAAGATGGCACCAGAGTGGCGACATTATACAACACTTTTCACTGTATTTTGTAACAAAATACATGTGACCATAAGGCAATAAATCAAGATAGTTATCAAGATAGCAGGATCAAGATAGCAGGCAGGAACCTCACTTCATTGTATTGAGATGTTAAAGACATCTGCAAATACTCCCACCAGCTAGTCTGCACAGGATCAGAGTGCACTGCCAGGGACCCCATCAGGCCAGTCGCTAGTATTGGGGGTTCACTCTTAAGAAGGCTGACCTTGTGTCTGCAGGAGTGACTGGGTACAGGTGTATCAAGGCTGTCAGGGCAGGTGACACCATTTCACTGATCTTCTGTTCAAACTGAGCATAAAAAGCATTGAGCTCATTGAGGAGGTTGATACTCGGCTGATACCAGCTATGAGGGACTGTCTTAGGAGAAGAGGTTGAGTAGATAGGGTCTGTACTTTTTGGAACATAGAAGAATCGGAGGCAACCATATTGAAACATACAAGATTCTTAGAGTATTTGACAAGTTAGATGTGGAAAAGTTGTTTACCCTTGTGGGAGAGTCTAGGACTAGAGGGCATAATCTCAGAATAAGGATTTGCACATTTAAGACATAGATGAGGAAGAATTTCTTCTTCTTTGAGAGGTTGTGGATCTTTGCCAGAGGGCTATTGAGGCTGGGTCATTTTTATGTTCCAGGCTGAGATAGACTGACTTTTAATCACTAAGTAATCAAAGGTTAAGGGAAAATGCAGGAAAATAGAATTGAGGGTTATCAGATCAGCCATGATTTTATTGAATGACGAAGCAGACTCAGTAGGCTGAATGGTCTAATTCTGTTTCATTGCTTATGGTCATAGTCATAGAGTCATAGAAATGTACAGCATGGAAACAGATCCTTTGGTCTAACTCGTTTATGCCGGCCAGATATCCTAAATAAATCTGTCCCATTTTCCAGAATTTGGCCTATACCCCTCTAAACACTTCCTATGCCCATCTAGATGCCTTTTAAATGTTGTAATTGTACCAGCCTCCACCAGTTCCTCTTGCAGCTCATTCCATACATGCACCAATATCTGTGTGAAAAAGTTGTCCTTTACGTCCCTTTTACATCTTTCCCCTCTCACCTTAAACCTATGCCCTCTAGTTTTGGACTCTCCCACCCCTTGGCTATTTACCCTATCCATGCCCCTCATGATTTCATAACCCTCTACAAGGCCACCCCTCGGCCTCTGACTCTCCAGGGAAAATAGCCCAGCCTATTCAGCCTCTCCCTATATCTCAAACCCTCCAACCCTGGCATCCTTAGAAATCTTTTCTGAACCCTTTCAAGTTTCACAACATCCTTCCTACAGCTGGGAGACCAGAATTATATGCAGTATTCTAATAGGGGCCTAACTAATGTCCTGTACAGCCACAATATGACCTCCCAACTCTTATACTCAATGCACTGACCAATAAAGGCAAGCATACCAAATACCGTCTTCACTATCGTCTACCTGCGAGTCCATTTTCAAGGAACTATGAACCTGCACTCCAAGGTCTCTTTGTTCAGCAACACTCCCCGGGATCTTACCATTAAGTGTACAAGTTCTGCCCTGAGATCCCTGCACCTTAAGTCCTGCCCTGATTTGCCTTTCCAAAATGCAGCACCTCACAGTTATCTAAATTAAACTCCATCTCCCACTCCTCGGCCTATTGGCCCATCTGATCAAGATCCCTTATGGCAACAAAGAGTGCTGTGATCAAAGCATATAGCAATAAGTAGCATACGATTATATGTTCACAGGTTCAAATGATTTTAAAAAAGCACAGAAAAAAAACCATATACAAAGTGGCCTAAGACAAAAGATTTAACTTAACAATTAGGCAATTGTGACCTGTTGTTCTATTGCTAATCTTTTAACTACTGACAAATGACAGAAATTTTGCATGAAAACAAAAGAACATGCTTCGTTAGCTGACACTCTATGTTAATATTACCACATGGCAATGGTTTAAAGTAGAAATTCAACACACTATTCACAATTCATGAAAATGCATTAAATGATTGTCAAAGAACTGCTGCCTGCCTCAGTTGATTTCAGTTCTACAAGCCTATTTACAAGAGCTTGTTGAGAGTAAAATTGAAAAGACAGTATTCCAACTTCAGTTAACAAGCATAAATTGTCTAGCCACTTGTTGAATAATGTTGAATATTTATTAAAGCTTAGCTGTACTAATAGAAGTTTCAACATGGAATCATTCCAAGGACTCATTACAAGCATCTCGCGTCAGAGATGCATCAAGTTGCTGTGAAATCATGGTGGCGCAAAGTGCTGCCAAGGATGTTTTGATGCAAATTGGTGTTGGCAAATTTCTGACATTGGACGGTGACACAGTCTTGGCACTGCCATTTGAATTGAGAGATATGCAAGAGCTCAACCACTTCAGGGTCATACTGGCGCCAGTTTTTGCTAAGGATGTATTGACTTCAATTGCTTTTAAATATTACACAAACCAGAGAGTAAATACAGTTGGCATTTCAAACAGCTCTATTTTTGGAAAGTCATCAGATTTTACAGGCAAATTGAAATGAAGAATGGCTGATACAGTGCCTTAAAACCAATCCATTTGTACTTTGGCCAAGTCAATAAGCATCATGCGTTTGTCGATAAGGAGTGAGCAACATCCTTTTATTGCATCTTCTATAATCTAGAGTGGCTCTTCATTGCACACTAGGAACCATACCCAGTAGCTTTTACCTGTCTCTTTCCATGAGACTTGCTTTACAATGTTAACATCAAAGTGGGAAAGTTAATATTGACACAAGGATTTTAGAATGTGTTAAAGATGTTTACCCATGTCTTAAAAGTGGCAATGCCTGTAGAACAACCAATTAGCTTAATCTTTACAAGTTTGCAAAGCATAATGTATTCTTAGATGCAGTTATAGATTAAGATTTAGAAGACTTATCCTGACTACTAATGCTACCTATGTATTGGACACTTATTTCTACATGCTAATATTTTGTTGATATGAGGAAGAAAGATAAGTTGTCTCATTTGAGGAAAGCCACACGCTGTAGTGCCATTTCCAATTCATAATTCCAATGTTAAAGTGGGAGCAGATTATGTTACTACCTCCACTACTAACCGAGGTATTGTTTCAGTCTTATTTTTGTGGAAGATCTTCTTCATTTGAATGACAAAGTACCACATGGTAGCTAATCAGATCTTTTTGCTGTGATTGTTTAGGAAAACTAGAATGATGATGATGCCAGCCTTTGTTCAATATGATCACAATGTGATGTCGATGGACTTACCCTCAGGTCGTCCAAGAGAGACTTTTTTTGGTTTGGATCCTAATGCTACTGTTCCCATTATACTAAAATGGCATGAAAGAAATAGCATTTTCATTCATTTACTATATTGTATTAAATGATTGTTTCAGTGAGAAAATTAATTTATGCCTCTAATTATTTATATCGCTTTCAACAACATTGCTCCACTTCAGTTCTTCAATCAAGATAGTTTGGAATATTTTCATATCTGCACTATTCTTTTTATTTTGATGAAAATAACATTGTAAAACACTTTCAACCTGTAAACTTGCAGAATCAGAGATGCAAATCTCTCAACCCTCATATGCCTTTAATATGTTCTCTCAAAATTCATAATAAAAATTTATTGGCTGGAAGATGCTAAAAGAAGTGAAATTTAGGGAGAAATCATCTAATTTATATGGATAAATGTCAGAACAATCTCAAGCTGTTGTGTGTCACAAAGTTGCAAGCATTATTTCAATGAAATTAATGTGAGGAATCTTGATTCAATTTCCAGTAACCATGTCAAAAGTAGAAAACTAAGTTCAACATTTGGTCAAAATCAGACTTTTCAATACACACTTGTTCTAAGATCATTCTTGGGTTATTTGGCAGATAACATTAGGTGAGCGTACTGCCTATTTATTGTCAAACATAAAGTTTATTGGATTGTTGTTATCTTCCCCTCTGAATGTAAAAACAAATTGCACAATCTTACATATTACCCTGGCTTTTTGTCATTTAGGTGATAGCTGTTGTATGTTCTTCATCAAGAAATATGCTGATGTTTTTCAATATGTCTTGGAAGAATACAGCGTGAAGCGCTTTGCGGAATACTTTGTGAAATCAGGAATGCTGAAAGAATCGGAGAGCAACGATTTATGCAAGTATAACCAAAAGGAGGGAGCAGAACGTTTTATGCACATCTTATTCACCAAAAAAACCATTCTTTGTGTAGCAGACATGTGGTTTACATTAGTGCAACATCAGAATGACCTTCCTTATCTGGGACCATACATCAACAGTTTCCTGAAAGCATTTGATGAACAAAGTAATTATTAATTTGTCTAATCTTGGTTAGTGGCAATAGAATTTGTGCTGATTACGAGACTAAATTTGATCTTTTACACTATTTCTTACAGGATTCAAATAATTGGTTTTATGAATGAAATATTGCTTTTACTTGTTAATTGACTTGATTTAAAAGCTGGTAGAAGTTTCTACTTCTGATCTGACTTCCCACACACATTCAGTTTTTGGGAGTGCTAAGTGTAAAATGGGAGCTCCCTGACAAAGAAAAGAAACAGCAAAGGGAAATGAGAATGAAGCTTGCAGATGGTTGTAAATGTCAGTCGTTGACACAGCAGGTCAAGGAAACTGATTATTTCACATTCTGTATTTTATTGGATTTATCAGTTTCAGTAGTTCCACCAATTACTTCAACTGAAAACAGAAAATGTTGGAGTTAAATCTGGAGCACAGAAAGGAATAAGTTGTATTTATATTGCGCTTATAACACAGTGAAATGTCTAAGTATGCTTCACAGGAGTTGTATGACACCAAACCTTATAAGTAAAATAAGAAATAAAAGCAGAAAGGGAATATGCAGAGAATTTAGCAGCATCTGTGGAGCAAGAAACAGAGTTAGCACTTGAGGTTAAGTGTATCAAAATCTGCAAACAGTCCAGAAACATGAACCACAGTGTCAATAGGATATTGTTTGTGAATTTGTTAGGAACCTTTTCAGTGCAGTGATCCTTTATCCCAGATATAGTTCTTATCAAAGGATCAGGAGGGATTTTTCCTCTTGAAGTCATTAGTCTTTGGAATTGTCATTCACAAAGAGCAGTGAAAACTAGGTTATTAAATATATTCAATGCACAGTTAGACAGATTATTGATCAACAAAGAAGTTAATGGTTTTGAGGGACAGATAGGATAGTGGAATTAAAGCCATAGTCTGATTAACCATGATTTTTTATGTAATAAAGCAACAATTGCCTGAATGTATGTTCCTGCTCCTGTTTCTTATGATCAACTGACTAGCTAATCCTGGGTAACTTAGAAGCATTGGAAGTTTTCCTTTTAAATATCACCATTCTGTTGAAAAGTTGTTTAGTAAAATTGTTTTTACTTGCAAAAAGCACCTTGTATTAAATTGAATCAAAATCATTGGGCAAAATCTTATCATGCTGTGAGTGTAAGGGTTGTGATGAGATTTGTGGAAGAATTGAGTGAGATATTGTGCGAAGCCATCTCGGCTTCAGGATCATCTTGCCACATCTTGTATGTTTTCCTCAAGCAGCATGTCAGGATTTTCACTACACAGCAGCGAGTTGTCACTTAACATTGTTTTTTAAACGCCTTGTTAACAGCCCAACTCACCAAAGGTTGTGGTTTTTCAAACTAGCCATCGGGAAAATTCAGCATGGAAACCAGAACAGACTGTCTTATTGTTCAACTCACTGCATGATCCAGAAGACATCTGTGTTGGGCACCAGGCAGTATCACCTTGGGCATGCTTCATGGCCACAAGCCAAACGCATCCCACATCCACGATCATGACATCCGACATGCACCAACCTCTACAATTCCCATAGCACATGTTCATTTCACATACAGGCTGCTTCTGCACTTCAGTGCTGCACTGGCCACTATCATTGTAGTGCTGCAGCAAGGACCTTTTGTGCTCAGGAACACAAACCTTGCTCAGGGACTGGACTGGGCTGCATCCCTAGGCTCCTAGATACTGACAAATGGTCACTGGACCTGAAACGTTAACTCTGATTTCTCTCCACAGGTGCTGCCAGACCTGCGGAGCTTTCCCAGCAATTTCTGTTTTTTGTTGGTGAAAAGTATTGTTTTGCATACAATCCAGACAAATGATGCACCATTGAAAGCATTGTATCCTGATACATCACAGCTTCATATGGCAACTGCTCTTCCTAAGACTGCAAGAAATTACATAGAGTTGTGAATGCAGCCCAGTCTATCATGAAAACTAGCCTTCCTTCCATTGACTCTGTCTACACTTGGACTGCCTTGGGAAAGCAGCCAACATAATCAAAGCCCCGTCCCATCCCATTTATGCTGTCTTCCACCCTCTTCCATCGGGCAGAAGATACAAAAGTTTGAAGACACGTACCAACAGATTTAAGAACAACTTCTCCCCCACTGTTATCACACTTATGAACTCTCATATATTAGAGTTGATTTTTTTTCTGTTAGAATCATAGAATCCCTAAAACGTAGAAGCTGGTCATTCGACCCATTGAGTCCACACCGACCCTTCAAAGAGCATCCCACCCTATCTCTGTAACCCTGCATTTCCCATTGCTAACCCACCTAGCCTATACATCCCTGGAGACTATGGGCAATTTAGCATGGCCAATCCACCAACCTGTATATCTTTAGACTGTGGGAGGATACTGGAGCACCCAGAGGAAACCCACACAGACACGGGAGAATGTGCAAACTCCACACAGATAGTAGCCCGAGGCTGGAATTGAACTTGGGTCCTTGGTCCTTCCTCTTCACCTTCTCTGTAGCTGTAACACTATATTCTGAATTTTATTCTAAGTTATGATTTGTCTGATTAGTACACAAAACAATACTTTTCACTGTACCTCAGTACATGTGAAAATAACAAATCAAGCCTTTTATAACCTGTCACACAGTGATAATCCGAGTGATGTAAATGGCTAGTTGGAAGTTGTTTGATATTAGTACGTTCCAGTCAAATCCAGGGCTGACTCATAAGTTACCTCTGCTTCTTTCTCATCACAATGCCATTTGAAAACATGTTATATTAAAGTGATGCTAGCAGGTTTACAAGTTCTACTATTTCTGCATCACCTTCACATCACTATAATGGTGATATATAATGGAATATCAATTTACTATTCCATGTTGCTTCCATTGAAATACGTGATACCCTGCCAAAGAAATATTACTGTTTTAATAGGTGTCACCCAAAGAGCTGATATTACACCTCAGGTTACTTGGATTAACAGACAAAACATTGATAGAGGCAAACACTGGATGCTCCAACTTTCTTTGGAAATCAGCACACAGTTGAGGAGGCCTGTACATACTGGTTTACATATTTCTAGAATGACTGGAATATGTGCAGTGATACCTTGAACTTTGGATACAGCTATCTTTATAGTACATGTGCTCAGTATAACCTGATTGGCACAATTAGAGAACGTTACATATTATGAACTTAAAATAACATTTCATACAGACTTCACTTATTACTCAGATGTGTTTTTCACTTTAACTTAAAAATTGGAGGAGCATATAATAATGTCTAGGAACAGAAAATACTGGAAATACTCAGCAGGTCACACAGTATCTGTGGATAGAAACAGAGTTCAGTGCTTCAGGTCAAAGATCCCTTTGCTAGAACTGTGTTGTAGAAGGATCATTGACCTAAAATGCTAACTGTTTCCCACAACAAATGTTGCCTTACCCAGGGTATTTCCAGGATTTTCTGTTTTTATTTTAGATGTCTAGCATCTGTAGTACTGCAGTTATTTCGTTTTTTGTGATAGTTCTGAAGTCAAGTGAGTTTGCATGTTCAACTTCCTGCAAGTTTTGTTTTCCTTATGCAACCTCTTTAAAACAAAAGATTTAATAGCTACGAGCTTCAGCGCTTGCTATAACTTTTCCTTTTTTTCATGTTTTAATTCAGCCGGACCCCTCTGTCCACAATTCGACCCTGAACTGCCAATCAAACCGCTGTTAATAAAGAAATGCTATGTCAATGTCTATCGTCTGCTTCATTTAATACATGTGGAAGGCACAAAAGCTGTTCGGAATATTTTTGATGCCCACATATCTCCAAAGGAATTGGATGAAGAAGTTACAAAGAATAAAGTCTTAATCAAGAATCGGTTAGAAGGAACAGATTTCAGCAATGTCCGAAAAAGATGGATGAATATTGTTTATTCCACAGAGAAGTCAAAAACTCTGCATTTTACATTGCCTTTGTTTCATTTTCTTGCTGTGTTCATGAAGAAGTTTCCCCGTCCCAAAAAAGGTTGGACTGGGAGGCTTGCAAGATCTGATACATCCCCCGGAGCTTACTTACGGCGGATCTGTGAAATGCGAGATTACCTTTTGAAAGGGATTTTCCACACACACCTGACTTACGAAAAATTTGACCAAATATGGAATGAAGCTGCAGAAATACTTGTTCATCTTGGCATTGATGATAAGCGACTCCAAGAACTTCGCTTGCAGCCAATGAACGTTATATTCATCGATAGGAGATACATGGAGAAATATTTTAACAAGCCACTGTCCCAGCTTTTGGAAGAACTTATTGTTAGACATCACAATGGTAAGTTTTATTTATTAATGCTAGCTATATTAGGTCCATTTGTTTTCAGTGGATTATTATCCTTTTACAGTGCCCAGAATCTGTCACACTAGCCCATCAACCATAGATAGAGGACCAATACCTTCCTGTTTTATTTGAATTGAATGTATGTGGAAACTGGCTGTTACCCCCTTTTTCAGTTTAACTTTACTTCAATGTTTTTAGATTTTTCTTTTCAAATCTGATGCATTAAAAAATGCAAAAACTTGAAATGTAAAATCTTAGAGTAGCAACAAAAATCCTGAAAGCTTCAACAGCATTGAATCTAGATTATGTCCTTGTGGTTCATTTGGTAAGCACATTGTCCAGGATGGTACACAGTCATGCAGCTCAAGAATTTTACTTTAAGCTTTATTAGGTTGCGATCTCAATTGTGCATTGGTTGGACACTATATTTCAGGATCAAATCTGTAGGACATGGAGGGGAAAATCACTCAGGTTTGTTGATAGCCATCCAGTGATCCCACCAGAAAATATGGTCATCATGCTGTTAGGGAGGGAAGTTCAGGATTTTGACCAACACTGAAGGAACAGCAATATGTTTCTAAGTAAGGATACTGAGTGGTTCAGAGGGGAACTTGCAGGTGGGGGTGTTCCCACATGCCTGTTGCCATTGTCCTTCTAGATGGTAGTGATTGTGGGTTTGCAAGGTGCTGTTTAAGGATCTTTGGTGAATTAGTATGGACTGCTGCTACTGAGCGTCTGTAGTGGATGTTTGTGGATGTGGTGCTAATCAAGCAGCCTGCTTTGTCTTGGATAGTGTTAAGCTTCTTGGGTTTCAAGAGTTGTACACACTCAGGTTTGTGGGGTCTATTCCATCATGCAGCTGACTTATGCCTTGTAGATGGTGTAGATGTTGGGGAGTCAAGAGATGAATTGCTCTCTGCAATATTCCTAGCCTTTGACCTGTTCTTGTCGCCACCATATTTAAATGGCTTGACCAGTTCAGTTTCTTTTCTGCGGTGACTCCCCAGGATGTCGATAGTGGAGGATTCAGTGATGTAAATGCCACTGAATGTCAAGAGTGGTCGTTAAATTGTTTCTTATTGGCGATGGTCATGGCCTATGTCGCGTGAATGTTAATTGCCATTTTTCAGCCCAAACCTGGATATTTTCCAGCTCTTGTTGCACTTGGACATGGAATGCCCCCGTATCTGAGGAGTTGGGAATAGTGGTGACCATTGTGCAATTGTTGACAGACATCCCCACATTTGACCTTATGATGGAGGGAAAGTCAACAGCTGAAGATGGTTGAGCCTAGGATACCACCCTGATGGCCTAGATCTCTTGTCGGGCAGTAGTACTGTCCTTACCTCTGAACTTGGAGGCCTGGGTTCAAGTCCCACCTGCTCCAGAGGTGTGTCCTTGCATCTCTGAGCAGATTGATCGATTGGTAAATATCGACCCTGAAGAATTTCTGGAGTTAACCATGAAGCTGATGAATTAAACACACACTCTCATCTACCCAACTGCTTCCAAAAACAGATAGTTTTTGTATCTGCACTTATGTCTGCTGAATTATGTATACTTTGATACTTGCTCTATGTAGTCTATAATATTTGCAAATTTCTTTGTTTTTCCTTTGACTTTTACTTCATATGTGCAGTAATGTTACATCTGTTTGTTTAGGTATTGATTCAGTCTGTGCTTGTTCTTTGGCAGAGGATCTGTGTGCAGGTGAGCGTTTTAGCAGTCATGTGTTCTTTTAAGCAAACTGCTTGTTTTTCTTCTGAATAACTCTGGCTAACGCTCCAAGTGATATTTTATCTGTATTTGAATATTGAGTAAAGTTTATCACACAGTTTATTAGTGAAAGTTCTCCAGTCAATACTCTTTCACAAATAGATAAAAGAAATTTCATTCCTACAATAATTCTTTAATGTCTGTACTAAATGAGAAAAAGTCCAAAAATTCCTCATATTGAAAGTTGTATCAAGCGCACACCCAGAACCCTTGCCCCTAAAATAAAAACTTAGTAGGTGTAGGCCATTTGGCCTTTCGAGCCCACCCCAGCATTCAATAAGATCATAGCTGATCTTGGTGTGGTCTCTTCTCCATTTTCCTCTCAGCACCTCAGAACCCTTGACTCCACTATCTACCAAAAATATATCTGTCTCAGCCTTGAATAAATTTAAAGACCCAGTTCCATTTTTTTTCCGGGGAAGAGAATTCCAAATACTAATAATCCTCTGAAAGAAAATAGTTTTCCTCATCTCTGTCTTCAAAGGGAGACATCTTATTCTTAAGCTATGTCCTCTAATTTTAGTCCTCAGCCACCACCACCACTCAATACAAGTAGAAACATCCTCCTGATATCCAGTCCAGTCAAGATCTTATATGTTTCAATATGTTAAGTTCTCATTCCTCTAAACTCCAAAGGTGTAGACCTAACTTGTTCTTGAAAAGTTAACTTTATCTTCATCAGGAATGACTTGATTGAATGTTCCCAGCCTGCTTCTAAACCAAGTATGTTTTCTTTCCAAATAAGAAGACCAAAACTGTGACAATACTCCAAATGTGGTCTCACCAACAGCCTGTGCAGCTTCACTAAAACTCCCCTACTTAGGTAAATCATTCCCCTTGCCATAAACAACAACATATCATTTGCCATCCTAATCACTTGCTATTCCTCCCACTAACTGTGTGATTCATTTACCACTGCACCCAGATCGCTCTGCACAGCATCACTCAAACAAAAGCTAAAAGTACTGGTTTTTAGTCTGTTCCTTAAATTGATCAAATCTAGAATTTTCTAGACATCAGTCCTATATTAAGCTATCCATGCTCAGAAAGCACCAAAAAATTCTCTCCAATTACAATTAAGCAAAAGAACATTTAGCTGGCAAGCAGGTGTCATGACGTTTCTTCACTCCCAATCCAAATATAAGAACAGGTTTTCAAAAGTTACAAAAACAGAAGTTGCTGGAAGAGCTCAGTAGGTCTGGCAGCACTTCTGAGGAAATGTTGACTCTGATTTTTTTCTTCACAGATGCTGCCAGACCTGCTGAGCTTTTCTAGCAACTTCTGTTTTTGTTCCTGATTTACAGCATCCACAGTTCTTTCGGTCTTCAAAAATTAAACTGTTCAAACAAAAATCACCAACATCTTCTAGTCACATTCAAAGCTTTTTTTGAGCAAATCATTGCTTGATGTACTACTAGTATTCCCAGATACTTAGTTATTCTGCTTCTTGTTTCTATCATTTAATTTTCAATTATGAGAACTACCAGTCCAAGTTAATATCAAAACGTTACTCATGATGTGAATACATAATGCACATTTTTTAAGAAAGTAATCAAAACCTCTTCTACTTCAGGGCATGAAACCCAAAAGCCTGGGGTAAAATTGGTTGATACTACAGAAGAGCATAAGGAAAAGGAGACCTCAGAGGATGAGTTTGCAAAACCTATTCCTGTACGTTACTGACTTTGTGAATCCAGTGGTGTGCTGTTTAGTATTTCTTCATCTCTATGTCAACGACAACTATTGCTTCACTGCTTGTAGACAAATGCCCGGGCTACTTCCAAGCATGTGACAGTGAACCGAATGAGAATTGAATTATTCTGTCACTTGTGTTGACCTCACTGATGTGTTCACCTAGTTGATCTTAAAAAAACTTGGTAACATTTTAGGAATGATTTTAATTATTTAAAAAATAATTTCCCCTTCTATCCAGTCTCAGAAGATAGTATTATTTGACAACTATCATTCTTCTTCGTTGTACAAGTGGCTTTTATTTTTCATTCTTGAGATCAGAACATTGGAAAAGCTGGCATTTGTTGCCCATCCCTGGTTGCTCTTAAGTGATGCTGAGTTTTTTTTTAATTTAGCTACTGCACCGTGTGTGACATAACCTCCCAAGGCACTTTACAGAGTGCCTCAATAAAAAGAATCTGTACAATATTTTCAAGTGTACAAGGTTGAAGATGGAATGCTCAGCAATTGGTCGAGGAGGAATCAAGGGAATTAAAAGCAGGCCTTGTCGAAGAGATGAGTTAGGAGGAGCAGATGTGGAAGAAACTGCAGAATGGTAGTGAATTAGACGGTGCTAACCTGGGATGAGGTCAGCAGCAGCAAGAGGAGGTACCAGATGCAACTTCATGGAAAATTTAAATCATTGACACGAGGAAATCCATGGGCTCTTTGTATTTTGTATTGCATATGGGAAAGAGATTAATGAATGGGTGTTTGAAATGGGTAAAAGCTGGCACGGTCAGCTATTGAAGTGCTTACAAGAACTTGAAGGAACCAACATACCCTTAAAGCATACTGATGAAATAAATGTTGCTTCAGTGAACTTATTGAACTATCAAAGTGGACTTTAAGAGTTAACATTTCACCATGATAATTAGTGAAGGCTGTTGAACATTTTGCAGTTTATGGTAGAAGGTAGCAATAGACTTCAGTGCCACACAACAAGTGCTGATGTGATTTTTATCCCCATTATGTCTTGCCTTAGTGCTTCCATAGTTTAGACATGCTACATCACCACTTTTAATGTAAAAAGTAATCTAGATGTAATTGCAGGTCAGACATCGTCTCTTCCAATCCAATTTTCTATTTGTGTGCATCATGAAAAATTTAACCTTGTATATTTGGGGAATGGGTCTCATGACCCCTGATATGGAATGTAGCTATTTTACGGCAGTATTTCAACAGGAGCAGACCGTACAGATCTTAACTTTAAAATACAATTTCAGTTTGCAAATTTCAGCACTGTGTGAAATGTAAGCCTGTGCCATTCTTAAGTGCCCCAGTGCCAAATTAGAAATGCAGTAAGTCCTCAGTTGAAGTTATGCTTGCATCCCTGAAAATCACAACTTTAAGTGAAACAATGGTTCCCATCGGGATCAATGATAAAACTGTAGTCAGGTTCTGTAGGACCTTGTCAGAAAGGTACAAATATTAAAGCATTATACCTTCTTAATTGAAATATTTTACGTTGCTAAGTTCCTATATTGGTAAATGAAATAAATTCTTTAAGTGAAATAATTTTAAGTATAATAATTCTTTATGAAAGAAGTGTGTAATTTGCTACTTAAAGTAGCAACTTCTAATTGGTGATTCTGCTTCCTGAATGTCTAAGGTAGACCCTGGTCACTGCAAACCCTCCCAACTCCTCACCCTTCCGAGTTGTGACCTCTCACCCAATCCTCAATCTGTGAATTACATCTGCCATCTTCCAACCCACCCTGTTGCTACTTCCTTCTTCCAGAACTGTGTTCGCATTAGAGATCCAAGATCAATCAAAATTTGGAGCTCCAATTTTGAGGAAGTGTGAATGCCAGAAGTGCTGAAGATTTCACAGTCCATGTTACTTTTAAATGCTCTTGCTCACAGTTTCCCTGTCCCGAACTTTTGCGGTGAGAGAGGACTTGGAAGAAGAGTAGTGAAACAGGAGCAGTTTTGAAAGTCACTTAAAAACCTGCACTGTAAAAACTCTGGCAGTATTTCTGAACCATCAAGGCTCACTCTTCCACAACTTCAAATTCAGATTGGCTTGAGATCTTGAGTGGAAATGCAGCCCAGAAGAGGGAAGCAGCTCATGGTTTAGTTGGGATGGGGGAAGAGACCATGTCAAATGTTGGGAATGGAAAAGAAGTTGGGAGTGGGGAGGAAGGGACCACAACTGGAAGTTGGGAAACGTCACAGCTCAGAAGTGTGGGGAAAAGGCTGCAATTGGAGAGATCAGGGCTAGTGGGACATGTTAATCAGGTACCACAAGAAATAATTTTAAAACAAATCACACGATACTCAACAAGATTACAGGCCCATTAATTTACTGATGTTAAACCAAAGCAACATTAAATGAAGCAATTTTAGAAAGTGAATTACTATAATGTACATATTGCAAACCTAGACTTCAACTTTTGCATTTATATCTGTGCAAGAACATTTTTTTGTCACCACTGACTTCCCATTTTGTTTTGGAAGGTCAGGGATGACCCAATTTGTGGACTGCAGTTACAACCATCGGTAAAGTGGGAGATATGTTAACTGCTTGCCATGACAAACACACTTTATTTTTCTTCTGGCACAGCAATATTTTTTGGGAAGCAACAAAATAACATCATGCTGTCTGTAATTTTGGAATTTGGATTGAAGGCAATTGCTCAGGGCTCAGATTATCTTGTTCTGAACTGAGCGCTTAGTCACTGTCTCGTTAGAGAGAGACGACTGCTGATAGTTTAACCTGGAGGTCACTATGCCTCAGATGAGGGGAGAAGTTGAGAAGCAGTGTCCTTCATGATAACCTCAGCCAGTGTGGGAATTGAACCCACTATTGGCATCACTGTTTGCATCGCAAACCAGCCATCCAGACAACTGAGCTAATGGACTTCCTAATCAGTATATTGTAAAGTCATTTAAAAGTTAATTTTGCTTTTTTTTTGAAAAGAATCTGAACAAATTAAAAGCACTTTTTTCATTTATTTTAAACATGTAGGCAACAGGAGACTCAAAATCAAAGAAAAGGCGGAAAAAATCAAGAGGTAAAAAGGTACGATTTTGCAGTGTTGTGACATAAATAGTAAACAATTTGAAATTGATATTTTGCTTTCTCTGCATCATGAGTTGATTAGTTTATGTTTTGTATTCCAAGCAGCTTGATTTGATTAGAGATAGTAAGAACTGCAGATGCTGGAGTCAGAGATAATACAGTGTGGAGCTGGAGGAACACAGCAGGCCAGGCAGCATCAAAGGAGCAGGAAAGTTGATGTTTCAGGTCAGGACCCTTCTTCAGAAATGGGGGAGGGGGAAGGGAGTTCCAAAATAAATAGAGAGAGGAGGGATGGGGCTGGGGAAGGTAGTTGGGATGGTCATAGGTGAGTGCAGGTAGGCTATGCTGGCGATTGGTCAATGAGGTGGGAGTGGCGGATAAGTGGGAGAGAAGATGTACAGGTTGTGTCAGGTCAAGGGGGTGGGGATGAGAGGGAGGGTTGGTCATGGGATGAGGCCAGGGGGTGGGGAGATTTTGAAACTGGGAAAGTCCGCATTGAAACCATTGGATTGTAGGCTCCCAAGGCAGAATATGACGTGCTGCTCCTCCAGTTTCTGGGTGGCGTCAATGTGACACTGGAAGAGGCGCAGGATGGACATGTCGTCCGGGGAGTTGAAATGGTTCGCGACCGGAAGGCGTTGTTGTTTGTCACGAACAGAGCACAGGTCCTGTCCATCGTGAGCTTCCTCCAGTGTCACAATGACGTCACCTGGAAACTGAAGGAGCAGCACGTCATACCTTCCCCAGCCCCATCCCTTCTCTTTCTATTTATTTTAGAGCTCCCTTCCCCCTCCCCAATTTCTGAAGAAGGGTCCCGACCCGAAACGTCAACTTCCCTGCTCCTCTGATGCTGCCTGGCCTACTGTGCTCCTCTAGCCCCACACTGTGATACCTTGATTTGATTGTAGTGAAAATCACCCTCAGTTATTTGCAAGGTATGTTTGTGTCTACTTCAGTGGGATGTTTGACTGAGAAAGACTATTTCCCCAAGTCATTGTGCAGCTTTACATACTTTTTATACTGTAACACTGTAATCCGTTAGAGTCCTGAATTTGGCCTAGTACCATGATGTAAAATGGTGTTTCTCATTTTAATGCTTCAAAGTGAAGTCTAGGGGTTATATGAGTTTTTGTGGGATGTAAGGGGCTTCCATCACTGAGCAGGGGGAATGGAGATTTTTTTTGGGGTGAACAGCACTTAAGTATGGGGGGATAGTTAGGGTTTCACCAAAAAAAATGAATACCTACATTTTCATAGGCTTTTCTTACAGCAGCAATTGGACCTCAGAGAGCAGTACGTTATGCATTTCCTACCAACAATGAAGAGGGAAGCACTCAAAGTGACCCAATTAGAAATCAGTTAGTGTTATATCACTGCCCTTGCAGCCCTGGAGCTTAAGACCTCAAAATCTCATCTTGTGACTACACTGAAGCTCATAAACCATAGTGTTTTTTATTCACTCATAGGGTGAAGGCATTGCTGGCTGAGCCAGCATTTACTGTCCATCCTTAGTTGCCCTTGAGAAGCTGTAGTGAGTTGCCTTCTTGACCGCTGCAAGCCATTTGCTGTAGGTAGACCCACAATCTTGAATTCCAGGATTTTGTCTCAATGATACTGAAGGAGCAGTGATATACTTCCAAGTCAGGTTGGTGAGTGGCTTGAAGGGGAACTTGCAGGTGCTGGTGTTCCCAAATGTCTGCTGCCCTTGTCCTTCTCAATGATAGTGGTTGTAAGTTCAGAAATTGCTGCTAAGGATCTTTGGTGAATTTCTGCACTGCGTCTTGTAGATGGTACATGCTGCTGTCACTGAGTGTGGGAGGTGGAGAGAGTAGATGTTTGTGGATATGGTGCTCACCAAGCAGGCTGCTTTGTTATGGAAAATGTCAAGATTCTTGAGTGTTGCTGTACTCATCCAAGCAGTTTGGAATATACTGTCACACTTCTGACTTGTGCCTAGTAGATGGTGGACAGGCTTTGGGAAGTCAGGTGGTGAGTCACTCAGTGTAGTATTCCAAGATTCAGATTTTTTTAGCCACTGTATTTGTATGGCTAGTCTAGTTCAGTTTCAGTTTAACCCAGGATGTTGATAGTGGGAGATTCAGTGATGGTGATACCATTCTATATCAAAAGGCAGTGGTTACATTGTCTATTAGTGGGGATGGTCATTGCCTGGCTTTGATTTCTCACAAATGTTACTAGCCACTTGTCTGCCCAAGATTGTATATTGTCTAGTTTATACTGCATTTGGACATGGACTGCTCTAGTATATGAGGAGTTGCGAGTGGTGCTGAACATTGTGTGATCATTGGCAAATGCCCCATTTTGACTTTATGCTGGATGGAAGGTCATTGATGAAGCAGCTGAAGATGGTTGAGAAGTTATGGAAGGGCTAATGTAAAGGATTCAGCACAGCTTTTTTTGAAAGAGTGGTGAATCACTTCAAGAAGTTAATGTCCAAGGTCCTAAGGAAAAAGCAGTGTCATCAGTGGCAAAGATAAATGTTAGTGCATCAGCATGTAATATCTGTAGGCAAATAATACTTATTTTTTCTGATTTATTGACCTTTCCCAACCATCCAAGAGGTCTCTGAGTGCAAACATCTTTCATACTTGCCAACTGTTACACTGTGTGTTTAGTTGTTTCTCAGCTGAAATTCAGCCAGAATCAGAATGTTGAGTTATTTTTCAAATCCTCTTATGGCAAATGAAAAAGGGTTGATTACTGTTGGATGTTTGTTTAAAACTGATTATCTTTGTAAATAAAATTGACATACAAGACCTTTATAGTCACTTGTCTAAAGGTGAGTGTGAGTTCCTCTCCAAGCCACACACCATCCTGACTCAAACTATATTGCTATTTCTTCACTGTTGCTGTGTTACAACCTTGAAATGCTCTTCCTGACAGTATTGTAGATGTATCTACGCCACACAGATTGCAGCAATTCCAGAAGGTGACTTACCAGCACTTTCTCAAGGCCATTTATGGATGGACAGCAAATGCTGCCTAGCCAGTGACACCCATATCCTGTGAAAGACCAATAAGCATGCTTTTCTCCTGTGGCACAAACTGGTGGAGGATCGTTTAACATTTACCAATCATGGAGATATCCTGATTAGTGCAAGACCAGAAGTTTCAACAAAATGTCTTTCTTTTCAGCAATAATAAAAAAAAGTAGTACTTTCCAGTAAATGCCTGTGTAACTTATACATCCCCTGTTCTAATCTTGAGGATCAGAAATGCTAGACCCAAAATTTCAGATAAAATCATTTAGCTCTGTTACCAATTTTGGAGCCCTGAATTCAGGAGTCTTGTATGCAGCATTGCCATTTGGGTCAGTACAAGGTCTACTATCCCTTAGAAAGTTTATTTGATATACAATTACACTATCCAATCCTACAGTCTCAGTCTACTTTGACTGGAATGTCTTTGAGTCCAAATTACAAACTGAGGACTCATTAGACCATAAGAAATAGGATCACGAGTAGGCATTTGGCTCCTCAAGCCTGCTCCACCCTTCAATAGGATCATGGCTGATCCAACATTCCTCACATTCATTTTCTTGACCATTCACCATAACCCTTAAGTACACACAAGGTCTCTGTCCCCACAGCTGAAGACAGCAAGGAATTCGAAAGGCTCTCACTTTCAGAAGAAACACGTCCTCATCTCAGTTTTAAATTGGCATCCCTTTATCCTGAGACTATGGCCTCTAGTCCCAGACTTTCCCATGTGGGAAAACATGCTGTCAACATTTACCCTGTCAAGCCTTTTTAAGAATCCAATATGTTTCAATTAGATCACCTCCCATTCTTCTAAGTTCCAATGAGTAGAGTCCACGTCTGTTTAGCCTTTGCTCATAAAACAACCCTTTCATACTGGGGATCATCCTAATGAACCTTCTCTGAACATTAAGTAAGATCTCTCCTTAAATAAGTGAACAAGTACTGCTCAGAGTATTCCAGATGTGGCTTCTGCAACACCTTGTACTGTTGCAGTAACATTTTATATGAAGAAGGATCCTGACTGACCTCTGTACCTCCGTAGCAAAAGTATTCTTTATGAAAGAACAATTTGTTTGGATGAAGTACTGCTGTTAAAAATAATTACTATGTGAATACAGAGTAAAAAGACAGAAGCTGCTGCCCAGACAACTTTACAGGAAGCTGAAATGCTCAAGGAGTTAAAAAGGTAAGAACTCTTCATTGTAGTTCAAAACTTTTAAAATTTTCACAATGTATTTTTTCATGAAAAGCCAGTACACCAATGATGATCATGCATAGATAATTTTTAAAAATGTTTTCAATTTCTAAAATCAACTATTTTGATGGATTCTGAAATAGTTATTTATTTGCGAATCTTATTGGGCATTTTGCAGTCATTTTACAAGTTCTGTGAATTGATATTGAGCATAATTAATGTGCATCAAGTCACTTTCTCAACTTGTATTGCACTGTGAGGGTCTGACAAGAAAAAAATAACAATGGGTGGGTAATTTTGATCCTTTGTGCTCACTGTCTTTATTGAGGAAAAATTCTGGGGAAAAGAAGATAGCTATTAAAAGATGTTTTTGCACGATCTGCAAAGCCAGGGATTTTCTGTCAATAGAAAACTCATATAGCAGAAATGATTTTTAAAATCCAAAAATGCCCTTGAGCAAGGTAGCACTCTCTTCCTGGGAAAGGGCAAGCTCAGACTCTGTTACTGAACTCCATTACGATTGCAGCATTAGTATGAAGCTGTATTAATACCCCTTTCAGATTTAGACCTGCCTGGTTGGTTTCTTTCCTGGATTGTGTATTGTGCTCTTTTTTTCAGATTTATTATTAGTAATATTTGCAGGCTATATGCTAACTCTGTAACAGCATTGCTTTCTTTATCATCAATACCATTAGTTGGAGCAGCATATTGAGTTTCAATCCAATACCTAATTATTTTGATCTTTAGGAGAAAACACTCTTTGCTCATACGCATGCTTAAGTGCGCAAGTATTTTGCAGCACTTGGATTACTTTTGAAATGTAAATGCCCAGTCCCTCAAGCAAGGGATTGGGAGAAGAGCGGCAAGGCAGGAGAAGCCGTCATTTAAAGAAATAACTGGATTGTAGAAGGCCTGGTAGCATTTCTGAACAACCAGGACTCTCATTCACACAAGATAGGAGCTTCAACATCAGATTGACTGTTGGGTCAGAGGCAGCTGTGTTTAACTTAAATAAAGGGAATTATAATGAAATGAGTTAGATCAAGCAAACTGGGCAAATAGATTAGCAAGAAGGACAGTAAGCAAGCAGTGGCAGACATTTAAGCAGGCAATTTATGACTCTCAGAAAAATATTTCCCAGTAAGTAGGAAAGATTCTAAGAGGGATAGACCAGCATGGGTATCCAAGGAAGTTCAGCGCAGTATAAAGTTGAAAGAAAAAGCATATAAGGATGCAAAAGTCAGTTGTGGCCCCAAAGATTGGGATAAATCCAGAATCCAGCAAAGGAGGACTAAAAATTTAATAAAGAAAGAGAAAATGAACTATGAGGGCAAACTAGCAGGGAATATTAAAAGAAAACTGACAATAAGAACTTCTTTGAATATATAGAAAGAAAGAGAAACTTCAGTGTGAATGTAGGAAACCCTTAGGAAATGAATCTGGGAAGATAGATATGAGAAGTAAAGTATAGAAGCAGAACAAGGCCATTTGGCCCATCGAGTCTGCTCCAACATTCAATCATGGCTGACATGTTTCTCAGCCCCATTCTCGTGCTTTCTCCCCGTAATCCTTGGTATCCTTACTAATCGTGAACCTATCTATCTCTGTCTTGAGGACACTGAATGACTTGACCTCCACAGCCTTCTGCACAAAGAGTTCTAAGGTTTTCCACCCTCTGGAGAAATTCCCTCTCATCTCTATTGTAAAGGGTCATCCCTTCACTCTGAGGTTGTACCCTTGGGTTCTAGTCTATCCTACCAGTGGAAACATCTTCTCTATGTCCACTATATCCAGGCTGCTCAGTATTCTGTAGGTTTCAATGATATCCCCCCTCATCTTTCTAAATTCTATAAAATATAGACCCAGTGTCCTTAGCTGCTCCTCATATGACAAGGCCTTCATTCCCAGAATCATTCTTGTGAACCTCTTTTGGACCCCCTACAAGGCCAGTACATCCTTCCTTGGATACGGGATCCAAAACTGCTTATAATATTCCAAATTCGTCTGTCTAAAGCCTTATACAGCCTCAGCAGTACATCTCTGCTATTGTATTCGAGCCATCTCAAAATTAATGCTAATGCTGCATTTGCCTTCCAAACTGCCAACTGAACCTGCATCTTAACCTTAAGAGAATCTTAAACTAGGACTACCAAGTCCATTTGTGCTTCAGATTTCCAAAGCCTTTCCCCATTTTGAAAATAATCTCTGCCTTTATTCTTCCTAACTTCAAGACTTTCCATATTGTATTCCATCTGCTGTTTATTTTGCCCACTCTCCTAACCTGCCCCAAGTCTGTCTGCAGTCTCTCTGCTTTCTCAAAACTACCTATCCCTCCACCTATCTTTGTGTCATCTGCAAACTGAGCAGCAATGCCTTCAGTTCATTTGTCCAGATTGTTAATGTATAATATGGGGAACAACAAGATGGCAGAGGAATTATACAGATATTTTGCAACATTTTTAATAATGGTAGATACTTCTAAATGCCATTAACACTAAATGTATAGGGTAGGAGTTGCCGTGATCATCACTAGAGAAGTCGCATTAGACAAACTAATGGGTCTAAAGCCTGGTCCTGATGGCTTGTGTCTGAGAATCCTGAAAGAGGTAGCTACAGCGATAGTGGATGCATTGGTTGTAATTTTCCAAAAATCCATGGATTCTGCAGAAGCATCAGAGGATTGGAAAACTGTCAATGTGACACCCCTATTCAAAAAGTGAGGGAGGCAAAAAGTGGGTAACTATAACTGATCAGCCTCGCATCTATTGTTGGAAAAGTATTAGAATCAATTACTAATTGTTATGAAGTTGGGTAGAGTAATTGTGAGGTGGAAGGTAGGAAGCTAAAATGTGTGGTTCCTTTAAGAGATTTGTGCTTTGTCTGTACTTAGAATTTTCAAAAAAAAATGCATGTCTGTGAGCAGCAGCTGAAGTCTGTGCAGAGGGTCAAAAAGTGAAACAAGTGTATCAAAAATGCCCTACAGGTGAGAGGCAAAACAGCAGTCTTGTTTCGATACAACAAGGTG
>NC_063342.1:28903627-28946240 GCF_021869965.1 Rhincodon typus
AGACCCTTCATCAGAAAAGGGTCTAGGCCCGAAACGTCAGCCTCTCTGCTCCTATGATGCTGCTTGGCCTGCTGTGTTCATCCAGCTCTACACCTTGTTGTCTCGGATTCACCAGCATCTGCAGTTCCTACTATCTCTGATTCAGTCTTGTTTCGATGTTGTGACAAGTTTGAATTCGGCCAATTAATTTAAAACCAAACTCAGTGATTCAAAGCCTATTGAATTTAAAAATTGATGATGTCGACAACATGAAACCAATCATATTATAAGAATTTGATTATGTCATTACGGGTATATTGAAAAATCGGAGAGAGCCAACTGCCAACTGCAAGACGGACAACTGCTACCTGCCAGAATTAGCACCATTCAGTTCTCAGAGAAAACTCATCTAATTAATCAAAGGCACCACAGTATTTTAACTCAAAGTCCTTACAGGAGAAATTACAGCAGAAATAGCAGAAGAAAGACACTTGTGAAGAACCAGAGGTGACAGAATGTTCTAGAAGACAGTCTGTGTGAACTTGGGGAGATTTATTGCTTTTTATTAATTGGGTTTATATTAGTGGGACTTGTCTTTATTTAAACAGTATTTCCAGTAGAATTTAGACCAGTTAGGGAGTAGTTCATAGTCTAGGGGGCAATTGTTGGTTTGTTATTAGTTTTGTTAAGTTGTTCATTATTGGGTTAAATAAATAAATTGTTTCTTATTACTTGTAAAGTGGAGATCAGGGATTTTCTTTCTTTTAACCACTCTTTTAATAGATTATGAGTGGAAAAGCGAGCTTTGGGTGGTTTAGGGGGTAATTATTAGAGGGGAGCTCCTACTCCTGTCACAACAGATTAGGGATTGTTTTTTAGTTTAATTATCAGAGGGGTTCAGCCATTCCCCGTCGTAACACTAAGGAAGTAATAGTAGCGCATTTGGAAATTCATAATCTAATCAAGCAGAGTCATCATGTCTTTTCATGAAAGGGAAATTGTGTTTGACTAATTCAATAGAGTTTTGTCCGGAAGTTTCAATCAGACCGAATAGAAGAGAATCATTAGATGTATTTGGACTTCCAGAAGACATTCAACATGGTATATCACAGAAGATTAAGTTGTAAGATAAGAACTCCTGGTTTTAGCGGTAGTATTTTGACATGGATAGACAATGCCTTATGGGCTTGAAATAGCAGGCGGGGATAAGAGATTATTTTTCACTTTGCAACCTGTGACCAGTGGGATTTCACAGGGATCAATGCTGGGACTGCAGCTGTTTACAGTATATGTTAAGGTCTTGAGGGAAGGAAGCAAAAGTACTGTAGCCAAAATTGCAGACAAAAGAAATAGGTGGAAAGGCGCGTTGTGAGTGGGATACAAACAGTTTACAGAGAGCTATTGGTAGGTTAAGTACACAGGCAAAAAGTTGGCAAATAGAGTATAATGTGGGGAAAATGTAAAGTTGTTCAATTTGGAAGGGAGTACAAAGGAACAGTATCATTTAAATAGGGAAAATCTATGGAAAGCTGCAACACAAAGGGACTTAGAGGTACTTGTGCAAGAAACACAAAAAGCTGGCACACAGGTTATTTCAAGGGGGTTGGAGTATAAGAGTAGGGAGGTCTTGCAAGGTGCTGGGGAGACCACATCTGGAGTAATGAGAGCAGTTTTGTTTCCTTATTTAAGGAAAGCTACCATTTCATTGAAGGCAGTTCAGAAAAGGTTCATTAGGATAATCCCAAGGGACTGAACAGCCTACTCCAGTTCCTGTTCCTTATGGTCTTATGGTCTTATTGTCTTACGGAATGCAAGTCCAGGAGGGGGAAACAGAGATTGGAAGAGTTGGCGAGGGAGCAAAAGCCACAAGTCAGAGGCCAGTAGTGGGGAAGAAGCTGCAATTCTGAGGTTGGAGAAGGGAAAGAGGCCAGAACTCAGATGTCTAGAGCGAGGAGATGTCACAACTTGGAGTCAGGAGTGAGGAAAAGGTTTCAACTTTCAGGTTGAGGAGGGGAGGAGGCAGCAATTCAGGAGTTGGGAATGGGAAGATGTTGCAATGAAGAAATCACTGAGGAAGAAGGACCATTACTCTGATGTCAAGGAGCTTTGAAGCTACCAGTTGAGTCTCAAAGGAAACAAAGTTAGAAGTACCTAATGATGTTCAACAAGAATGCAGACCCCGTCAATTTACTGACATTAAAATGAAACAGTGTTAAATGGGGTGGCTTTAAACAAGGACTTACTGTAGTTACAATCCTGAGCCTACTTACTTCTTTTCTAGAATGTTGTGATAATTGCAGTGCTTGAGCCAGCATAATGCTGCGATCACCAATTAACACCAATGAGCTTCGGTAAGATGATGTAGCTAAATTCAGCCACTGAGTTTTTGATGCTGCCGTAAAGTTTGAAATTCAAATATAATAAGCAGTTGCATGCCTGCAGTTTTTATATTGCATTTATCTCTTGGACAATATTACTTATAGGGTGCTTCTTGATTCAGTCTTACTTACGAATTTGTGTTTGAGAAACAATTAGACCAATTTCCTTGGTCTCATTGCCTGAAACATGCTTTTTAGCAACACATAACAATCTGGAAATTAGGGCAGAAACCTAAATGCTCCCCCACCGACCAAACTTCCCACATTAAATAGCATGGTCATAATGGGATGAATGGCCCTCCAGGCTTTAAATTTCCATGATTGTGTGATTACTGTGCCAGAGCAAGTATTTTTAATGAGATGTTTCCATATTTGTCACTCATCTGATGTCAAATCAACCAGTAAAACACTCTGTTAGTAGCTGTTGCAGATCCGTTGATATTTGGCCACTTGAGTGCAAAGTGCTTCTGTGAATAACATTTACAAAGGCAGATGAAGGTATTTTTGGGCATAGATCTAGTTTTCAGAATTTCCCAGTTTTGACTACAATCAAGTTTTCCTTTATTAAAATAATGTTTGTGAACACCTGAGAGTGCTCAGACCTAATAAGATAGCAGTTCCTTTAGTAATACCCCAATTAATATGTTACCTGGAAAAGGGGAGGGCGAAGAAGCGTGAAGGCCAGTAAGATGCAAGAAGATGGGGCAAGAAGATGTCTTTGAGTAAAAGACTTATTATTTCAAAGCATTCTCATGTATGTTAGCCTAAGTTTGTAGTAGCTGGAGCCATGAAACAGCATCAAAACCATAAAACAAAGCCATTACTGTTGAGCTGAGCCATTTGGTTTCTTCTTTAGAACAAGTTTAACAAGAAATCACATTTAAACAGAATATAACTAACTTCAAGGTGGCTAGTGTCTTTACTGTTGAACCAACTTCATATCCCACCTGCCCTAGAGGTGTACAATAACATCTCTAACAGATTGATTAGAAAATGTCTGTAACTTAATTCAAACAAAAAATATTGATTTTACACTTTTCTACTTGAGCTGGTATTTTTGGCTTCTTCTTTCCCTGCTTGCCCCAACATGTTTCAACTCTTTATGAAGTGTTGCTGGTCCTTTTTGATGTTTGTCATCTGTCTCCTGCTTTTTGCTGCTTTCTCTGGCAGACACAAAAACAAACTCACAAATTAAGGCCTACTAGACCACCCCCAATGCAAAGGAATATCCTCAAGAATTACTAAGCTGAGTTTGAACTATGCAAGTGCAGTTGAGGGATTGTGTTGGCACATTGCTTTTACTATTATTATCAAAGGATGTGAAACTTTAGAAGAGACTGTAAGTTGTTAGGATGGAGTAGAGGAAGGATTTAAAGTTTACAAGGAAGTGAGTCATGGGATTGCCAGATAGCATACATGCATCATTGAAAATGATATATGAGGCTTTCCTCTCCCCTACTGTTGAGGTCATTGAATTCCTTCCTGCACTTGAGCATAGTACAGTGGACGTACTGCAATCATTAATAGCTTTTACTGCTCATTCCTGTTGTCCTGCAGCAGTCTACTTAGAACTTTTGGAAAGCCTAGAAGGAACATCTGTCTCTCTCTCTCTACTTGACGGCTTTCAAAAATTATTTAGTGATTTATCAAATTAGAGTGCCCCAATTCCTCCAGCATTCCACAGTACTGTTTCAGCCTAATAAGTAGTGGAAAGATAATTATTTTACTGCAGCACCAAACTTAGCAAATCTGCCAGTAAAAACATCTCAAATTAGTCTGCAATGAAAATACTGCAAATACTGGAGATCAGAAAGAAAACTGAAAGTGCTGGAGAAACTCTGTGGATCTGGCAGCATCTATAAAGAGCAAAACAGAGTTAATGGAACCCAACTTAAGAGATATATTGGATTTGAAACATTAACTCAATTTTGCTAACCACAGATTCTAGCAGGCCTTCTGAGTTCTGCAACACTTCCTCCTTTCCCATTCGTCTTAGATGTTTTGACAGCTGCAACCGCGATATTTTATAGCAATTTAATAATTAAGTGATTGAGTTAGAAGACCAGTAGGCATTGAGGCACAAATGATGCTTTTTGTCCGTTAACCATTGTGTCACTTTGCAGTCCCCTGAGTCAGAACAGTGAAATGCCTGAAGAACAAAATCAAGAACTTATACTGGAGCCTGAAGCTACAGGAGCTGGTAAAGTTGACCTTACGTTTATTCACTTGAGTAGAGAACATATGAAAATTATTGGTACCAGAAATTTTTAACTTAATTTTAAGGGTGTTGATTTCAATATTTGCTGTCATAGAGGTGTACAGTACGGAAACAGACCCTTCAGTCCAAATTGTTCATGCCGGCCAGATATCCTAATAAATCTAGTCCCATTTGCCAGCATTTGGCCCATATCCCTCTAAACCATTCCTATTCATATACCCATCCAGACGCCTTTTAAATGTTGTAATTGCACCAGCCTCCACCACTTTCTGGCAGCTTATTCCGTACACGCACCACCCTCTATGTGAAAAAGTTGCCCCTTGGGTCCCTTTTAAATCGTTCCCCTCTCATCTTAAACTTGTGCCGTCTAGTTTTGAACTCCCCCACCCTGGGGAAAAGACCTTGTTATTTTACCCTATCCATGCCCCTCATGATTTTATAAACCTCTATATGGTCACCCTTCAGCCTCTGACTCTCCAGGGAAAATAGCCCCAGCCTATTCAGCCTCTCCCTATAGCCCAAACCCTCCAACACTAGCAACATGCTTGTAAATCTTTTCTGAACCCTTTCAAGTTTCACAACGCCCTTTCTATAGCAGGAAGACCAGAATTGGACACAGTATTCCAAAAGTGACCTAACCAATGACCTGTACAGCCGCAACATGACCTCCCAACTCTTATACTCATTGCACTGACCAATAAAGGCAAGCGTACCAAACGCTTTCTTCACTATCCTATCTATCTGTGACTCCACTTCCAAGGAACTATGAACCTGCACTCCAAGATCTCTTTGTACAGCAACACTTCTCAGGACCTTACCATTAAGTGTATAAGTCCTGCTCTGATTTGCCTTTCCAAAATTCAGTACCTCACATTTATCTAAACTAAACTCTATCTGCCACTTCTCAGTCCATTGGTCAGTTTGATCAAGATCCCGTTGTACTCTGAGATAACCTTCTTCGCTGTCCATTACACCTCCAATTTTGGTGTCGTCTGCAGACTTACTAACCATACTTCCTATGTTCAGATTCAAATCATTTATATAAATGACGAAAAGCAGTGGACCCAGCACCGATCTTTGTGGCACAGGCCCCCTGTCTGAAAAGCAACCCTCCACCACCACCCTCTGTCTTCTACCTTCAAGCCAGTTCTGTATCCAAATGGCTAGTTCTTCCTGTATTCCATGTGCTTTAACCTTGCTAACCAGTGTACCATGAGGAACCTTGTCAAACGCTATACTGAAGTCCATGTAGATCACATCCACCGCTCGGCCCTCGTCAATCCTGTTCTTAAACTGTGCTGCCCTGTAGAACTTTAGGCTCAATCATGGTGATGAAACCTTTGATGCTGCTTGATTATCGGATTCTCTGCTGTCTTTTGTATATTTAGGAACTGAGTGAGTGTCAAATCACAGCTGGGGTCCCACATTTTACCTTTCAATGATGCAGCACTAACCCATTCATTTCCCTTACTGTGCTTATTCATCCATTTAGGATGATCAGAAATAACATGCTATAGTCAACTTTGTATGAATCATTGTGCGTGAAAGCCAATATTCCTAATTCTGCAACAGGTTCAGAAAGCCAGTAGATTACTAATGAATTACGAATTACATTCTGCTTAGCTTAAGGAAATTACCAATATATGTCTTGTAAAGAACAATCTTACTCTCATTAAGAAGTGTGATGAACCTTGCTAACTCTGTAAGAACATGAAAACAAAAGCAATATATCTATATCAGCTAAAGCAGAAATCACAGATTCGAAATGCTACCAAGAAAATAATTAATAAAGTAACAAATAAAAGGGATTTGGCTTCAAATTTGTTTTAAGCTTTAAATTATAAATCTAGACATTTTAAATGTCTAGTCAGTTCAGTTGTAGAACGTAGAGTTCAGTTGATAGTATCTCTCTTTGGCCATTGACCCTTTTCTAAATTGGAATATTTGCTTTTGGAGGAACAGTTTCAGATATAATTTCAGATATTAAATTATATCAGAGGTACAGATTGATGTAGCGTGTCCTCAAAATACTTAATCCTGAATTTTGCATTTATATGCAAGCCAGTACTTTGCTGAAGCACCCTTAGCCTTCATGTGGAAGGTATAGCTATAAAGCCAGAATCTTACCATGAATGCAGGAGATCAAATCACCTGAAAGAAAGCTGAGAACTCCTATGGCAAAGACGAATGAAGGTCTATTTTAACCACATGATCGTTACAACTACAGTAGTTACTGCTTGTGGTTTTCATTACCCTCCATTTTTTGTCTTTCCAATGGATAGAATTTTGTGCCCTTTTCTATGGCAGGTTCAGCAGCAGGAAAGGAACTTAATCAGGCAGGTGGTTGGGCGGTTGTTACAAGCCAACTTCTTATGTCCAAAACAAATTACACCCATGGTGGAATGGCCTTCATTTCCTGCTGCCAGTTTATGCCAAAAGTGGCCATTTCATGTCCACTTAAGGAACTCATCCCATAACCCATTATTTTCCTAAGTAGCAGGTAAGGGATCTGCCATGCATAGCAGGCTAGGTGGGACTGTTTAGTGTTGTCCATCTGTTAAAGGCACTCACTGCTTGATTGAGGGAGTCCTGGCAGTGAGAAATGGGAGAGGCTACTGAGAATCACCCTGTCTTTCCTTTGCTGTTGACTATTTTGCTCCCATGTAACCCCATACCACAAGCCCCTACCTGCTTCTCTCACTTGTCACTGGTTCCTTCCCCTGTGAGGCCTAAGGTGGGTGTAACCACTGCCTGTTGAATACCAAAGACCTGCTATTTTCAGATTGGCTGACAGCTCTTGGGGCAGGAGTACAGCATCCTTGATTCTGGGCTGGTTGGCTGGTGGCCTGTTAAGTACATGAATGCCACAAGATGCAGCAGACCATCTTGAACAGAGGTGATGCAGGCATCTCGACAGCTCTCAGACTACTGGCCGCAGATCTCCAACATATCCAGTCGATCCAATGACTTGACTTTGTTTCTTCAAAGATGCTGCCAGCTCTGCTGACCATTTCCGGCATTTTGTGCATCAGTTTCCAGAATCAGCAGTATTTCCCTTTGTCTTTTGCTTGCTGATTTATCACAGTTATAATTTGGGCACAAAATGATTTGTTGTAGTAAGTGAAAATATATTGTTTGATTACCTTGGGCTTTACATATAAAACTGCAATAACAATTTTAGATTTTATATCAGGAACAAAGTGCTTTCATGTTAAAAGAACCGCAGTAAAACAATAATATTTCTATCTCCCTTACCGGTTGTGAGCCAAGATATATTTATGTTATTAGAAACATTTTTTCAATTGTGTCAATAAAACAAACATAAAGTAAAGAACTGCGGATGCTGGAGATTTGAAACAAAAACAGGAATTGCTGGAGAAACTCAGCAGATTTGGCAGCACCTGTAGGAAGAAACCAGATTTAACGTTTCGAATCCAGTGACTGCACTAGAAGTGTTAGTAGCTTGGAAAAAGTGTTATTTATGCTGAAGTTGAAGTCGGGGGAAAGGGAGAGGTGAGCATATAGGTGGAAATGGAGCCAAAAGAGAGAGATAGAGTGGTAGCTGTGAAAGGGATAGGTAAACAAGGAGATTATGGATAGCAGGCTGGCACAGAAAAAAAGCTGAAGAAGTGATAATAAGAGCTAAGAGTGAAAAAATGGATTAGCTGTGCTGAATGCAACGCATATAATGTGATCGTGGACCTGGGAGTACATGAGAATGGGTGACTATGCTAAAAGTAACCCATGTCATAATATGACCAGTATGGAGTGAGTAAAAAACATGGGACGATGGAATCAGGTTCTAAAGTTATTGAGCTCGATGTTGAGTCCTGGAAGCTGCAGGGTCCCCAAGCAGAAATTGAGATGTTGTTCTTTAAGCTTGCACTGAGGCTTACTGGAACATTGCAGCAGGCCTGCGACAGAAATGTTAGTGTGGGAACATGATTGTGTTTGAAGTTGTGGGAAACTGGTTACGTTTGAAGTTGCAGCCAACTGGAAACTTGGGTCATTTTTCCAGACAGAATGCAGGTGTTCTGCAAAGCGGTCACCCAGCCTGCTTTTCGTTTTCCCAATGTAGAGTAGACCACACTGTGAACAGCAAATATAGTAGACTAGATTGAATGAAGCACAGATAAATCCCTGCTTCACCTGGAAGGTGTGTTTGGGGCCTTGAATGGTAAGGAGAGAAGAAGTAAATGGTCAGGTGTTACACCTTCTGCAATTGCATGGGAGGGTGATGTGGGAGTGCAAGGAGATGTTAGGAATGGAGGAGGAGTGTACCAGTGTATCCTGGAGGAAGCGTCCCTGTGGAATGCTGGCAAAGGAGGGGAGGGGAGGGGAATACGAGTCTGGTTGTGGGTATCCATTGAAGGTGATGGAAATGGTGGCTTACAATCCTTTGGATGCGGAGGTAGGTGGAGTATTAATGAGGATCGGGGGATCCTATCATTGATATGGGAGGGAAGAGAAGGGCTGAGGGCAGAAGTATCTTCACTTCGTGGGCATCTTCACTTTGTGGACAGTAATTCTGGGGTCAAATAAAGCCATGAAATTGCACAAATTCTCTTTTCCATTTTCCTCACTGCAGTACTGCTCCTTGCCTCCAGAAAACTGTCCACGAGTGAGGATTATCGACATAACAGGCAGGAAACTGTTCAACCTCCACAGCAATCCAGAATTAAAGCCACTCAAGTCTCAATGATAGAACAAAAGCAAAGTTTCTGGAAAAGCTCAGCAGGTCTGGCAGCATCTGTGAAGGAAAAAACAGAGTTAACGTTTCAGGTCCAGTGACTCTTCCTCAGAACTGACCGGGTCACCAGACCTGAAACGTTAACCCTGTTTTTTTCCTTCACAGACGCTGCCAGACCTGCTGAGCTTTTCCAGCAACTTTGCTTTTGTTCCTAATTTACAGCATCCGCAGTTCTTTCGGTTTTTATCTCAATGATAGAGTTCAGTATGCAGATGGTACTTATCAGATGATACTCACGCAGAAACTGAGCTCAACTTCATTGTTTGCACATACCTTGGAGAAGATAGCAATGGGCTTTTCACTAAACAGCCCAAAAAACTAACATTCTATTCCAATCAATTCCCACAGCACAACACCTTCTCCCTTCTTTAGGATCAGTGGGGGATACTTGGAAATGTGGGTCACTTTCTATATCTTGGGAACTTATTCTCAAAGCTGATATTGATGATATACTTCATAATTGCCTCCAATAAGCCAAGCTCAGCCTTCAACCAATGGAAATAAAAAGATTTTGAGACCAGGATCTCAGACTCAAGACTAAAGTCAAGGTTTACTGGGCAGCAATGATCCCTGCTCTCCTATATGTTTTGGAGATTTGAGATGATCTCCAATAAACAGGATGTGTAGTTTGTATGCCAGACATTAGGCTCCCAAATTCCATTTGGTTTTGAGCAACCAGCGGGCAAGTCATTCTGCCATCTTACTACCTATGTAATGAGAATGAAAACTTATCACATGATGATTTTAATTCAGCATTAATGAGTCACAATAGGAAAATAGTTTCCTTAAGTCATACCACACTTAATCATAATGTTATCTCTTGCAGCCCGGTTTCCTGTTCTAATACAATATGAGTATCAGTGTAAATTGTGGAAGAAAATATTTAATAAGTAATACAGCCCTGCAGAGCACCTTATCTGCAATATTTTTCCATTATTTCCATAAATGAAATCATTCAAATACAAAGACCAGAGAGATTATATATATAATAGGTTAAAATATGACTTGATACTACAGAACATGAATACTTCTGAAAAGCGAGACTCATTTCCAAAGTTGCTCATCTTGCATTCATCCAGACAACCGCAAGAATGCCATGTGTAAAATGATGGGAAATCCTTTTCTATTGTACTGAATTGTTGTGATTGTTTGAGATTTAGCATTCTTGTGTTTGTCCTGATGAGTGCAAAACAAAAAGTTTAAGCAATATGTCTCTCTTCTCTGAAATATTCCTATATTTCTAAGGATATTTTAGTCCTCCTGATAAATTTAGCAATATGGTTAGCATTCTAATTTTATCCAAGCAAATTCACAGGATTAATTGTATTCACTGTACTAATGCCTTGTTGATCTCTACGCATTGTGAATTTTCCTTGGCAGTGTTTATCACAAGATTAATTTAATACCAACTGCAAAATACAATATTGAGGAATTTATATATACATTTTCCACACAGTAATGTCTCCAATTAAGTTTTGGATTGTAAGAGTGCACCCATACCACTACCTTGAGCTTTATTATAAATCACAAGTGGTTATTGCTTCACAGAAATGCTAATGTTGACCTGGTTTATGAAGCCTTAGATTTTCTGTTCTTAAGCACTGGATAAATGTTCCTGAAATTCATGTAAACATTTACAGTGCAGATACAAAAACATGAATTGGGAGCAGGAGTAGGCTCCTCTAGCCTGCTCTACCATTCAATAAGGTATGACTGATATGAATGTAACCTTGAACCTACATTTCTACCTAATAACCTTTCACTCCCTTGCTTGAGAAGAATCCATCTATCTGCCTTAAAAATATTTCTGATGTGGACGTGCCGGTGTTAGACTGGGGTGGACAGGGTAAGAAATCACATGACACCGGGTTATAGTCCAACAGATTTATTTGAAAACACAAGCTTTCAGAGTCTTATTCCTTCTTCAGGTGTTAGTGAGAGAGGTAGTATCAGACACAGAATTTATAAGTAAAAGATCAAAGGGTTACACTACTAATGAGGATGTTCTAAACAACCTAAGATGTTGTTAAATCTTTAATCGGTTAGAAGATTTTAATTGATTAATCTGTATATGTAAATCCCCAAATTCCTTTGAAGTCACTGCCCTGAGAGGACTAAAGGTTTTATCAGTGTAAAGAAGAGGTGACACTTTAGGTCAGATAATGCATGTTAGGTGTGAGGCCTTGTTCAGAATCTATTTGTGTTTTGGTTTGGAGTCAGACTGGTTTTATTTCTAAAGTAGGAATTTAAAAAACGCCACATTGACTGACTGTCTATAAATTGTATGCTTTTTCAACAAAATAGAAGGTATTCGCCCCATAGATTCACATGTGTGTGCGCACGTGTGTGTGAGAGAGAGAGAGAGAGAGTGTGTGTGTGTGTGTGTGAGTGAGAGAGAGAGAGAGAGTGAGAGTGAGTGTGTTTGTCTGTGTACGTGTGTGTGGAGAGAGAGTGTGTGTATATGGGAGAGAGTGTGTGTGGGGAGGGGAGAGAGAGTGTGATGTGCGTGTGTGAGCACGCTTTTAAGAGACAGTGTGTATGAGAGAAGATCTGTGTGAGAGTGAGTGTGTGCGTTTGTGTGTGCATGTGTGTGAGTGTGTATAGTGTAGTGGGGCCACCTGTACTGCAACATGAACCCCAAGATCCCGGTTGAGGCCACCCTCATGGGTACCAAACTTGGCTAAAAGCCTCTGCTCGGTGACTCTGCGTTGTGTATCCTGAAGTCTGCCTTGGAGGATGTTTACCCGAAGATCTAAGGTCGAATGTCCTTGAATGCTACAACAACAGATGAATGGACACTGCGCAACAATCTCCAGACAGGGATGTTCCCTCCCAGTGGGGGAACAATTCAGCGGTCAAGTACATTTGGCCTTGGATCTTCGGGTAAGCATCCTCCAAGGCGGACTTCGAGATACACAACGCAGAGTCGTCAAGCAGAGGCTGATAGCCAAGTTCAGTACCCATTAGGATGGCCTCAGATGGGATCTTGGATTCATGTCGCACTACAGGTGACCCCACTACCCTATACACTCTTCACACACATTCATATACACACACACTCACTTACACAATCACACACACAGATCCTTTCTCATACACACACATGCACACACTCTCTCTCTCTCTCTCACACACACACACACACACACACACACACACACACACACACACCCTCTCTCTCTCTCCCCCCCCCTCACACACGCACACTCGCACTCTCCGTGTCTCTCTCTCTGTCTATCTCACACACACACACACACACTCACACAGACCGTGACTTGAAAGGAATTTGGGGATTTACATATGCATATTAATCAGTTAAAACCTTCTAACTGATTAAAGAATTAACAGCATCTTAGGGTTGTTTAGAACATCCTCATCAGTGGTATGACCCTTTGATCTTTTACTTATAAATTCTGTGTCTGATACTACCTCTCTCACTAACACCTGAAGAAGGAGTAAGACCCTGAAATAAACCTATTGGACTGTAAACTGGTGTCATGTGATTTCTGGCCTTAAAATATTTAAGCATTCTACTAACAAAAGGGCATGGATTTTTTAACAGGATTTTTGTTTGTTTACGGGAGACCACTGACTGACAGGTTTCAAACTCTGCTTTGGGTATTGTTTGGAGTAGTTGGTGATTAGACTGTTGTAGGAACGGAGAGTCTCAGCTCCTGGTTTTGGAAACAAAAATGTTGTGGCTGTCCTCTGAAAGAGCTTGTGTTTGGGGATGGCCATCTCCACATGTCAGAAAGGCAGACCAATAACCATCTGAATATTCCGCACATAATTCTCTTTGCCTTCAATGCACTAACCATTATTGAGCAAAATTGTCTTTTTTTCACATTTAATTGCTGCAGAGAGAACAGTCCATTTTTTCCCTTTTCATTGAGTGAATGGTTGTGTTTATGTGTATGCTTTAGGGTGTTTAGAAGAGTGGATACTTCAATATTTCAAGCCGTGTTGATTAGCTTTACATTTTTGCAAAATAGATCTCATTCTCACAAATCAATAATTTTGTCATATATTGAAAAAGCCTGTTTGATGGATTTTTAAAAATTTTAAACCTAATGTAGATAAAATATCTAATTGGCCCTATTGGTGCATGGGGAAAACATTTAAGTTCATGTTGAGGACACTGCAGCAATGACACTAATGACAGACATAGCACACACCTCCAGGCTCAGTCAGAGCAACAGTGAAAGCTGCTTAGAAATCTACTCATATTCCTTTGCAAACTCAATACACTGCAAAAAGGCTCTCTGGCAGCATTACCAGAGTTTTGATATCTTTCATCAGCCATCAATGTCACGCAACTGATAATTAAAACAATACAAGCTAAAAATCACTCAAAATAGACTTTCAATAAGGCTTCCTTATATTGTTCTAAATTTGTGTATCATATACACTAAATCATGCAATACTGTATGGAAATATGACTGCTATAACTGAGAATGATTCCAAAAGGAAATGGAGCAATAAAATAAAACAAAGAATTTAACAATGTATTTATACATATGCACATACAATATACATATTGGTGAATCTCCTGTTTTATTCTTACACTTGCAGTATTATATGAGAATATGAGTATCTATCGCTTTAAGGTTTGAAGATGTAATTGCTTTTGATCTTTGATGTGAATTCTGAGGTCAGCTACAGGTTGAACTGCAGAGCTTTACATAAAGATTACAGCAAAAACCAGGCTATTGGACCCACCAGTCGGTGTTGGTATTTTCCTCCAGAAAAGCAGTAGTCCTAATTCCATGAGCCTTCCCTGCTTTGCATTTCGCTCATCCACCCATCTGACTTTTTATTAAATGTTGGAAAGGTCTCTGAAGATCAAACTATGGTTTGTTTGACCGACAGTCAGTTTAGAAGTTGGAAGACATTGGTGTGCTCATAGAAAGAGAGAGAGAGTGAAATGAATTGCAACATACTTTAAGAGATAGCAAGAACTGCAGATGCTGGAGTCAGAGACAAAACAGTATGGAGCTGGAGGAACACACCAGGCCAGGCAGCATCAGAGGAATGTCTGAGGAAGGGTCCCAACCCGAAACGTCAACTTTCCTGCTCCGCTGATGCTGCCGGGCCTGCTGCGTTCCTCCAGCTCCATACTGTGCTGTCTGCAACATACTTTAAGATGCTTTTGGGTCTATAAGAAAAGAAGTGGAGTGCAGGTGGTTGAAGATAAGAGGGTTCAATAATGGTGGAGAATAATTGTTTAAATGTTCTACCGTTTATATCCAGCTTGGAGCTGTTCCTTTCAACATACTTTCCTAAGGCGCTCTGCAGTTATTGGAAAAAGTGAGAGTTGGGACTGTTAGACCAGGACTGGGTGTCAGTCACCTGACAAGAAAGGCTAGATTTGGTTTGACAAAACTAATCCACCCAGATGTGAATTATGTTTTACTATGATTAAGTGTTACAAAAAAATAAGTAATAAAATTATTTGAAGAAATTTGTGATTGTGAACAAATTTGTGTGGACTTCCTGGTTATGTGACTTTTTTTGTACATTTGGATTTTCCAATAGCCTTCAGAAGTCCTTGTGAGGACAAAATGGTGGCCATCTACACTTACTGCCAACTTATACAGTCTTCTAGGACACAGTCTCCTAATCAGCCATCTCCATATTTGACCTCCTGTTCAGGAAGTAGGGTGAGCCCTTAGTGCTGCAAGCCTAATCAGCAGGTCAGAAGCTCTGGGTGACACAGTGGCACGTGGTTAGCACTGCTGCCTCACAGTGTTAGGGACCCGGGTTCGATTCCAACCATGAGTGGCTGTCTGTGTGGAGTTTGCATGTTGTCCCCTTGTCTGCGTGTGTTTCAGTTTCCTTCCACAGTCCAAAGATTTGCAGGTTAGGTGCATCGGCCCTGCTGAATGGCCCCATAATGTCCAGGGATGTTCAGGCTAGATGGATTAGCCATGGTAAAAGCGGTGTTACAGGCATAGGGTTGGGGGCTGGGTCTGGGTGAGATGTTCTTCAGAGAGTCAGTGCAGGCTCTTTCAGCTCTGTAGGAATTCTATGAACATTGGTAGCCCCAGTAAGAGAAGTGTGGGCATTATTAGGGTAGTTCTCAGACTGTAGGGGTGCCTCAACAGGAGGTACCTGCAGAGGAGTATGTCTGAAGTTGAAATGATTAGGGTGTAGCAGTTAGCCCCTTGAAATTGTTAGAAAATTTTGGGGCAGCACGGTGGCTCAGTGGTTAGCGCTGCTGCCTCAACGCCAGGAACCCGGGTTCATTTCCACCCTTGGGCGACTGTCTGTGTGGAGTTTGTACATTCTCCCCGTGACTGCGTGGGTTTCCTCCGGGTGCTCTGGTTTCCTCCCACAGTCCAAAGATGTGCAGACTAGCTGGAATGGCCATGCTAAATTGTCTGTAGTGTTCCGGGATGTGTAGTTTAGGTGGATTATAGGGGGATGGATCTGGGTGGGATGCTCTGAGGGTCAGTGTTGTCTTGTTGAGCCGAAGGGCCTGTTTCCACATTGTAGGGATTCTATGATTCTGTAATTCTCTGGATCATTGTTTGAGCTGGAAATGTGAATTTTCCAGCTAATGCCCTTTTCATGCAGAATTCTCTGCATGAGAGCCTCTGGTATTCAGTATAATCAAAACTTGGATTATTAGATTTCTACATATTAATCCATTAAGGCAATCTGAGGGAGTTCAGGAAAATGGTGTTGAAGAACAGGCATGATCTCATTGAATGATGGAGTGGGCTCTAAGGGATAAATGATGTACTCTTAATTCTATTTCATATGTGCCACGAAACTGTGGCCTCTGTCTGCTGAGGAGAGCTGATTCAGAGGTGGCAAAATGCCAGCAGATCTTTAAGTTCAGACCCAATTCAACAAAATTACCTGGCCATTTTACCCCCTGTCCATCCTGGCAGGAGGAATGTGTTAGTAAGCTATCCAATGCACCTGCCTCCTGTTTTCCTTTGAGCATCACATCTGCAAACTTGCCATCACAAGATTGGGAAAATCCATTCCATGTGTCAACTTTAATTATTATAGGTTCTAATGTGTGCTTAATCTGTGCATTTCTAAGCGAATTCACCTCGCATTTGCACAATCTGACCATCATGCTCCCAAAAATCATTCAAAACATGTTTCTGTTTTCCAATATTTTCAAATTTTTAGCTCAGTAGCTTAATTTCAAGAGCATAAAGATCAAGCAAAATTTACACAGTCATATTTCACAACAAATTTGTTAACTGTCTAGTATTCTATTAGTTGTTATGCGATATCAGCCAATGGCCTAAATTTTCCTGTTAATGTAATGAGAGGTTAATGGCATTTGCTGTTATTTAGGTTAAAATGCTATGGCAGCTACCAGCCAGGTAAGCCATTAAGCGCAAAAATCCGAAGGGTTGCTCTACCAAATAAAAAACTCCAGCGTAGACTTGAAAATTACATCTTGCTGTCTACATCACTGTTCAAATGTATGTAATGGATTCAAATTGATACATGTGTGCAGTAGACATGAACTTAACTCATCCCAGAAAGTTATCTTATGCATTCTAATCTAACTCACCATGATCACCATATTAATACTAATCACTGTCAAGCACCCATTAAATTAATTTCACAGTCCTTCCACCTGATTGGTTAGTGTTCACTGAGTTTCTGTTTTGCTCTGTTCACTTAGATTCAGTATGTCGTGTTTCCATCACTGCATTGGTATCAGCTCAAATTTTCAGCAACTTGCCTCACCCAAAATAAACCAAAATGTTCAAGGGCAATTATCTTGCCACAGTAAAATCTGGCCAAGAATGTTTACAGCAAAGATTCTTAATCTCAAAGCTTAATGCTTAAAGTAAAGTAAATTTCTTGTAACCAACTAGAGTTTAGTTGGAAAAACAATGCCGCTGTGTTTAGTTCTTGACCTTAGCATTGCAGGGTTGAATTCAAATTCCTATTACAATTCACTGAATTCTTTGACTACGGTTTACTAATCTAAATCCATTTAGATTGCATGCTGAAAATGACATGTTGTTCATGTGCACATTTCCAAGCTACAAAATACGTAGATGACCAGTGGGTAAAGTTACAGCACTAATTGACCCTGGGTGAGATAATTGCATTTTTAAACAACTGATTTTCCTAATTTTCGGACTAATGATTTATCTAGACCATTTTAATTAACAAGATAGTTGCTTTGTTCAAATGATGTTCCTATATTTCTCTCTCTCATCTCTTTCTCTCTTCCCATTTGTATTGCACTGCCGCAGGGTAGTGATCCTTATTTTATATGATTCACTGGATAGTGAAGTTCGTTCTCTACATTTGAGCACTTTATCAATCCTTCAATACAATGAAATTGAACAATTGTATTGTAATTTGTCTTTCAATGCCTTCATTAAATTTTTACTTGAAGCCTTAGTCTGTAACCAAAAGCTAGCCTGGGACTTGATATTTTAACTCAAAGTCGTGAGCTAGACTTGAATTATGGAACCTGAGCATGTAAAGTATACTTAATTTCCTAGCATACTTTAGCATTGTTCAGTCAGTTGTATTGATCATAATTTCAGTTCAGTGTTTTATTGTTTCCACACTTGCATTGGAACCAATTTAGAAAAGGTTCACCAGACTGCTTCCTAGAATGAAGAGGTTATCTGATGAGGAAAGATTGAGTAGGTTGGATTACTGCTCATTGAATTTTAGCAGAAGTTAGCTAATCTTATCAAAACATATAATGGGAGCTTGACAGAGTAGATGCCAAAAGGGAATCTAGAACTAGGGTGCACTGTTTAAAAATAAGCTGTCCCATTTAATACAGTCTTTGGAATTCCCTTCCTCTGAAAGCCGTGGAGATGATGAAGCAGTGTGATATCATTGGACTAGTAAACCAGAGGTGCAGCTTTGAGGACATGGATTCAAATCCTACCACAGCAGCTGGTGGAATTTGAGTACAGTTAATAAATTTGAAATATTAAATTATTCTTTGTAGTGGTAACTACAAAGGTATCATCCATTATCTAATTTGTAATCCTCATGTGGTTTTACATGTGACTCCAGATCTGGACTCTTAACTGTGCTCTGAAATTGTACCAGCAAGCCACTTGTTTGAAGTGAAATCATGGAAGGGCAACAAATGCTAACTTTGTCAGTCTTGTCCGCATCCCATGAAAGAATAAGTTAAAAATATTAATAGTCAAGGTTGAGTTGGATTTTTGATCTACAAGGGAGTCTAGAGTTATGGTGAGGTGCAGATGGGAAGCTGGAGTTAATGCCAAAATCAGATAGGCGTGATCTTATTGCATGGTGAAGCAGTCTCAATGGACCAAAAGGCCTCTGACTACTACTTACCTTCATATGGGCTTTTGCCTTTGGTTTCCATCAACTTCAGAAAAATCATCAAACTGAGAATGGGTAAAAAAATCTTACTTCATTTTTAAAATTAAAATTTTCAAAAGAAAACTGTAAAATTCCTAATGCCTGTCTTGTCTCTTATTTGTTGATGATTTAAAAACCTTGATACCCTGAATGCATGACACAAATTTTGAAAGTAGACAAAGCTTCTTTAAGAAAATGCAAAGGAAGGAGAGGTAGCACAGAGGGAAGCAGATTGAGGTTGAGGAGTTTTCATTCCTAACAAGAGCAAAGTACTGCAGATGCAGAAAATGCTGAAGAGCAGCTTCTATGGAGAGAGAAACAGAGTTAATGTTTCAAGTATGATATGACTCCTCCAGATGTCTTTGAGTATTTCATCCTACCTGCCTTTGAATTGAATTAAATTGAATCATTTATAGTCACATGTATTCAATGTAAAAATAAAGTGAAGAGTGTGTACCTTCGCTGTACATTCATGACACCATTGACATTAACTTAGAGTAAGATAAGGAAAAGAAAGATAACTGAAGTGAGTCCAACTTTTCTTTCCACTGCCGCAGTCCCACTCAGGGTTTTCCAGCCCTTGCCATGCCTCTGCCTGAATCTCGCTCCGGGTTTTCTAGCCCTTGCCCGCTGCCAGTGTCCCGCTCTGGGCTTTCCAGCCCTTGCCATGCCTCAGCCAGAGTCCCACTCTGGGATTTCCAGCCCTCGTCATGCTGCTGCCAACGTCCCGCTCTGGGCTGCCTCACTGGTCCGATCTCATCGGCACTGCCTCACTGGTCCGATCTCATTGGCACTGCCTCACTGGTCCGATCTCACCGGCACTGCCTCACTGGTCTGATCTTACCGGCACTGCCTCACTGGTCTGATCTTACCAGCTCATTCTTGATCCGCCGTCGCTGCAGAACACAACCCGCGTATTAGAGAGGAGTGAATTTAGTGTGAGGGCTGAATATATTTTAAATCTAGTGCCAGATGCTAGAATATAGTAACTAACTCGTTGGAATACAATTTTCATCTGGGTTTTCCATTTTATTATCCAGCTGAATCCTGTGACATCAACAGTAGAAGTGAAGAAGAGATAAGCCAGGTAAAGGTAAGTAATATAATATGAAACATCATTTCTTCGTCAAGAGTAACTACAGTATATTCTCATGTTAAAGTCCAATGATTTAACTGCAAGAAGGGTTATGTGGACACCTTATTTCTGGCAAAGGCCACCTGCGATTAATATGTAAACCCTTGTGGGTTCGTATGCAGCTGAAGCTATACACATATGTTTATAACCACCACCTTCAAGTCACTGTCCCAAGTCACACACCATCCTGACTTGGAACTGTATCAGTGTTCCTTCACTGTCACTATGCCAAAGTCCTGGAACTCCCTTCCTAACAGGACTGTGGATGTATCTAGATGCGAAGGACTGCCGCAATTTGAGAAGGCAGCTCTCCACCACCTTTTCAAAAGCAATAAATGCTGGCCTAACCAGTGATTCCCCCATTCCATGAACATATTAGAAAAAAAGACAAACATTTCACATTGAAAGCAATGTGACAATTTTTTTTCCAGAGAGATTTAAATGCATTTCAGTAAAAGGCAATTTCTTTTCAGAATTGTATCTTATTTACAGGAATATTCAAACATTGTGTGCACTAGAGCCTAAGGTTCAAACTGTGTGCCTGTGGTTAGCCAAGCAGAGAGTCCTGACTAAGGCCAACCAATCAGGGTAGCAAGAAGCTGTTCAATGATAAATATTTCCAGGAAATAAAAATTAGAGTGGGTCTGACTCCCATCCTCACCTCTAGCTCAATTCCCATCCAATCTTGGAGAGAAACAGCCTCTGATTGAATGAGCAGCTTCTTGCAAGATCATCCAATTACATTGTATTTGAAACAACAATTTGTGGGCCAAATAGGATCCCTCAGCAGGCCATTTCCTTACCAAGGGCCAACTGTTGGACAAGCCTAATCTTCAAAATACAATGCAGCAACTCCCCATACTTCTTATGCTACACCTTCTAAATCCACAACCTCTGACCACCCAGTTCATGCAGATATCTGGGAACATCAAGCAGCAAGTTCCCCTCCAAGCCAAATGTCCTGACATGGTACTGTATTGGCGGTCCTTCATTGTTGAAGTGTCAAATTCCTTAAACTCCCTCCCAAACAACCCTATAGGTACACCTACAGCACATAGACTGCAGCAGTTCAAGAAGGCAATTCACCATCATCTTTTCAAGGGATTTAGGGATAGGCAGTGATGCACTCAACCCAAATATACATTTTCAAAAATGAAGTCCATTTTCCAAATTTTTTTAAACTTAAATAGCACAAAGAGCTGAAACAGCTGGAGAAATTCAGCAGGTGCAGCATTTGAAGTCCAGTGACCCCTCTTCAGAACTGGAGTCATGTATAGGCTAGACTGAGTAAGGATGGTAGTTACCTTCCCTAAAGGATTAGTGAACCAAATGGGTTTTTCCCCAACAATGGTATTGAGTTCAAATTCCACCATCTGCCATGGTGGGATGCGAACCTGGGTCCCCAGAATATTACCTGGGTGCCTGAATTACGAGGCCATTGCCATTACCACTTGGCCATTGCCTTTCCTGTTGATGTTGAGCGAATGACCAACAGGAATCCTTCATGAGGTGAGGTTACGCATTTGATTTTCTTCTCTTGGAGATAAAACCCTTTGCCATTAGGTGGCACCCAAGTAATTCTCAGCCGGAGGTGCTGGCACTGATCATGTCAGCCAGTATTTTAAGCTGTAATGAAGGGAACATTTCAATTATCATGCTACTGATTGGACAGATTTGTTTTCTACTTATTTATTTTTGCAACCCAGATCACTTAATTGGATCAGATAAGTATCATTTCTGCTGAGTACCTAGTCTGCGTGAAAAATTTTCAGTGCATCTAATTGAGATCTCTCATTTCCATGTTATCCATATAAACTGTGCCTACCCTGTAACTAAAATGATGCACTCACTCTCTATATCCACTTAGTTTTGTCGTTCATTTTAGATTGTAGCACCTCTTCCAATTAGAAAGTTATGAATCTCAGTCTTAGTCCAGAACTCAACTCACCATTTATGCTGAATTTCAGTCGAGTACCGAGGAGATGTTGCATTATTAAAGGTGCAGTCATTTGAGTGAGACATTAAACAGTGTTCTAGGTCTGTCTGTTCCAGTGGTTCACTCGTATGTTAAAACTCTCAAGCATGCCAAAGAACAAGCAGTTCTGGTATTCCATGTAGCAAAAGTAATTACACAATGTGAATCATTTATATGAAATGTTCTGTGATGTTTCTAAAAGTGATTAGATGCTACATAACACAATTTTATTCCATTGTTCAGATGAATCATTAGCTGAAGAAACTATGAAATGGGTTTATGTAGCAAATTGTATCAGCTTCTGTACTAATGGAGAAATGTTTGAAAGGTATTGGCAGATGCATCACTTGTTGCTTTTTGTTTTTAGATTTTGGATGGAAAGGTTGATGTTTGCGTCAACACTGATGACGTTGATCTTAAGGTAGTTTGAATACGATTTTTTTAAAACACAATGCCATTTCCCTACTACAGTTGCCCACTTTTCAAATTTTCACCACAGCAGAATGAGTTTGAATTTGCAGAATGTATGCAGTCTCCCCCCTCCATGGATCCACCATAAACTGAGTTCAGTGATTTCAACAGTGAGTGCAAAACAAAAGAGCCCATATTTTGCCATCCCCAGCAAGGGGCAATGAGGGTTGGTTAAGTGAGAAGTGGAAAACACTTAATCAATAGTGCACATACATCCGATAATTTGTAACTTAGTTTGAACATATCCTCAATTTGTAGTGTAATGTATTGTGTGATAGAAAATATAGGCATTTAAAACCTGTCTCTTCTTGATCTATACAAAACTCATACAACACATTTCATTGATAGTTCTCAAAATTGCAAAATAGTTCTTCTAAATCTAATCAAGCATCCTTTGATTGGACTAAATTCTGTTCTTCTCTTTCATAGGAGACTTTCAAAAGAATAGAGGAAGAAAGAAACAGATTAATACATACCCTTGAAGACCTGCGTGACAGCTGCAAACAAATAGAAAATGAAAGCCATCTAGAAATTAAAGCATGGAAACAAAAAATCCATGAGAAGGAGAAACTGTGTGAGGTATACACCTAATGTCTATCATTAATCAAATATGAATAGACAAAGGCAAGCTACAGTACAGCCCCTTCATTAAAGGAGTAAGACACTGGCCTTGTATTTTACCCATTTTGGCTTATTTTGGATATGCTCCAAGCCATTAGGTCCAACCAATTCATCCGATATTTAGACTCTACTTGAGTCTTCATCCATTTTTCTCATTTAATCTGTTATAGTAACCATCTTCTCATATGCCTGTTTTGTTTCCCTTTAAACACCAATTTACACAAAAATATTTCTGATACACCAATTACAATACTTTCTGTGAAAAGCAGGGTGTAGGAATTCCTGTCCTGGCCGGTATTATTAAACAATGACCATGTGTAGATGTGAGTAAAGGCTTGATTTAAATGCCAGTTCATCTTTAGGTAATCCAGAGCCCCAGACTAATATTCTGGGTACATGGGTCCAAATCCCATGTTGCAGGCGGTGAAATTTAAATTTAATAGAATCTGAAATTAAAAGCTTGTCTAACAGGGACCATGTAACCATTTTTGATTGTTGTAAATCCAGCTGGCTCACTAAGCTGCTCTCTGGGCAGTTAGGGATAGGCAGTAGTGCTGGTCTAGCTAGCGAAACCCACATCCCATTAATGAATAAAAAGAGAGGATTTCATAGCAATTGTTAAGCTTATATTTGTGTCACGAACCTGTTGGGCAAATATCATCTCCTAACAAGACAGAGTCATTGACATTCAACAGTATTTCCATCGCTAAATACCTCAACGTCAACATCTTGGTGACAACCATTGTGCAGAAACTGAACTGTACTGCCTTGTAAATACAGTGACTACAAGAGATCAGAGACTGGAAATTCTGTGGCAGGTAAGTCATTTCTCATCTCCCCAGAGTCTGTCCACCATCTACAAGGCACAGGTCAGGGATATGATAAACTTCTTTCCACGTATCTGGATGAGCATGGCTCCACTGCCACTTAAGAAACTCAAAATATCTTCAAGACGAAGTAATCTGCTTCATCAGCATCCCATGCATTACTTCCAATATTCACTCCCTCCATGGCAAATACTCAACGGCAGCAGTGAGTACTATTTACAAGATGCACTACAGCAACTCACCAATGGTCTTTAGAGATCACCCTTTAAACTCACAATTGCAACCACTTCAGAGGCCAAGAGCAGTAGATCCATGGAAACACCACCACCTGAAGGCTCATGTCCAAGCCACACACCATCATGACTTGAAACTATATTGTAATTCCTTCAGTGTGACTGAATCCAGAAGCTCCCTTCCTAATGAAATTGTGGATGCATCTACACCATTTAAGCTTTAGCAATTCATATATGCAACTCACCATCATCTTCTCAAGGGAAATTTGGATGGGCAGTAAATACTGGCCCAGCTAACGATGCCCACATCCCAAGAGTGAATTAAAACCACTTTGCATCTTTTTGTTACGATCTTAGTCAGGACCAATAACTTTTTTTGACAGAGAATATCCAAACTCAGTTGTTTACTAAAAGAATGAAGCCACAGGGTTCCACAGTTTAAAACAAAGATTTTTTATTATCCAAGAGTCAAACTAAGCAAATGTTAATTATTATAACTTTCTATACTCTAACACTCAAAATCACTTAAGTTAGGTATGAGTTAACAGGCAAATTGAAATTGAAGATAAGCTGTAAATTATTCACTTAATAGCAGATGCAACTGAAAGAGATCCTGTGAATTGGCTCCACAGTTCATTCAGTATACATGTACTCTGTCACAATCACAGAGTCTATCCAAGCCATCTCCCTCACAAGAATTTCAATTTTTCTTCTAGGATTTAGTCTTTTCCCAGCCATCATGAATGCATAAGTAACCTAAGTTCCAGAAATATAATCTTCGTCAAAAACGGTGCAAGCCTGTAGAACATCCTCCACAATGCTTAAAATGACCCAGAGGACCTAGATCTATCAAGGTTATCATGAAGTAACAGGAATGGCTGGAGCAACTGTATATTTGCTTACTCCTAGCTTCTAGATCTAGGCTATGTCACTTACTGCTTCACTGGGATCATCATTACCAGGGTTTGGTTCTTTGTGTCTTTATTTAAAGTTTCAACCAATTTCAGTCTCTCCAGAAATTTTGCCTTTCAATCTAATTTTTATTCTTAATTTTCTTTGAAACTGAGTTAATTTTCCTTTTCAATTTTACTTTCCAGTCTGATCTGTCTCAAAAACATCAAGGTTTGGAATCATAGTTTCAGTCATATTCTTCCCAAACATTGCATAAGAGAAGCGAACCATCAATAAGGCCAGCTGGCTAGAATGGGCTGAAGACTTCCTGCTGTTGTTGGCAAGCAAGCTTTTAACTCACCAAGTGGTTGCGCCACGATTATGTTACTTAGCTGATAATTCAGGGAACTTGAGTTCAAATCCCATCCTTGGCAGTCTTATAGCTTGAATATTGTTTCTTTAAAATATCTGCTGTCAGTATCACAAACACAACTGGTGTCAGCAATGCCAGTTAGGAAACCTACCCTGCTTAACAAATCTGCCTATTGTTACATTAAAATGCCTTATCCTAAGTATATACTGAAGCCAATTATTTCTATATATAGACCTTATGACCCTTATTCTTTCTATAAATGAAAGAAGAAAATGAGTGCATTTATGTATCAACTTTCATAGCCCAAAGATGTTCCAAAGTATTCTACAGCTAATATGTACGTTTGAAGTGGAATCATTTGTTGTAATGCAGGGAAACTCAGGTACCAGTTTGTTTTGCACACTGTTATGATTCTGGACTAGGTCACCAAATTTAAGTTACAATCTGACAAGGCATGGGATCATAGTTGCTTAATAAGAGAACAAAGCCACAAGATTCCGTAGCTTCTAACAAACAATGATAAACTTTACAATGCAAAATATACACAACTTTTGTTCCAATATCCATTGGGAATTAACCTGTGATGAATACAGTTGAACACCCAACAGGGCAAATAGCAAAAGTGACCAAGACAAATGCTGCATGTTTCTCAGCTACCCCCAGGTATTAATGTCATTGGATCATCAAATCTCATTAAAACTGTGGATGAGATTCAGTAAAGCTCACAGAACTCCCTTAAACCCCTTCAGTTATGGACTGCCTCAATGGCTTCTCACATTCTCGTTGTTCACTCTCCTTTCCTGCATCTGTACTCCCCTAAATTCTGGAACTGGACTTGAGCACACGCTCACAGGAACAATTTCAGCTTTTCACAAACAGCTAGCTTCATCAAGCTAGTACTGCCTGCATTTCTGCAAGCTCCAACCTTGCTCAGCCACACAATACAAATATTGTTTATGGGCTTTTTATGTTAATTTGTAAATGGCACGTAGGCGTCACTAGTTAGGCCAGCATTTATTACCTGTCCATAATTGCTCTTGAGGAGTTGGTGGTAAGCTCCCTTCTTGAACCACTGCAGTCTATGTGTTATAGTTGCCATTAGAGAGGGAATTCCAGGATTTTAACCCAGCAATACTGAAGGAACGGCAGTACATTTGCAAGTCAGAATGGTGAGTGGCTTGGAGAGAAATTTGCAGTTGGTGGTGTTCTCATGTATCCGCTACCCTTATCCTTCAAGGTGGAAATGGTCTTGAATTTGGAAGGTGCTATCTAAGGATATTTGGTGAATTTCTGCAGTGCATCTTGTAGATGGTACGCACTACTGCTACTGAGTGTTGTTTGTGGATGTGGTGCCGAATGAGCGCACTGCTTTGTCCTAGATGGTGACAAGCTACTTGAGTTTTGTTGGAACTGCACTCATCTATGCAGGTGGGGAGTATTTACTCACACTCCTGACTTATTCTTTCACTGTTCCTCATAGCTGCACTGAAATACAAATTGACATATTGGCTGTTGTCAACAATTGACTATCTCAAACCTCAGTTGGTCCACTGACAGTTGGACCTTCCAGTGCCGCCTCCTGCAGGGTCAGATGGGTATACTCCAGAAATTGCACCCAAGGCACACAGATTGTCCCGATCTTAACAGTTCAGATTTTAAACTATCTTGTATAGAAATATGCTTTTATGAGAAGAAACATATGTTTAATAAGCATTGGAAATTTGAAACATGGGTTCAAGCAGCAACAATTTCCTGTTGCAATAATTGTAATGAGTCAGTGAAAGCACTTTTTCAAAATAGCTTTCCTGAAGTTGATAATGAAAACATATCTGCCATTATAGCAAAATTATCAAAGACTGCAAAGTGCTGCTCAGTATCAATATTTAATTTTGTTTTGCTGTTTTACACATCCATTAATCCCATTAATCTATCCAACAATTTATTTCAAGTGAGCGCCATATGGAATCTATGGATTTTATGGCATAGACATTTATCTGAATTTTATATCCATGCAGAGTGGTACTTTAAAACTAATTTTCAGCTTTCTATAATTAAGTACAATGAAAATGTTTTAAACCATATGTTTTAATTGCTTCATGGTCTCCTTTTCAATTATTTTTGTTAGGATAATTTTGTGCACCATCTTGCGCAGGATTAGCAGAACCTAATTTCAGTTATTGTTAAATATTAAAAGTTAAAAAGTAAGCTATATGATTGGTCAGATAATTGACATGCTATAGGACTAAGTTTAATATCTTTTGTATCTGATCATCACCTTAACCTGCAGAGATCCTGTAGCTATGAACTTCACATTTACTATGATCCCAGATCGCTACCAAGTCTCCATGAGGTCATCGCCTTAAAGAGCAATTTAAGGATGAATGGTTTTTTTCTCTTCTCCCCTTTTAGCCGTTTGATGCTGTTCTGATTCGGGGTCATGAAAAGTAATCTTTTGAAATTTTTTAGACCTTCACAGAAGTATTTTTGACATGTCATGTTTTAAACACACGGTGCAACTCTTGAGCATACAAATGCACAAAGAGAAAGGAAACAGATTCTGGCACAGGAAAATAAAAGTGTGCTTGCCCCTTGAAACATATGCAATGTAATAATTTAGTGACTTTGTTAAACATGGTGCCAGAGTGCAATGTACAAAGGATTGAACACTTTTTTAATTTGTTCATGGGAAATGGGCCACCCTGGCTAGGCCAGCATTTATGGCCCATCACTATTGCCTTGACGAACATGGTTGTGAGTTGAAAAATGTGGAGCTGGAAAAGCATAGCTAGTCAGACAGCATCCAGGTTCCAACCCGAAATGTTGACTTCCCTGCTTCCCAGACACTGTCTGACCTGCTGTGCTTTTCCAGGTCCACATTTTTTTTTACTCTAGCTTCCAGCGTTTGCAGTCCTTTCTGAGTCCAAGTAGTTATGAGCTGCCTTCTTGAACTGTTGCAGTTCTTGTGGTATAGAATCATCCACAGTAATGTTAAGAAGGGAGTTCCTGAGACACTGAAGAAACTGTGATATTGGAGGGGAACTTGCAGCTAATGATGTTGCCATGCATCTTCTGCCCTGTCCTACTGGGTAGTAGATATTGTGTGTTTGTAAGGTGCTGTCGAAGGAGCATTGATCTGTTACTGCAGTGCATCTTGTAGGTGGTATCTACTGCTACCACTTTGCATCAATAGTGGAGGGAGTCAATGTTGAAGGTGGTGAATGGGATGCCTGTCAAGCTTTGATGTGGATGCTGTCGAGCTACTTGAGTCTTGATGGAGCTACACTCATCCAGGCAAGAGAAGATTATTCCATTATTCTCATGACTTGTGCCTTGTTGATCATGGAAAGGCACTACAGAGACAGGAAGTGCATTACACCATGGAATTTCAAGTCTCAGACCTACTCATATAGCCTACTCACATTTGGCTAGTCCAGTTCAATTTCTGGTCTATGGTAACTCATAGAATGTTGATGGTAGGGAATTTAGCAATGATAATGTCATTAAATATCAGGTTAGAGTCTGTCTTGTTGGAGATAGTCATTGCCTGGCACTTGGAGTTATTTGCCACTTATCTGTTCAATCCTGGGCGTTGCTTATTTGAATCAGGACTGCTTCATTATCTGAGGGGTCTTGAATGTTGCTAAACGTTGTCGAATCATCAGTAAACATCCCCACTTCTGACTTTACAATGAAAAGAAGGTAATTAATGAAGAAGCTGAAAATGGTTTATCCTCTGGCACAATCTTGAGGAACTCATGTTTGTGCTAGACATGATTCGAACCACTGGAGAGTTTTCCACTTCATACCCATCGATTCCAGTTTTGCTTGGCTCTCTGATGTCACACTCAGTTGAATGCTGCCTTGATGTCAAGTCACTTTCACATCAACTCTGAGATTCAGCTCTTTTGTTCATATTTGATTAAGACTGTAATGAGGTCAGGAGCTGAGTGGACCTCGTGAAACCATAACTGAACATTGCTGTGTAGGTTATTTCTTTGCAAGTGCTAATTAAAAGCACTGTCAATAACACCTTCTATCTCTTTGCTAATGATTTAGAGTGGACTGATAGGGTAGCAATTGGTTAGGTTGGATTTGTGCTGCTTTTTGTGCACAGACATGGCTGGGCAAATTTCCACATTGTTAGTAGATGCCAGTGTTGTGGCTGTATCAGAACAATTTAGCTTGGTGTCCGACAAGGTCTCAGGTTTCAGCAAAATAAACAACTGGACAGAATGGTGGCTCAGCGGTTAGCACTTCTGTGTCAGCACCAACAATGTGGGTTCGATTCCAGACTTGAGTGACTGTCTGTATGGAGTTTGCACATTCTCCCCGTGTCTAAGTGGGTTTCCTCCCACAGTCAAAAGATGTGCAGGTTAGGTAGATTGGCCATGTTAAATTGCCCATAGTGTCCAGGGATGTGTTGGTTAGGTGGATTAGCCATTGGAAATGCAGGGATACAGGGATAGGGCAGGAGGATGAATCTGCTTGGGATGCTTTTCAGAGAGTTGCTGTGGATTTATTAGGGTGAAAGGTCTGCATATTGTAGGGATTCTACGAAAATCTGCCCAATATCTCCGTTATCAATTCCCTCAAGCATCTTAGATCGCTCAGTTAGATCTCTAATTTTTCTAAACTGAAGCTCAATCTTTCCTCATAAAACAAACCTTTCATTTCTTCAATTTATCTCGTAAACCTCTGAACTGTCTCTGATGCAATTACATTCTTCCTCAAATAAAGGAACAAAAACTGGGCAGAGATTGAGTAGTTTGTTTTGACCTGTACTCAAGTTTTGAAGGATGAGAGAAGTTCTAATTAGGATCTAATAAATAAGATAAGGAGTCATGAGGCCACAGCGGGATTTGAAAGCAATAATGAGATTTTAAAATGGAGGTACTGCTTATCCAGGAACCAGTATAGGTCAGTAAGCACAAGTATAATAGGTGAACAGGACTTGGTTTGTTTTGTGATACAGACAGCAGAGTTTATGAGGCTACAGCATGAGAAACAAGCCAGGATTGAGTTAGAATATTCAAATCTCGCAACAGCAAAGACATGACATTTGTTTACAGTCTTGAAGGAAGTAGAATTTAAACAAAGGGAAAATTAATTATTTATATCCATTTGAAGTCTAATAATTCCACCATTCAATTGGTTTACGACCATTTCCACTCACTACAGATCATAGAAAGTGCTGTAATTTCATTATTCTTTGTCACGAAAAGGTCTCTTTTTGGCTTTGCCCACCAAATGTTCAGACTGTGAGGCCTCTCTGATCCCTAGTTTCTGCAAGGCTGTTCTCCTTTCAGTTACACGTTGTATTTATGTGCCTGTTTAAAGGGTAAATTGCATTTTTTTTTCTCCATTCCCCCAGGGTCTCCAGCAAGAAATTTTAAGTACCAAGCTTCAACTCCAGGAGGAATCTTGCAAAATAATCCAGGAACAGAAAACTCATCAAATGCAGTTAATTAAAGTCAAGGAACAAATTAGAATCAAAAGATCTCAATTTGAAAGGTGCCATAGCATTTTAAATTGAATGAAATTCTTCATTTATTGTAGAGATTATGAAAATAATTATCAGGATATCAAGTTATGTAGAAAAAGGTTAAAAATGCCATGCTGTCAGATCATATAGTTTGAGCAAAAATTAGTCAATTGTATTTATTTGCACGATTCATAATTACACAAAAGAAAATACTTTATTCAGTCTCATAAATATTAAAATTTTCTCTAAGTTTAGATCCTTTTTCAGAATTATTTAAATAAGACTTGGATGCACTTTATATTGGTGTGTCTTGACCTGACAGAAGTGTGTCTCACCATCATGAGGAAAATGGAGGTTGCAACAAATAAACATGCAAAGTAGAGAAACATAGCAGCAATTATATTCCTTTCAAACAAGTTATTGATCAAAAGCCCTCTCACGTGTCATTAATCGAATTGGTTTTCAAACAGAAACACATTACGCAGACTTATAGCAGTCGATGGGATATGATTGCCTTTAACACCTGACTTATACATCAAATACTTTGCCAGCGATTTATTATAATCTAAGTTTGCTTTATTTCATACTGACTTTTTCCTACCAGAGTTGTGTACTTGAAACTGAATTGTGATTGTTTTGATCTTGCAGATAGTGGGAACAATGCCTAACCTGTCCAACTTGGATACCTAGCCAGACATCAATGGTTGAGCTTCCATGTTCTTGTACATATAAACCTATTCCCATTTGAATGAACAGAGTTAACGAATATATCCTTCTCTTATTGTGCACTTCGTTGCTTAATTAAACGTGGACTTTCTTTCACATTGTGCAACTTACAAACAGTAAATCTCTGCGTACTAAGTGAACTTAACGTTTTGTGTTATTTCTCCCATCCCAGTACCAAAATAATGTCAGAGTGGCATTTTGAATGAGTTTCTAGGCTTTGCCACCAATTGATTTCAGAGTGAAATTTATCCACCCACTCGACCATTACCTTTCTGCCTTCTGTCTCCTCACTATTCATGAGTAACAATTATTTCTACATCAACTCTTACCCACCCAGACAGGTCTTCTATAGTTTCTAAGGAAAACAGAAGTTGCTGGAAAAGCTCAACAGGTCTGGTAGCATCTGTGAAGAAAAAAAAATCAGAGTTAACGTTTCGGGTCCAGTGACACTTCCTCAGAACACGGTTGTTTTTGTTCCTGATTTATAGCATCCACAGCTCTTTCAGTTTTTATTCAGTATTTTCTGTGCCAACTATTGTGTCCAAACTCCTCATGTATTCAATTTCTTTAACCAGTTTCAGATTTCTCTCAAATTTTACCAACCCCTTATCCCTTCTAAAAGCTATATTATCTCAAAAAGCCATGAAAAGTGCTACAACTGATGTGCTTTCACATAAACCAACTAAATTCTCAATGTTGACAATGTTTCAAAGTTAGTTGATTGTGAAGCAGTCTCTGACATGCTGAAGTCAAAGAACACCCTATATGAATGCAACTTCTCTCTCTATACCTTCTGATTGGCCACATTGCATTAGCCAATATTCAACATTAAATCTGGTCTGCAAATGAAGCAGCATTAAAAGATAGAGATAATTGGAGCACAGATATAGTTCAATTCCCCCCATTTAAAGTTACATATTCTGTCTCCAGTGTGAAATAATACTTTGATTTTGCATTGGGTCTGACATTATTATATGTTATTCATTCAACTTATACTTGCCATAAACTTTGTGGGCATTCACACAACAAGTTTCCTGTTCATCAACCATTCAAAAGGTGTTCTACACTTTCTACAGGGCATCTGAGACCTGTGTGAACAAAGACCAAACTGTATATTTCATCAAGAAATCATCAGTGATTAACACAGTCAGAACTAGGAAAGAAAGAACTATAAAGAACTAGGAAACATCTGTTAAGATTCAATTTAATGTAAATTCAGGTACAGAAAATGAAGCAAAGAGAGGGAAAGGAAGATTAAATTGAGAGAGAGATTAGAGAAAGAATTTTTTTATTATAAATTAAAAACTTAATCTATAACAATAGTTAAGAGCTGAAGCAATGGATTCCATCCTTATAAAACTTAATTTTCGGTGCCAGAAATTTGATTGATAATAATTAAGACTAGCCACACTATTGTATTTCGTGGTAAGGGTGCCACTTGTGAGTGATTCCAGAACTAGAGAGCGCTGTATAAAAGTTATGGATTGCCCTTTTGGGATAGAAATGTGATTTTTTTTTTTCTCATTGCGTTGGGAAGCTTTGGAACATTACGCTTCTGGAGGGAGGATTATTGAAGATTTGAAAGTAGATTGATTCTTGTTAGGCGAGGAATAAAAAGTTATCAGGGTTGATGGGAATGTAAAGTTCAAAAACAGACCAGCCATGATCTTATTGAATGTAGGAGCAGATTCAAGGGGCCGAATGCTCTACTTCTACTCCTGATTCACATTAAAGGTTACCTTTTTCTGGATTGAAGAAGCTGAAAATTATTTTAGTGAATTTAGTCTGCACCTGAGAGGTATGTACAGCAAAATCATGGTGTTCAGTACTTTTAAACAAGGAAACAAATATTGAGATGCTATTTTCCTTTGAAGATGAGTAGCTTCCAGATCTCTGTGTGCAGTGGGTGGTTTGGGGGGATGTTGTTGTTGCTAGAAATTGTTGTCGTATTTAAATAATCTGTACATAGAGATTAAAAAGAATTTTAGATCTGCATGTGAGGCTTGATGATGACAAAATTGATCTCGTTCATCAATGTTTCTTTCCTTTCCACTACACTATATATGTGCCTTAAATTCCAGGCTTACTTTTAAAAAACTTACTTTCTTGTGTTGATCCAATATCTGTGGAATATAAATGGTTGCACTGAGCTGAATATTTTGTTTAATTAAGACATATAGCAAGGATTGTAGAGTTGCTGTATATTCAATTGTTAATCAAACCAAATAGAAATGCAGAGAAGCCTATATACTGGAATAAAAATCAAACTGTCATGCACATGTTGGGGGCAGGGGAATTATGATGATGGTGCAGTTAATTCTTCTACAGAGAAAACTTCAGAATGAGTTGTATTTAAGTCTTGTGTATTAAATTTAAGAGATTAACCGCAGCTCTTTACAATAGTGGAGACAAAGAGGGTACTAATAATATCACAACTATCATACTGTTTTCCACAATAACAAGAGGAAATAATGAATTCATTATCTTGCTTCAGAAGTAGATGATTGCTTCAAATGCAGAAAAAGTTTTGTTGACAAGCCCATCGACCAATCCCTGAATGGAGAAAAGTTTTAAGAGAGGAATACCTATCCTACCTCCTCGGACATAAAGCATAATATTGTACCTGTGAAATCTGTTCACTTAAATCTTGGAAGAGAGACTAGCCTAGCAGGATTCTATACAAAAATTCATGCTACCATCCAGATGTTAATCAAATGTTTGCAGAATATAACTATCAACAAATAAAGGCCAAAGCTGTTTCAACTGAAAAAATAATGGGGTGATAATTGCAGCTAATTTAAAAATGCAGCATGCTTTGAAAATATGACTTTAAATAATGATAAAAGGATCACTACATCCTTCAGTTTAATATACGTTCTAACATTTATAAATTGCAAAAAAACTAAGTGTGTGAACAATTGGTAATCTGTTTTTGTCTCATACACAGCACAGAATTTTCAACCATGTGAGGAGGCAGAACAGTGATGGGTAGCCCCACAATTACCCAATAACAGCATGCCAGTTTGTTGGCATGTTCCCATCTCTAGAATATGCCCAATTGAATGGGAATGGCCACCCATCTGCAACTGTGATTTGTAGTTTTTCAAACAGCAAGCAGTGCACAGAACCTCGCCAGGGTTTGGAGGCAGTTTCCCCAGTCAAAGACCAAAAGGACAGTGCTGTAGTTAGTTTTTTGAAGCCCTCCTCTGCCCCACACATCTGTGACATAAATAACCACAGACCTGACACTCTGGCAGCTGTACCAAAAATTCCATATTCTTTGAGAGGGCGTCGCTGTTTTGAGATGCAATCTCTCTCTCTTTCTGACACACGCTGTCTCTCTCATTCCTTTTCCCCCTCTGCATGTGCGTCTGTGTCTGTCTCGCTCTCACGCGTACACACACAGCTGTCACTTCGTCTTTGTTGAATAGGCTCTTAATGACATCCTGCATTGGGTCCATCTCCAATCCTTAATTGGATGTGAACAAAAACTTGGCCACTAATTAGCAACACTCCAAAAATTGGTTAGGTATCTGGCGCTGTGAGGTGTGGTCAGAACCTGAAAATTCTTCCAAAGTTGCAGTTCCAACCCAGAATGAAAATTTAGCTCATTTTCTCTGTTTTAAAAAGTCTATCTCTTTTAAACAAAAATAAGATGACAATTTTTTTTGTAAAAGCATTTTTGAAATTTGCCTCTGAGCTTCTTGAACTAAAGATGCAGAAACTCGTAAAAGGTAAAGAAATAAATCACCAATGGTTCAATCAAAAAGTGGTGTAATCAGGGACAATTAGTATATAGCATAGTGAGATTAGTTTTGACTAAGATCATAAGCAAGGCAGGCAGAACAACCATTTTCTGTGATAATTAAAAGTCAGTTCTCTGTTGAATAATTATATATTTCAACTAGACAGTAATCTTTGCCCTATGGATATATGATGCAAGTGTGATGTCTTTCAAAGTTGTGGCATGCCAGATGCACCCTAGACACAAGACTGTTATGTGTGGTGAATATAAATCAATACTTCAGAATTCTCAGGGGCTATCATCAGGACTGCTAATGTACTTTGTTATGTTTTTCAGATGTGAAAAATTAATTAATAACAAGAATGAGGAAATTGTAAAATTGAAAAAAGAATTGCAAAATGAGCTGTAAGTAGTAGAGTTTACAGTCCTTTAAAGCATTTAAGTTTTGAACATTGTCGATAATTTTCCTGCAATGAAAGTAAGATTGCTAGGATTGATACAGTAATCCAAAGTAAATCTATACTCCTGACTAGGCTCATCAGACTTTTCAAGTACAAAATCCAGATATGAAAATTTCGTAAGCTGGGTTCGATGAAGGAATGGTGGAAGGTTTATTAAGGAGCAAACAGAATTCATTTCCCCCAAAATTGACAATTATACAAAGAATGAAGCCTTCACTTTACAAAAAAGAGAAACCCAAACTTAAGGTCCCTGTCTTCATTAGTGTTGCAACGTAGCCAATAAAGCCAGTAACTTCTTTTGTGCACCCTGCAGTAAAATTGCAATAAAGCGAAAGCATTTAGAGCAAGTGGAATCACAATTGGATGACAGACTACCTGTTTTTTGATGGTTATAGAGTCGTAGATATCCACAGCACAGAAAAAAGCCCTTCAGCCCATCAAGTTTGTGCCAATCAAAAACAACCAACTAATTAATCTAATCCCATTGTTGCTCCTTGTTATTCTTAATTTTTTATTTTGAAATTGTGCACGCAGGCAAGGCTCCTAAACAAAGGATTCAGAGAGTTGCACTTTTGCCATAAATGGGCTGTATACAGCTGACAAATCAAAAGGTGACTCATCCTAGTTCTGGACTAACAATCCTAAACAACAAACAGAATATTTCATCAGCAATGCTAATGCATTTCTAATTGTCACTAGAAGACTTTTGCCTTGCTCACCATTGGCATCATACCATTAGCTAACAAGATCCCAAACTCTGCAAAACCCTTCCTGAGCCCCTCTTTCTGTTTCCTCCTAAGATGTTTGTTAAGACCTATCTTTTTGCTTAAGCTTTGGACTTTGTTGCAGTACCTCCCTAGGTGAGTTTTGTTAGGTTTTTTCTTGATAACATCACTATTGAAATGCTTTACAATATTTTACTAAGCTAAAGGTGTTCATAAACATTTTGTACACAATATAAACTTTATATATACAAGCTGGTGGTATTGACATGAAATAACACTGTCATGCAATATCACTTGTGCAGTTTCAAAGCTACAGATTTCACTAGATATTTCTGACAAGAGACAAATACAACTAAAAAGTTAAAAAAAATGTGAATGAACTGCTGTAAATCTTTAAAAAGATAGAGAATGATTGTTGTGTTTTCCCATTCTCCACTCAAATTTATTTAAAATTTCATGTGCAGCCAGCTATATGCTGCCAGTTATGTGTGCAGTATGCTCAAACAGTAGCTTGTTCTGCCAGAACTTGTCAGCACTTTTTCAGGTTTCCAGACTAATCTGAAATTTCAGACTCTATTAAAATGAATTGAACTTCCTGATTTTTTTTTCCAGAAGTAACATTATTAGAGTAACTAGAGAGGGAGATCCAACATGGCAGATGAGAAAACTCTTAACTAAGAAGGTTTCTGTATTTTAGTAATTTGTATAGTATACACATTGGAGTAATACCACAAACATACTGTTATTATTGCAGTATAGGCTAGGTTTTGTGACCTTTGGTAACAAATGATACGTATTATATGTCTGTGTGAAAAATGGTCAGTTTTCTTTTACTACAACGTCCTGATATACAGCCAGGGACACAATTTAGACAGTCTGTCACAGAATTTTTTGAAAGTTCTCCCAATTTTCCTGCCACCTAATCAGTTTACTGTTTCATTTCAAACCCATGCCAAATTATGATAGCACAAAACTCAAATCTTTTAAGCTCCTCTTCAATCTCTGACCTTCTGGCTTTCCTAAGGTTATTGATGAAGATGTTGCCACACAATGTATAGATATAGAAATAGATTGTGTGATTACTCAATCATTAATTTCTTTTTAAAAAGTACTTAAGAAGGATGATCCATTCTAAAATGTGTAATTTTACACTGATGTCTTCAGTAGAGTCCATACAGCTTTGTATCTGCTAAATATATGTAAATTAAGTTACTGATACGGATGAAACTTCAATCTAACTCCTTACTTGACTGACCTTTGGATTGTACAATGAACAAATGACGATTGACAACAAGATAGAGGAATTGTTGCACTACAATCTGTTAGATCTGTGACAAGCCTTTGACAAGTGCAGCATCTGAGTTGCCTACATTAAGTTTGGGACAATAAGCCATTTATAGCTTTGCAGCATACGAACATAAGTACCCTTGGTATTTTCACAGAGAACATTGGAGCCGTGAAAAGCTACAGCTGGAGGAAGAGCTTGCAATTGCACAGCAAAGTGAAACAGAGAGTGTAAGGAAGGCAGTCAGTCAAGAGGTGAGATGTCTGGTCAAGTCTAGTCAAGGATTTGTTGATGAGTACTTATTGATGCAGTGATATTAATTTTTAATGCTACATCAGTCTCCATTTCAGTTTAAGTCATGTCTGTCAACAGAATATCAGATGATTTGGCATTATACTTTGAAACACATTTGTTTCCACTCCTTGAAATTCAATCTAGAATTGAGTGGTAGCTGATGTGGTACTGTTTTCTGAGTTTGTTGCATATTATGAACAATATATTAGCTATTCCATTGGTGCATTATGTTCATAGTCAGCTTTTATTCTGCATTCTGTGGCACCCAACAATACTACTTTGCATTATTCCAAAAAAAAGACAAGATAAAGTATCTGATTTTTTAAAATGAAAAGTTATGCCTTTGCATGTCACAGAATAACAGCCTGAGATTCCTTCATTGGTTTATTTGTTAAAATATCATATTGGATGGTACTGATTCTTATTGATTAAATAATTCCTATATGTGATCCCTGATCTATACACGGTGGTTGTTGAAATTTAACACTTGGGTTCAGTATGCCTCATATTGAGAAGAAAGCCATAAGACAAAACTCTCATTCCTATTAAAAACCAACACAACTGCGGATGCTGTATATCAGAGGCAAAGGTAGAAATTGCTGAAAAAGCTCAGCAGGTCTGGCAGCATCTGTAGAGAGAAATTAGAGTTAACGTTTCGTGTCAAGTTTTGAGGAAGGGTCACTGGATCCGAAACATTCACTCTGATTTTTCTGCACAGATGCCACTAGGCCTGCTCAGCTTTTCCAGCAATTTCTATTTTTGTCTCTCATTCCTATTGAGTTTTTAACCAATGTAATTTACTGCTAAAAAGTCTGTGTGTGCAATTTTGAACTTTATGCCAAAACTCAAGGCATACTAGTACATGAAATTTTGCCTTTGTAAAGGAGGGCAGTTTGTACTTTGTGATTACTGCCCTAGGTTTTGGGTCCATTTCTTTAAATTTAAAGTGAAACAAAGAGGGCCAAGTGTCCTGTCCTGATGTCTGACAGTAAATTTGAGTGGTTTCGGTTTTAGAGGTCAAAGACAGGTATAGATTATTTTGCTGGGACAAAGGTGCAAGGTATTTCTGCTGAGAGACAATGGCACAGCCGTTGTGTTAACAGTGGACACTGAGTCTCCGAGATCCTAGAAATGGTTTGAAAAATTTCAGGTCGTAAGCAGCTGTGTAATAATCTGTCCATTAAGTTCCAAAATGAAAGAGTTGACATCTCAATGATAGCTAATTAGCATTTGTGCCTAGATACAAGACCAATGTGATTCATGTTGTCATGCGAAGGAAGCAGAGGGAGCCATTGTAAAGGTCAGGTTATGTGCTTCCTTAGAATACCACTGACTGTCACCCGTTTAGAATCTGCCTAGATCCAGGAGAGAGGGAGTAGACAGATATTAAAAGGTTGTGGTTTGCAATGCAGGAATGCAGTAGTTGCTCATACTCAGATTGAAACAGCAAATTCCTGGCGAGTTCAAATGAAAAAGTTGTCTAGCTTGGTTTAACAGCAAGTTTGGGTACAAGAAAACCTCATACAATTCTAAGTATGCAAGTTACTGGGCTGAGGAGGGAAAAGCAAGAATAAACAGTCAGGAATTAAGTGCCACTTTGGATTGAGTTGAAGAGAATTGAATGCCTACACAAAGAACAATGTGAAGTTTCTTTTTCAATTAGGCTAATAAGAATTTGGGTATTCTACACTGTGGTTTAAAGTACAAATTGCCAACAACAATGGTATTTAAATAATAGTTTTTTTCAGATGTATGTTGCAGTAAACACTTTAAAACATGAAATCGTCGCATGCCATTCTTTCAGCTATTAACTCAAAGTTCAAATTTGTTTTTAAAGGCTACAAGCCTCTGCAGGGATTGTAACATCTTAAATAGAAACCTGTGGTTAGGGTTATGTCTTCCTTTGTACTTCAAAATGGAATGTTAGTTAGAACGGAAATAACTATGCTGTGAAATATTTGCTCGAATCCTTTCTGGAACGGAAGGAACAATGTTATCACTATTACTTCAAAAATACCATAATATACACTTAAAGTAGCAGTCTGATTTATGCAAATATTTCCCCAGTATTGTCGATTAGAATTTCAGATCACAATTCTGCTATTGATCTAGTATTGTTGACTGCTACTTTCGTCTTCTAAAAATGCTCACTATTCCTCATCATCCTGAAATGCAAAGATAACCCTTCTTTAATTTACTGCAAATTATCTTATTAAGGTCCATTGCCTGTCTCATCCACCCTCACCTCCAATAATAAAAATGAGGAGCTCAAATAATACTTCAGCATTAAAATTGAGACAACCTAATCTGTTGCCTCTGTCACTTCCTTTCCTTCCATTAACGCACCAAGCCAAACTTAGTCTAAAGGCCTCAGTTGCCCTACAACTCATTTTTCTCTAGTTTTGGTTCATTTACCAACAGATTCAAGAACAACTTCTTCCCCACTGTTGTCAGACTTAATAATGGTCCTCTCATATATTAGAGTTGATCTTTCTCTGTACCTTCTCTATAGCTGTACCGGTATACTCTGCATTCTTTTCTATTACTCTGATGTACTTACATAAGGCATGATTCGTCTTGTTAGCACGCAAAACAGTACTTTTCGCTGTATCTCAGTACATGTGACAATAATAAATCAAAATAATCTCTTCATGCCTGCTGTAGACAAATTTTGGCTATGACATTCCAATCCTGCCTCCATGACCGTTTTCTCATTAAACTGATAGCCACCCAACTTCCTGTCCTATTCCTCATGTTAGTTAATATTGTTAACAGTTCTAACCCTTCAAGTGTTTTCCCTCTCTCCTTCAAAACTGCCATTATCATTCTTCTGTTCAAAATAAAACATTGACGCCCATTGTCCTTGTAAACTACCAAACCTCTTCTCTCATTTTCCTTTCTTCTCCAAAGTCCTTGGAAAGTATGGTCTTCAATCAAATCTAGGCCCATTTTTCCCACAACTCCATGTTGAATCATGTTTCTGCCTATATAACAGTACCTGTCATGATGCTTCTGAGGATCGATCATAGAATACTTATTTATAATCGTTTTTACAGGGCTTTTTTTCCTATTCATTTGTGGGATGGGGGCGTTGCTGGCTGGCCAGCATTTCTTGCCCATCCCTAGTTGCCCTTGGGAAGGTGGTGGTGAGCAGCTGCAGTCCTCCTGCTGTGGGTTGACCCACAATGCTATTAGGGAGGGAATTCCAGGATTTTGACCCAGCGACAGTGAAGGAACAGCAGTATATTTCCAAGTCAGGATGGTGGGTGACTTGGAGGGGAACTTGGAGCTGGTGTGTTCCCATATGTCTGATGCCCTCGTCCTTCTAGATGGAAGTGGTTGTCGGTTTGGAAGGTGCTGTCTGAGGATCTTTGGTGATTTTCTGCAGTGCATCTTGTAGGTAGTGCACACTGCTGCTACTGAGCATCGGTGGTGGAAGGAATGGGATGCTTGTGGATGTAGTGCCAATCAAGTGGGCTGCTTTATCCTGGATGGTGTCAATGCCGAACACAGGGAGAGTCTGTCTTAGGCAGGTTAGAGTAGAACACTATGATTACAGAAAGACATCTTTGTATATACAGCTATACACAGACACAGTTTATTATTCAACTTCCAATCTTATCAGTACATCATTACATTATAAGCAGATTCTTCACGTGGAGGTATATATCTTTACTCATCCAAGCAGACTATTTTATTTTGCTCTAGTCTGGCTGCATCCCTCGTATTGTTTGATTTAATTCTTTTTGAAACCATTTTTGTCAATGTCACAAATGACATGGCATGACTGTGACAATAGTAAACCATCCCTCCTTCATGACCACTTTTGATCTGCTGAAACTTTCAATCGTACCTTCATTACATCTAAATTCAACTACTTCAATGCACTCCTAGCTGGCCCCACTTTCCTCCGAAAAATTGAGATCACCCAGAACCAGGTCTCATTCCGCTGTCACTTGCTGACTTACATTGGCTTTTTGTCAAGCATCATCTTGATTTTAAAGTTTTCATTCTCCTTTCAATCCTTCCATGGCTACACCCCTCCTTGCCGCTATAATTTCCTCAAGCCCCTATGACTGCCACTAAGATGTCTCTTAAGATACTAAGAAGTACTCTTCTGGAGTACCGTGCCCAGTTCTGGATCACCCTGTTATAAGAAGGATATTATTAAGCTGGAGAGGGTTCAGAAGAGATTTACCAGGTTTTGCCAGGAATGGATGGTTTGAGTTATAAGCAGAGGCTGGATAGGCCTGGACTTTTTTCTGTAGAGCATAGGATGTTGAGGAATGACCTTATAGAAGTTTATAAGGGGTATAGATAAAGTAAATGGCAGGTGTCTTTTCCCTAGGGTGAAGGATTTCAAGACTAGAGGTTATATTTTTAGGTGAGAGGAGAAAGATTTTAAAAGACACGAGAGGCAATTATTTTACACAGGGAGTGGTTTGTGTGTATAGTGAACTTCCAGAGGAAGTGGTGGATGTGGGTAAAGTTACAATGTCTAAAAGAAATTTAGATAAGTACATGAATAAGAAATGTTTGAAGAGATATGGGCCAAACGCAGGCATGTGAGACCAGAGATAGTAGGAACTGCAGATGCTGGAGAATCTGAGATAATAAGGTGTAGAACTGGATGAACACAGCAGGCCAAGCAGCATCAGAGGAGCAGGAAGGCTGACGTTTCGGGCCTAGACCCTTCTTCAGA